>NC_044034.1:240840262-241153141 GCF_901765095.1 Microcaecilia unicolor | reverse complement strand
TGTTGCAGGTTGTTGCTTAGGGGTGGTGGCAACCTTAGAATCTAAAAAAGAGGTTAGATGAATTGGATCATAAAAAATATATCTAACTGAATTAACTTTCAGTACACATTTGCACGGGAAATTTAACCAAAATAAACCACCCAGTTGTAATACCCTAGGACGTAATTTTAAAAATAATTGACGTCTCTTTTGGGTTGTTCTAGCAATATCTGGAAACATTCTTATCTTATTATTCATAAAGAGTTCATCTGTATGACGAAAACATTGCTTCAGAACCCAATCTTGGTCAGGTTCTAGTACAAAAGTCACTATTAATGTTGCTGGTATCACCTTCTCATCTTCTTGAATTACCTGAGTTAAATTAAGTATATCAAATGAAAGTTCTGCTCCTCCATTTTGATCATCTTTTTTCCCCTTATATGGTGGTAAATAGTATATTTTCGAAACAGGTGGAGAAACTTGTTCTGGAATCTTTAAAATTTCAGATAGATATTTCTTAAATGTTATTAAGGGGGCAACAGATGAAACCTTTGGAAAATTAATCAGCCTAAGAGATTTAGCCCTTAGCTGATTTTCCATATTTTCAATTTTAAGATGTAATTGTGCATTTTCCTTAATTAAATTGGACTGTACTTGTTGAAGGGATTTCACATTATCACTGTTCAGCTGTATAGATTTTTTTCAATATTATCAGTTCTTGTTTCCAGGTTCGTTATTTTTCTGGGAGAAAATTTTCTCTAGACCCATAAGAGCCTCCCAAATTGACTCTAAGGTTATTACTTCTGGTTTTGTGGGCAGAAAAGACTTACTAGGTAAAGTTAGCTCTTCAATAGTTGTTACCCATTTCTAAACACATTTATGCCTTTGCTAGGATGACTGAGCAGATAATCCTCCTACTTGTGCAGGGAACAAACTTTGTCTTTTAAGTCCCTCAGATGTTGGCGATGATGGTTGATTTAGAAGAGGATGAAGACTGGGCAAATGCTGATGAGCTGGAGGATGATGATTTTGACAGGTAAGGATAAGAATAATCTGAGAGAAAATACAATTGCCCTGCGAGATTTGAAGCACAAGGAGCACTTGTGCATATGCATAACACAACTGAATTATCTAGTGCTGCTTAATTTGGAGAAAAAAATGTTCAACCTTTTTGCATCCTTATACTTTCATTTCTCTGCTCTGTTGCAATAGCATGATTCAGTCAGCATAAATACAAACTGAAGTGCAGTTTACATGCCTGTCTCATTTTGATAAGCAAGGAGCTAAAAAGATCGATTTGACCAGTTTGGGAGCTTGTTTAGAATAAATTACAAATAACTATTTCAATGCCATCTACTTATATTTGAGGATGCTATCACATTTATAAGTACATAGTATTGCTACACTGGGACAGACCAAAGGTCCATCAAGCCCAGCATCCTGTTTCCAACAGTGACCAATCCAGGTCACAAATACCTGGCAAGATCTCAAAAAAGTTCAATAAATTTTATGCTGCTTATCCCAGAAATAGCAGTGGATTTTCCCCCAAGTCAATTTAATAATGGTCTATGGACTTTTCCTTTAGGAAGCTGTCCAGACCTTTTTTTAACCCCCGCTAAGCTATAACCGCCTTTACCATGTTCTCTGGCAGCAAATTCCAGAGTTTAATTACATGTTGAGTGAAGAAAAATGTTCTCCGATTCATATTAAATTTACTACTTTGTAGCTTCATCGCATGCCCCCTAATCCCAGTATTTTTGGAAAGAGTAAACAAACGATTCACGTCTACCCGTTCCAGTCCACTTATTATTTTGTAGACCTCTATCATATCTCCCCTCAGCCATCTTTTCTCCAAGCTGAAGAGCCCTAGACGCTTCAGCCTTTCCTCATAGGGAAGTTGTCTCATCCTCTTTATTATTTTTGTCGCCTTTTTCTGTACTTTTTCTAATTCCACTATATCTTTTTTTGAGATGCGGTGACCAGAATTGAGCACAATATTCGAGGTGCGGTCGCACCATGGACCTGATACAAAGGCATTATAACGTCCTCACTTTTGTTTTCCTTTCCTAATAATACCTAACATTCTATTTGCTTTCTTAGCTGCCGCAGAACACTGAGCAGAGGGGTTCAGCGTATCATCAACAATGAGCTGAGATCCTTTTCTTGGTCGGTGACTCCTAACGTGAAACCTTGCATTTTGTAACTATAGTTCAGGTTCCTCTTTCCCACATGCATCACTTTGCACTTGTTCACATTAACCGTCATCTGCCATTTAGATGCCCAGTCTTGTAAGGTCCTCTTGTAATTTTTTACAATCCTCTCCCAATTTAACAACTTCGAATAACTTTGTGTCATCAGCAAATTTAATTACCTCACTAGTTACTTCCATCTCTAGATCATTTATAAGTGTTAAAAAGCAGCGGTCCCAGCACAGACCCCTGGGGAACCCCACTATCTACCCTTTTCTATTGAGAATACTGACTGTTTACCCATACTCTGTTTTCTATCCTTTAACCAGTTTTTAATCCACATTAGGACACTACCTCCTATCCCAAGACTCTCCAATTTCTTCTGGAGTCTTTCATGAGGTACTTTGTCAAACGCCTTCAGAAAATCCAGATACACAATATTAACTGGCACACCTTTATCCACATGTTTGTTCACCCCTTCAAAGAAATGTAATAGATTGGTGAGGCAAGATTTCCCTTCACTATAAATCCATGTTGGCTTTGTCTCATTAATCCATGCTTTTGAATATTTTATTTTATTTATTTATTTAGATTTTGATCACATCTTTTTCAGTAGTAGCTCAAGGTGAGTTACATTCAGGAACACTGGATATTTCTCTGTCCCAGGAGGGCTCACAATCTAGGTTTGTACCCGAGGCAATGGAGGGTTAGGAGACTTGCCCAAGATCACAAGGAGCAGCAGTGGGATTTGAACCAGCCACCTCTGGATTGCAAGACCGGTGCTCTAACCACTAGGCCACTCCTCCACTCCCAATATGCTCTGTAATTTTGTTCTTTATGATAGTCTCTACCATTTTGCCCAAGCACCCTAAAAAAAAAAACACAAAAAGACCCAATATGGCCCTGGTTATACTGTAGCTTAAACAAGCTGAACACAATGAGAGCCTGCCAAAGCTTGTTCAGACACCAATCTCAAGATTAGGCCTCTTTTGATCTGGTTATGTAGAAAACCATTTTAATGATTTAATAAGTGCAGGGAAGAAGGCAATCCAAAAGCAGCTGGGTTATCCTGAAATGATCTCAACAAAGCAATCTTGTTGGTTTTATAGTGTGAAGACCTCAGAGTCAGAGTTCTGGTGGGAGAAGGGAGCACTGGTCATCTCCAAAGGAAACTCTTGGCAGTGGCAGAGATGAGTTCTGATATCTTGTAGGGGAACTCTGTGCAAAAAGCATTTAAAAAATCTGTGCAATCTTCAAAAAGCAGAGTTAACGGATTCAGAGGGGAACATTCTAGCAGAAAGCACTGTAGTTTTGAGTGCCTTAATTTCTGCACAGCCCCTTTCAGTTGAACCTCTGGTGCTCCACAGGTACGATTCTGGTGGGGTTTGTTCTGCTTTTTCCCCAGAGTTCATATTTTTAAAAAAACCTACAAATTGCTGTATTCTTTTTATTTGTAATTTTTGTGTAACATTGTACCATCATGAAGGCTTGGTTTTCCTGACAAGCTCCCTCCCCCAATTGTTTCTCTGCTCAGGCTTAACTCATCTCTTCCATGAAGGTTTAACCTCCTCGCTGCCCTGGATCTGACTGCTGACCTGAGCTGTGTGGAACACCCTACAGCCTCACAGTTAAATTTCAGCAGTTAGACTTGAGTGGTAGAAGTCAGTGCTGGGAAGGAGAGGGAAATCATGCAGATTGCTGCTTTCTGGTCCTCGGAGGAAGGAAATTCTTAATTGTCAAGTGTTGAAGAATTATCCAAGAAGTAGATATAGCTATATTACACGACTTAAGTCCTGCTGGTTTCTGTAAAGTAACACCTGTGAAAGTGAAACCTTTTTAAGTCACTTCCTGTAAATTAGAATGTCCTAAGTTTGTATTCGTAAAGAAATGTAAAAATGTGCTAATGTACTCTTAAGTCTACAAAAACAGATGATCAAAAATGTAGAAAAACCCATTCAAAATGTTTTTGTCAAAACTCAGTTGTCATTATCTATAGGAAATATCCTATCTTCAGAAATAAAACGTGGAGGAAAGGGGCTTCAATGATCCAGTAACTCATCCAATAATCAGTTTAGTGAGTCGATTCTTTTTTATTTTTTGTGTGTGTGCTGTATTTCATTGTCTACCAAAAAATTCATAAGGAGGAAAGTCGTATTTGAGAAATTGGTAGATATTTAATGGAGAGTATTGCTGCTTATAGAGAGCATACAGTAGCAAAGCATCAGAAGCTGTGTGACCCCTTTCTGATGTGGTAGTATCTTTATATACTGGGGCTTTTGCTGCAGATAACTTGAGCTAAGCTTTAGTAAAAGACCACCTTAGTTAAGAGCAGTAAAATTCATGTGACAGAAGAAGGTTCATCTGGATATTGGGGGGGGGGTCACAAGGGAGGGGGATGGAAGACTCTTAATGGATACAACAAGAGGGGGGTCGGGGGGGTCATAGGACTATAAACATTCAGAAGTTCCTAGTGTATTTTGAAGATCATGTAATAACAGATATTTTTGTTGTTTCTGAAACTGTTCTCAGCAGTGTGAGATTTATTGCCTTAATCTTTGTACTTCTTGAAAATTAAAAAAAACTTTACTCCACATTCATAAGATGTCCTGCTGTCCTCACATTACAATAAATCCAATGAAAATTCAGTCAGAAAAATTTCCTCCAATCACAGTAAAAAAACAAAACCCACAGAACTACGTGTGAGTCGTTTACTGCTACCGAGATGTTGATTGTGCTGTTTTCTTTGCTCCTACAAATTCCTGAGCAACATTCTGTAGTACATGTTTTAAACTTTTGCCTATATAAATCGGAACATGGGCGTAATGTAGCATAAACTCCTGTGCTGCAATGAGGTATGTAAAAACCTATTTCCAATGCAAGCCATACAATTCACCACATTTGTCTCCACCCCCTTCCCCCTTGTAGTTGTGACCATAGTCATATATTGAAGACTAGATCTTTCTAAAAGCTTATAACATTTTAAGCCTTTGATATGCAGTTCATGGTTGATCTTGAAATACTTCTTGGACCTGTAACACATTCTAGTGCTTCTGAATTTTCTTAATGGCAGGTGCTTGACTGGAGTATGGCAAAAAAAACACCCAGTATAATTAGATAAATTCTGCTGCTTCATAGAATCCAGTAATAACCCTCAAGTGACATAGCACATTTATAAGCTGCTTAACTCAATATTCTAAGAAGTTTGAAGCTAAGCAGTCAGGTTTAGTGTCACACTTCCAATGTCCTTCGAGTTTAAACAAAACAAATTCACAATAGTTATTTGATCAATTGGGACCTCAAATGCTCCCTACTCTTTCCCAATTAGGTACAGATGTGGGTTTCGATAGAGTGGTCTGAAATACTAAATGAGTTCAAGGAATCTGCAAGATTGGAGTTGCATAGTGCTACTCTAGTTGATTATTGCAAAAAGGAAATTATTCCCAGAGGATTACGCATGACAAAAGCTCCCAAATTGTTTCCTGATGACATCGATTTTGTGAACCAATGGAACAGTGTCCTTAATGCTCCCTTGATTTAATGCTGCCTTTGATTCAGACTATTCAACAGAAATTGTCAGTAAGCAAACCGGTTCTTGAAGAGAAACTGACCCATCTCAAGACCCTGTCAGAGTATGAAAATTGTAAGGAAGAATTTGATATAAAATTGGAAAAATTCAGAAAAGAAATTAAAACAATGAAAATCAAGAAGCTCCAAAGAGACCAAAAGGATTATAGTGAAGGATATGTTTACAATTGGCAGAAACTTAAGACCATGGAGGAGACGATGGAGAGAGGAAAACGTGTGGGATTCCATTTGTCATCAAACTCCTCTAGTGGGGATGACGATAAAGATGATAAGCCTGAGGGGGTCGAGGCCGAGGCACGTTTGTTCAGGTCAACGAGCGCGAAGCCACTGGAGAACCAGAAATTGAGGAGAATCAACTTACAGAGGGACAACAAGGTTGCGGCGCAGGGACGACTCGCTTTAGTCAATTTGTCCGATTACCAGCTATCGGAAAATGAAGAAAAGATGTTATCTAAAGGTCTTACATTTGTTCCTTCTTCTAGACATCTTCCTTTTCAGTGTCTAGTGGATTTAGAAAAATTCATTCTTTCTCTCCAACTCAAGATGTTTTTCAGCGATACCCCTTACTCTAAAAGTGCCTTTTCAGATTGTTGTGTTAAAAGTACATGGATACTTCCTGGTCCTTTGAACCCTGCTTTGGTGATTTTCAAGCAATTAGTCCTCCAAAATGTACAACAACTGGAAGCCAGCCAATTTAGAGGCAGGTCAAACATGTCAAAGGAAGAATTTTTGGCACTATAGAAACTTAAGAATGAAACATCCATCAATAGTGATCAGGAAGGCGGATAAAGGGGGTGCCATTGTATTACTCAATAGATCATATTATATGGACGAAATACGCTACCAGTTGTCAGATGGGAATACATATCGTAAATTAAGTGAAGACCCTACTTTTGATTTATTAACAAAAATTCAGGAATTGACCAGGATTGCTCTTCAACTTGGTTATCTAACTAAAAAAGAATGTCAATTTTTATGTCATTTTCATCCAGTCACCCCTATACTATATACTGTCCCCAAAATTTACAAACGTTTGGAGGCTGCACCAGGGAGGCCTATCATGTCTAGAAATTCGTTACTAGAAAGAATCTGCAAGTATACGGATTTCTTCTTGCCTCCATTGGTTCAAAGTATTCCCGCCTGTATTAAGGATACATCTCATTTTTTGCAAATTTTAGCAGGCGTGGTGGTTGAAGAGAAAACCCTGTTGGTCACACTTGATGTTCATTCACTATACACATCAATCCCCAAGCAGAAGCATTGACGGCTGTGGAGAGGGCGTTAGACACAAGAATGTGTCCCCACTGACTTTTTGGTTAAATTAATCCAGATAGCATTGAATAACAACCACTTCATTTTTGATTATGAATTGTATCTTCAGATATCTGGTATAGCGATGGGGGGCGCCTTTTGCCCGTTCAATAGCGAACATCTTTATGGGGGGGTACGAGAATCAATATGTATATACTTCCCCATATTTTGGCAAAATATCATATTGGGGCCGGTACATTGATGTGTTTGCATTATGGCGAGGGCCAGAAGGTGACCTATTGAGGTTTGTGGAGGAATTGAATAAAAGTCATGCAAATATTCAATTCGATTGTAAATACCACATGCCCCACATTAATATTTTGGATGTATCTATAACAAAAGAAGCGGGGGTGTTGAGAGCAGATGTTTTTTCTAAACCTACAGATAAAAATTCACTGCTGATGTATAACAGCATGCATCCGCATCATCTAAAACATAGTCTTCCATTTTCTCAGTTCCTCCGGTACCGGAGGATTTGTGATACAACTGAACAATATCAAACATTGGCTAACAAACTCAAGGATAAATTTAGAGCTAGGGTTTACCCAGAAAAATTGATCAAACAATCTTATGAAGGAGCACTATATAATCATCGGAAGGTTTTCCTAAGTCAGCAAGATCAGAACAAAAATAAAACATCTCCGGGAGTGATCCCTTGTGTTCTAAAATATTCCAAGAGGTTTCCTCAAATTGAGGCTATTTTAAGAAAACATTGGAATGTTGTGCTTACTCAGGAAACATTTAGGGATCAGCATCTCATGTTATCCTGTGTTTGGAATAACAATCTACAAGATCAATTGAGCTACTCAAATGTATGGACAAATTGGCAGCAGAAGGATGGTCGACATGTTAAATGTGGACAGTGTTCCATTTGTCAGATAACTATTGAAGGTTCTAGTTTTTGTTCTTCGAGTGATAAAGAATTCATTTTGAGACATAAGACCACTTGTGACTCTAAAAATGTGGTGTATTTATTCTGTTGTCCTTGTGATCTAATGTATATTGGGCACACCACACGTCAGTTCAAAACCAGAGCGATCGAACATTGTTATTGTGTAACCCATTGTAAATGGGAAGCTCTGATGGCGCGTCATTGTTCACAAGCTCGACATCAGTTTCACCAACTGCGATGCATGGTAATAGATCAAGTCCAATTGGGTAACAGAAGGGGGATATTAAAACCATACTTTGACGTAAGGAGCAATTATGGATTTATATGCTCAAAACAACAGAACCGTATGGTTTGAATAGAAATATAGAATGGAATGTGTATTTTTGATTGACAGCTGAAATGAGTTTGCTGGCGTTTGACGTGCCCTGTTATGGGCGGCGCCAGTTCCTTTTTTGTGATTGGTAGACTTTGCACACTGGGGATTTAAATTTCTTGGTGTTCAGACTTCCTTCTGCGCCATCTTTGAAGTCATAAATTTTGTGATTGTGTGACAAATTTGAGGAGCATTTTCTTTCCTGAAGCAGCCAACATATGGCTGAAACAAGGCGCTTTTGTTGAGGGAAATATGGAGAGTTGAGCACCTTGGATTAGACTGGTCGAGCTGGTTTGACTGTGACATTTTGTGAAATTTTGGAACCATTGGACTGTTTGGAGGTAACTTTCCTAAGATAAGTACTTGTGATTAGCTAGTTGGTGTTCGTTTTAATTATAAGTGCATCTTCAATCTGTATTTTGCAACCTACAATTTGCAATGTACAATCGCTAACTTGCATTGCATTACAACTGAAACTTGAACTATAACTATAGTATATCAAGAAATAGGGGAGGTGGTTTCCTTTTTGATGTCCCTACTTGGTTCAGGTCCTTCAATACGAAGGATATTCCATCAGGATCTGGTGCTTGGTGGGACTATTTAAAGGTCACGTGGTGTGTATATGTACAGGGTTTGGGTCACTACTATCCTGTCCTTTTTTTGAATAAAAAGGTTTTTTAAACCATCTGTTTTTCTCTGGATTCAGAGGTTTTTTTTAGATGTTTTTTTTTCCCTTTGTGTTCTTAGGCAGGGACCAGTGATAGTACATCACTCCCAGAATAAATAGGGTGGTGTTTTGAATACCGTGAGTATTTTCCCTATTAGGGGGCGTTTGAGATCCCAATTGATCAAATAACTATTGTGAGTTTGTTTTGTTTAAACGAAGGACATTGGAAGTGTGACACTAAACCTGACTGCTTAGCTTCAAACTTCTGAGAATATTGCGGTATTAGATATTTTAAGTTTGAAATTTCCTTTCTTTATTTAGAGGTTAAGCTTAATAACTGAAAAAGGATATCCTTTATCCAACAAGGTGGCTTCATAAAATCATATGTATAATATACTTCATTATCTTTTCAAACCATTCCTGACGAGTGGGTATTTTTCCCTCCCACCAGCAGTTAGACTGAGAACTACTGAATGATGTCATAATATAAATACCTGTGCAGCCCAGAGTTCACCAGTATTACTTAGTCGCCTCATCAGGTGGTAGGTGAGTACTTTTTGCAGCCCTCATCATGTCTGGCCTGGTTTGGGTGTGCCATTTTGACCCTATATGTGGGGGAGAAAGTTATTGCAACCAGACTTGTTTTTCCTGCCCCACGGGTGCGCACTCCATTATTTGGGTCCTGAGCCTCAGCCCCCCTTCCATGAGTTCCTTCTGAGAGCAGAAGGAAACAACTGCCAAAACAAAAATAATAGACATAAATGCACTGTACTCTTACTGAAAGTGCTTAGGCAGAGTCTTCAGAGTTGGGGTTTTCTTTTCCTTGTGGCTCAGCTCTCATTTTGGGAGATGGAGATATCCTTTGTTCAGTGACAGAAATCTTTCTTCTGGGGACAATGGAACCAAGTTGGCAGCTTCATTGGAGAAACAATGCCACAGTATTTCTTGCATGGTGTGGGGTGTCTGCACTTAACTGCCTTTGCCATGCTTGCGCTGTCAGCATTTCTAGCTTCAGGGTTGCAGGGGACTCCTGGCAGTGCTCTGAAGTTAACTTGGGTGGCTGCGTAAGTGCAGTCCAGCCCAGCAGCGTTGCCCTGGCAGAATTCACTGCAGTTTAGAGTGCCTTAACTTCTACACAGCCCTTTTTGGTTGAACCTTCGGTGCGCCACAGGCAGGATTCTGGTGGGGTTTCTTCTGCTTTTCCCCCAGCATTTGTATTATTGCTCCACAGGACCTTTTTTGTATGAAACAAGACTTGCCGTCCCCTCTTATCTGGAGCCTGCAACTGATATGGGGGGGGGGGGGGGGGGGTTAAGAGGCAACACATCAGAAAAACAGGATCTGGAGGATTTGGTTTCATAAGATTTTTGACATCTCTGGATGAAGTTTTAGACAAGGAAGCCAATTGGGAGAATAACCTAAAGAGTGGGAGCTCAGATTCCTCTCGAAGACCCTACTGTAATTCACATTTTCCATAGACCGGAGCTTCCCTCCTTGTTTACTGAAGTTCTGTGGGTGCTTCGTTTGTCAGAGGAGAGGAGCCTCTGGTAATTAGAAAAGGAGATCCACTTTTGAAAGAGATCAGGATGCTTGCAAGAACTTTCCTGTATAATGAAGACTCGAACCTCTTTTCAGTCTCCTGGGTAATTCATGGTTGTTTTTACAAACTCTACTTAACCCCCCCCCCCCCCCCCCCCTTAGCTCTTAACATTTTGGTCCACTCACTAGCCATTTCTCAGACTATTGTAATTCTTTATACCAAGGACTGAGAGTCAAGGAACTCACACTTTCAAATTATATTTCATTTATAAATGATTTAGAGATGGGAGTAACTAGCGAGGTAATTAAATTTGCTGATGACACAAAGTTATTCAAAGTTGTTAACTCGCGGCAGGATTGTGAAAAATTACAGAAGGACCTTACGAGACTGGGAGATTGGGCGGCTAAATGGCAGATGACGTTTAATGTGAGCAAGTGCAAGGTGATGCATGTGGGAAAAAGAACTCGAATTATAGCTACGTCATGCAAGGTTCCATGTTAGGAGTTACGAACCAAGAAAGGGATCTGGGTGTCGTCGTCGATAATACACTGAAACCTTCTGCTCAGTGTGCTGCTGCGGCTCGGAAAGCGAATAGAATGTTGGGTATTAGGAAAGGTATGGAAAACAGGTGTGAGAATGTTATAATGCTGTTGTATCACTCCATGGTGCAACTGCACCTTGAGTATTGTGTTCAGTTCTGGTTGCCGCATCTCAAGAAAGATATAGTGGAACTGGAAAAGGTGCAGCGAAGGGCGACTAAAATGATAGCGGGGATGGGACGACTTCCCTATGAAGAAAGACTAAAGAGGCTAGGGCTTTTCAGCTTGGAGAAGAGATGGCTGAGGGGGGAGACATGATAGAGGTATATAAAATAATGAGTGGAATGGAACAGGTGGATGTGAAGCATCTGTTCATGATTTCCAAAAATACTAGGACTGGGGGCATGTGATGAAACTACAGTGTAGTAAATTTAAAACAAATCGGAGAAAGTTTTTCTTCACCCAACGCGTAATTAAACTCTGGAATTCGTTGCCGGAGAATGTGGTGAAGGCGGTTAGCAGAGTTTAAAAAGGGGTTAGACGGTTTCCTAAAGGACAAGTCCATAAACCGCTACTAAATGGACTTGGGAAAAATCCACAATTCCAGGAATAACATGTATAGAATGTTTGTACGTTTGGGAAGCTTGCCAGGTGCCCTTGGCCTGGATTGGCCGCTGTCGTGGATAGGATGCTGGGCTCGATGGACCCTTGGTCTTTTCCCAGTGTGGCATTACTTATGTACTTATGTAAACCATTCAGAACATAGCGATCCGGTTGATAGCCAATGTGAGGAAATATGACCATATCACTTCATATCTCAAGAATGCTCACTGGTTACTGCTTACCTATCATATCACCTACAAAATCCTATTGCTTGATTTCAAGGTTATGACAGGTAAACCATTCTCTCGTCCCTTAATTCTGTACTGGCCAGCTGGATCCCTCAGATCTGCTCAGCAAAACCAGCTTACTGTTCCAAGTTATCACATATTAATACATAAACATACTAAACATTCAATCTTGTTTGTCCAAGGACCCAAGCTATGGAATGCCCTCCCAACTTCCCTTAGATTGCAAACTTCTCTTTTGAAATTTAAGGCTGATCATAAAATATACCTATTTTCCAATGCCTTTCTTAAATGTCAGTCTCTTCAGTCCAGGGTGTATACTGATTTGACAGTTTTCCCTCCTTGTCTGTTCTACCCCCCCCCCCCCCCTCCACTGCACTGTCACTATTGTAGTTCCACCCCCTTTCTTCTGTAGTCATGTCTTGTTGTTTGTACATTCCTGATCTTAGCTGTATTTTTATGTCTTAGATTGTAAACTGCCCTGAAGGATCCTATAGGGTGGGGTAGCAAATATTTAATAAACTTGGAAGATAACAGAGGTGATGGAGACTGAATGGCACTCTCCATGGCTCATCCTTTGTCAGCTTCTTTTGATGGATTTGGAGAGTTCCAAGTTACCAAAGGTGGATATGCTGGTCACAGCTGTTACCAAGAAGACAGTGATTCTCATTGAGTGGAGTGGTATTAAAGGATCCTCAGGGTTGAAGAATGGAAGTCCTCATGAAGAGATTCTTTGAGATCTCTGCTCTGGCATTGCAAGTGGCCATCTTGGAGGTCATGTAGCCCAAGCCAATTGTTTTCTGGGCAGAAAGACTTCTAGATTCCCTGGGGGAAACCATAGCAATAGTTTCTGAGGATGTCATAAACTTGGAACTAAGTACAGACTTTTTGGCAAACACCATGTATGATTTCGGTTAGGGTTTCAACAAAGAAACACTTCAGCTGGTTGGGGTTGAGGGGCCCAGGCCCCCATGGCCTCTGTAGTTACACCACTGGTCTAGCTAACGTGCATTCCAAACTCTGCCCACCAAACTCTCGAGGCAACCCACAGCTACACTTCCCTCCATTACTGAATGGACGCCATGATTCTCAAAGACTGGCTGATCAATGTGGGGAGGGTCCTAGAGCATGGAAGGACGTCTGGGATTTTCCCTTCTTTTCCCCATCTCAGAACTGGAAGAATTCTGATTGGTGTGAGGACAGGGAAGTTTGGCCATTACAAGTCTCTGTCACAGAAATTTTAGACTTTTTTTTTTTTTTTGGATGGTATGGATAAAGGTTTATCAATGTTCTGTCCAAGTACAGTAGCTGCAATTGTGTTTTTCAGGGGTCCCATTCAAGATTGGTTGACTCTTCATCTAGATGTTTGCTGGTTCTCTGAGGACAAGCAAATGTTAATATTCTCACAACTAGGTGACAGCCATCTGATGGAGTCCAGTGCAGACACTGCCCAGCATACTGTTTTCTTCTTTTTTTTGTTTTTTTACCCTTAGTGTCCCTACTGCTGTTTTTCCAGGTTTTAAGTTTTCTTTCTTTCTCTGGCTCCAGAGACCCTCTTAGGCCTGAGCTCCAGCCAGGTAGCATCGATATTTTTCGGGAGTGAGCAGCTTTTTCTCTCCCACCATTGAACTTTTGTATTGTCTGTTTTTCCCTTCATATGCTAGAAGTTTCCCAGTGACTTCAAGTGCTATTCCCCTCGGGAAAGAGCTGGTGGGCTTTCTGAGGTTAGCTGAGTGCTACGGCATCGAGGGTGCTTGCGCCAGCCACAGCACAGTTCCAGTACTCCTTGGAGGCATAGGCTTTGCCTGTGGAGAAGCCAGTGATATCTTTGCCTCGGTGGGCATCAGGCCCAGGGCTGTCCCATGTGGTGACCTGCTCGACGTTGGGGGAGGAAGCGTTTCCAGAGTCGGGGTGACAGATTTGTATCTTGTTGCCCTTTGAGGCCTGGGCAGTGCTCCAGCAGAGTGAGGCAGGCACAGATTTGCTTCTCTCAGGGAGAGTATTTTGCTGAGTCTGAGTCAGACCGATCATGAGAGTCAAGGAAGAGCCAGAATACTACTTGGAGAGGTCTTATGGCATACTTTCACATCCCTCACCTCCACAGGAGAGAAGGAAGTCTCCACTTGAGGTGCTGTCCTTTACTGGTTTTGTCAAGGAGATGGCAGCTAGGGCAGAGTTGCTGACCATTGTGGACTATGACTCTCCACTTAGGGAGGCGGTCACTGTCCTTTCCATGCTGTCCTCAAGATGAAGAATTCGGAGACCTCTCTTTCTGCAAGTTGTGCTCAGGAAGGTGGATTACATGTGTAGAATCCAAAAAGGTTTGGGTTCGAGAAGACTCTGTTGCCCCACCAGTTCATGATAGTAGAATCCTCTCTTGGGAGCTAGAAGTTCCAGGACTCATGCCTTGGCTTATCTGGGCAGAGAGTCCCGGACACATGACTTCTTTGGGAGAAAGGTTTTTCAAGCCTCGGTTATTTCCCATATTCAGGCTGCCTAGCTTTATACGAGCTTAGAAGTCCATCATGCAAAGTGTTGGAATTTTCAGATATACAAACTTCACCAGTTGGCCACTAAGCAAGAGGTGTGCCGGACATATCTAGCCCATGGCACTTTTGATTCTTACGATGTTGTGTCTAGGCTCTGTGCTTTGGGAGTGGGGATGCTTAGACTATCATGGCTGCATGTCTGACCTTGAACAAGGGTTTCAGGGTATTATCTTTTTGGGAACAAGCTGGAGGAGGTCACGGACCTCGTTAAACATTGGCACCATTAAGTCTCCTGCGTCTTTCCAGTTCTAGTTTGGAAACCAACTCTGTAAGGGTTCACACTGTGGAGGGTCATGTCGCAGCTCATAATGTCAGAGCTATGGCTGCATTGGTAGCCCACTTAGGTCAGCCTCTCTTGAAGAGATCTGTAAGGCTGCAATGTGGTCTTCTGTCCACACATTGATATCTCCTTCTGCCTTGAGCAGCATACCTGATGCAACAGCCGGTTTGGTCAGACAATATTGCAGAATTTGTTTGGTGTCTAAAATCTAACTCCACCCTCCTAGACTTATTTCTGTTCCAGGCCTCACCTTCACATTAGGCTGTATATTTCAGGTTGATTGGTTTGTTAGGCCTTGCCATTGTAAGTCCCTATTCTCCTAGCATTGTTTTTGGTGAATTTGTTAGCCAGAGATTCCCAGTTTTTGGAATATTATGGCCTGCTTGTCCTCTCAGAAAGTACCGTTTGCTACCTGTAGCAGGTGTTCTCCAAGGACAACAGGCCAAGTATTCTCACATACCCTCCCTATTACCCCTGGAGTTGTCTTTCTAACTATGTTCGTATACTGCTGGTCTCCGCGCTCACACATTGGGCGGGAAGGCACCAGCTATGTGCAGTGGGAGGCTGCCAAAAGTAGCTTAGACAGTACACTGGGCAGCATCTGCACTGGGTTCCATCGGATCACCTTGTGAGAATACTTGGCCTGCTGTCCTCTCCTTGTGCTTTCTTCAAAGGTGTTAAGTTTTGCTGTCTCTGTTTCAGAGAGTTGTTCGTTTGTAGGATCTAAATCTTATCTCTTTGGTCAAAGTGCTGTTTGAATCTCTGAAATGCTCTTTGAAGACCTTACTCTACAAATTCTGGCTCCTCCCACGACCAAAGGGCATGGATTTGGTAGTTTCTGAGATGGACGTCCTTGGTTTCAGTTATCGCCAAAAATGGGGGACGACGATCTCTAAGGTCGACCTAAATGTTGAGATTTGGGCATCCCCGACCGTATTATCGAAATGAAAGATGGACGCCCATCTTGTTTCGATAATACGGGTTTCCCCACCCCTTTGCCGGGACGTCCTGTGAGGACGTCCTCAGGAAAACTTGGGCGCCCCTTTCGATTATGCCCCTCTAAGGGGTTAAAATAGCCTCAAAAAGGTGAGATTTTATTCTGGGTTTGAATAGGACTAGAGACGGAGCATGACATACTAACTCGGGAAGTCTATTCCAGGCATGCAGTGCGGTAAGATGGAAGGAATGGGTTTGACGGTGGAGGAGAAGGGTGTGCAGATAAGAATGACTGACTTGATGACCAATATTCCTGGGGAGAGGTGTAAAGAAAAATGAGATACTGAGGAATGCACTTGTAAGTCAGTAGGAGGAGTTTGAACTGTATATAGAAATGGATATGAAACCATTTAAGTGATTTAGGGAAGGGGTTATGTGAGTTTAATGATACTGGCGGAAGATAAGTCATGCAGCAAAAATTTGAATGTAATTTATCATGAGCATTAACACTGGCAGGAGTTTTTGTTAAATAAAGGATTATGTTCCCACTCAGTTTAGATCCTTTTTGTGTGCACCTATTGCTGTCCAACAAATCTGTTGGAACAATTTGAGATTTTAGTCAATACCGAAGTTAGCAAGTAATTAAAAATCTTTATTTTTTTTTCTGAAACATCTTCAGCCTGCAGTTTCCTCTCAATGAACTGGATAACTTGATATGCAAAAAATATTATATTTATAGTTAACAACGTCAGTGATAGTTGCATGTCAAAAATTAACTCATTGACCAATGACCGAGTACTTAATAGATCTACAAGGTTCTAGAGAATGTAAAAATTGATCCACGTAAATTGATAAAGGCTCCAAAATGTATCCTATAGGTGCTATAGAATGTCCCAATTCAAGATGGAATTCCAGCATTCTGCAATGTCCTTATCAGTATCACACACATGAGGATCTGTTGATTCTTAATACTTATGAAATATGTTTCACTATACAATATTTTTTAATGTTAAGTTTGTATTCACTCAATACACCAGGGGTGTTCAGCCTTGGCCCTCGCCAGGTCTGTTTTTCAGGATTTCCTCAATATGCATGAGATCTATTTGCATTCAATCGAGGAAATCCTGAAAAAACAACCTCACAAGGTCCACGGTTGAACACCCCTGCAGTACATTAACCTGCCAGATAATACAGTGCATAATTACTGTTCAATGGGAAGTTGATGTGTCAAGTTGAGATAACATTTTTATGTAATGCTTATAAGTATGCCTGTTTTCCCTTCTAGATTAACATTCCGTTGCCTCAGGTACATATTTAAATTGTAAGATCTTAAGGGATAGTAAATGTCAGCAGGTAGACCTGCATAGTCCATCCAGTTTGCCCAACAAGTTGGCCAGAGTTGAGTCTGGTGCAGTGCACAGGTTCTACATGATTAAACACTGAAACTTTCTCTTCTTGCCAGTTTTGGGGCATAGACTGCCCCAAATTAGTCTGCCAGGCGCCGGTTCTACTTAGTTGCTAGTGAAGCCTACTCCAGCCTTGAAACTTGATCTGTTTTTGCCATTTGCGGGACCCAAACCTTGGAAGTCCGACTGGCATTGGTCTTGCTTCCCAACCTCTGAAGCTGCTGTTGAAGTTCATTCCAGCTATAAGGTCATTTAAATTTTGCTTAAATTGGATTCCATCGTTTTTCTATATAGTGAACCTCTGTTTATCCTACACATTCTTGAATTCTGTCACCGTTTTTGTCTTCACAGTCTTTCTTGTGAGGGTATTTCAGGCATCTACCACCCTTTCTGTGAAAAATTATTTCCTGATGTCGCTCCTAAGTCATCCTATCCTGCGTATTTAAACATCTGTATCATATCCCCTCATACCTCCATTCCTGTAGGGCAGTGGTTCTCAACTCATTCCTCAGGACACATTTAGCCAGTTTGGTTTTCAGGATACTCACAGTGAATATGCACGAGATATATATTAGTATGCATTACTTCCATTGTATGCAGATTTATCTAGCAATATTCATTGAGAGTATCCTGAAAATCTAACTGGGTAATATGTCCCAAGGACTGGGTTGAGAACCACTTCTCTAGGGTGTACATATTGAGATCTTCAAGTCTTTTCTCATACATCTCTTGGCAGAAGCCCCCTATTTTTGTTGCCTTCCTCTGAACGGTTTCAAATCTGTTGATGTCCTTGGTGTGATATAGCCTCCAAAATTGAACACGATACTCCAAAAGGGGTCTTACCAGTGACTTGTACAGGGCCATTAACACCACCTTTCTTCTGTTGGAGATGCGTGTCTATATAGCCTTGCATTCTCCTGGCTACAATCACCACCATGTCACATTATTTTATTGCCTTAAGGTCCTCCAACACTATCGCCCCAAGGTTCCTCTCCTGATCTATGCTTTTCAGCCTCTCACTCCATAGCAAATACAACTCTTTTGGATGTCTGCACCCATGTGCATCACTCTATTCTTTGCATTAAATTTTAAATGCCAAACATTAGACCATTCTGCTGTTCTTTTTAGATCACTTCTCATGTTGTCCACTCCCTCATTTCTTCTGAGATGTCTATTCTGTTGCAAATCTACGCATTGTCTGTAGAAGGGTAAACTTTTCCTTCTTATCCTTCAGCAATGTCACTCACAAATTTATTGAATAGAATAGGCTCCAATACTGATCCTTTGGACACTCCACTACTCACCCTTTTTCCCTCTGAGTGAATTCCATTCACTACTATCCTCAGTCAGCTGCTAATCCAATTCACCGCTATGGATCCTAACTTCAGTCAATTCAATTTGTTCACAAGCTTCCTATGAGGAACTGTGTCAAACGCTTTGCTGAAGTCCAAATAGGCCACATGTAGTGTGTGCCCTTGATCAGTTCTGTGGTCACCCAGTCAAAGAAATCCAGTCGTTTTGACATGATTTTCCTTTGGTAAAGCCATGTGGCCTCAGATATTGTAAGCCATTTTCCTACCTGAAGTGAGGCTTTACCAGCCTGTAGTTTCCCACTTCTGTCACCGTTTTTGTGGAGAAGAACCACATCTGCTGTTCAGTCCCATGGAACCTCTTTTGTCTCCAAGGATCTATTATACAAATACCCAGTGTACCTGAATGTAACTCACCTTGAGTTACTACTGAAAAAGGTGTGATCAAAATCTAAATAAATAAAACTCTTTAAGGGCCCACCAGAACCTCTTTGAGCTCCTTCAGTATCCTTGGGTGTATCTCATATGGCCCCATGGCTTTGTCCACTTTTAGGTTTTCCAGTTGGTCATAAACACTTTATTCCGTGAGCAGAGCGATATCTACTCCCATATATGCATTTGTCAGCCAACAGTGGTCATTTTCCAGGATTTCCTTCTGTGACTACATTTAGTGTGTTCACCTTTTCCTCATCACTCTACACATACTTGAATGTAATTTGCCTTGAGTACTACAAAAAAGGTGTGATCCTAAATAAATGAATAAAATGTATATCCATTTTGATACCATGCGAAAACTTAAGCTGTAGAGTAGAAAAAACCTTTAGTATTGAGGGACGCTTCTAAGTGTCAGATTTGGCTGCCTTCTAGAGCTTTTGTCAAGATTACAGTAGAAACTCATGTGAGCAGCAAGCAAATTCTTACATGGGCTATTTCTGCTTGGTGGTACTACTGCTTGCCCTATGCTGCTTTTTTCAGTGTGCACATCTATGAAATGCCAAGGAGCTTCCATTCCTTATTTGTCCTGTCCTTGCAAATTGTGTTTAATCTTTCTCTAGCAATGCGGTTGCTGGTGAGAGTGCGTTAGACAGAATGGCATGTGGCCTTGGTGGAAAACTTGTCTTGCCAATGATTAAAGAACACATCATGCAGATGCTGCAAAATGGTAAGCATTTAAAGTAAAATCCAGTAAGAGGTCATTTTGAAAAGTGGAAATTAAAAAATCCAATACATTCTTTTGGTTTGTCTCTTGTAATGCATTCTTTTGACAAGAAAATGCCTTATGTCCTGGTTGACTTCCTGAGTTTCACTACTGCAGGTTTGTGACATGGTGGGGCATTGTGCATACAGACAACAGAGGCATCTGAGGCCTTCAGGCCTTCGAGCTGTCTTGTCAGGCACAGGTATATGGACGACGCCGGGGTGTAAGGGAATAAAGGACATTGTGATGGAAGATTATTCTGGCTGCCAGAGACCTGGAGTTAGTCAGAGTTGTAATGTCAAAATTGCTCAAGGCATTGGGGCTTCCACCTCTTGACCCCATTAAGAGTTATGTTAAAGGATCTCAACTCAGAGGATTTCTGAATTAGAAGCTTTATTATGCAGAGATTCCATCTTTCAAGTTACAAAAGTTGGTATCTTGATCAGGACATTCCCATCCTTCCTTTCAAAAGTGGGATATTTTTTTCTATGTAGGTCAGATTCTCATGCTTACCTCCTTCCACAGACAAGAGTGTGGAGAAGAATTATTATTAATTTCTTTTTATAATTTTCAAAATAAATGACAAGTAATAATCTTACAATGTCACAGCAATACAGCAGTATAATAATTTTTAAACATATATAATAGTCTTCCATTATTTACTCAAAAATATAAACAATAGGTAAACATATGTAACTATTATTCCATTTATCCATTATTCTTCATTTTTGCTTCCTTAGACCACTATAAAAGAGGGGGGGGGGGGCAGTCATACATATTAGAGAAGATTCTTACATATCATATACTCATATAAAAAGAAAGGCTTCATGCTGCTCCCAGATCTATTCTTTAGGCTTCAAAGATTTAGAATCTAGAAAAGATTTTAAATGGTCTGGTGAGAAGAAAACATACTTTTAGTCCTAATCGGACTATACATTTACAAGGGTAGGCCAAGAGAAAAGTTCCACCCACTTCCAAAGTTTTTTGTTTCATTTCCAAAAACATTTTTCTTCTCTGTTGAGTGGTTTTTGTGACATCCTGAAACATCCAAATTTTTCCACCAGCAAATAGAGGATGAATTTCTAAAGTATAATCTCATTATTGCATTCAAATCTTGTTCAAAAACAAACAAAATTAACAATGTTACTCTCTGGGTTATAACTTCAAGGGATTGTTCTAATATTGCCGATATATTTTCCAAATCCAAACTTTTATCTTCAGGAACACCTGTTTCTCCTTTCCTTTCTTTTGTGGTAAATAGAAAATCTTATTTATTGGAGGAAATGCTTCCGGGGGCATTTTCAAAATTTCAGTTGAATATCTTTTAAACATATCTAAAGGCGAAATTCCAGGAGTCTGGGAAATTCAGGATCCTTAAATTTAAATGTCTATTATAATTTTCTATTTGCTCAATTTTGTTATGAAGAAAAAGTTTGTCTTTTCCAACAGCTGTTTTGAATTCGGAAAATTGACCTACCTCTTGTTGTTAAACTTTCACTCTATCTGAAAGTTCATCTTTAATTTTTTCAACCGTACCTTGTAATTCTCCGAATCTGGCGGTTAAAGCACTTCACCTCGAGATTCTTGAATGGAAACCTCCATTTTCTTCAAAACCAGCCATATTGTTTCTAGGTTAACCTCCATAGTTTTTCCTGAGTTCCCCGCATCAGCTGGGGACTCTAACACCAGAGACTTCTGCTGCAGTTTGGAATCCCGATCGGGGGGCTCACTGCTCGCACTTCCGGCGGGGTTTACCTCACCCTTCCTCAATGCAGCCTCTCTTGGACATGGAGGTATTTTTGGAGCTGGAGGTGGGGATAAAGATGTCTCATTTGCCCGTAGAGAGTCGTCTTCAGGCATCTCTACAGCGGGTCCCATCCCTCTCAATCCCATCTGGGAGACTCCGGTCAGGAAACGTTCCAAAGTTGGCTGAAGCAGCCACGAGGATGAGGTAGGCGGGTTCCCACCCTCGTTGCGCCGTTCCTCTTCGTGTGTGGCATTACAACAGGAATTTTCAAAAGTTTTAGGCGCTGAACAAAAAGCCAAACTCTGAAGAGGTTTCAGAGTTTCCGGAGCGTTTCACCTTGCGACCGGGTGCATCGCCATCTTGACACGCCCCTCGTCAAGAAGAATTTACATTTTGAAAACTGGACATTAATTCTTTGATGGTTCCAGGAGGGCTGAAAGAGATGATTTCATTAGCTTATTTTTTTGATAGGAAAACAGCCTTCTACAGGCTTGAGTGCATTCTACCAGAGGTATAGCAACTTCATGGGTGGAATTGCAAGTGGTGTCTCCAGTTGACATCTGCAGGTCAGTGGCGTTGCTTAATGCTTTTGTAAGGCATTATTAGCTTGATGTAGGTGTGCAAATGGAGGTGGAATTCAGGGCAAAGTTATTCAGGCAGGGATGTCAAGGTCCCACCCATCGTAAGGAATGCTTTGCTTCATCCCACAGGTTCTGTACTGGTCTGCTGTGTATGCTAAGAAAAGAGAAATTTAGTTCTTACCTGCTAATTTCTTTCCTTTAATCCCATCAGATCAGTCCAGAGGCCCTGTTTAGTATGATGATTGAAGCACTCTAAATTGCTGTAATCTTGCTCCTTTCATTGTGGTTAACAAGTGTCAAGTTTCTTCTCATATTCATTGTTCTTGTGCTTAACTGTTTCAAATTATTTAAGGACAATAGACTAATATGACTCATCTGAAAGGAAAAACATGTGGTCCATTGTTGTCATTGGAAATGCTGAATAATTAAGGATGCATGGTGCCCTTATAAGGCAAGAGATCACAGCACTTGGTTCTGTCTCCATCTGCTAGCAGGTATAACCCACAGGTTCTGTATTGGTCTGTTCTAGATGGATTAAAGGAAAGAAAATTAGCAGATAAGACCTAATTTCTCCATACAATCTATCTGGAAAAGAGCAGTGGTACAAGAATCTGGCAAGTCTGAAAGAGGACTAGATCTGCAAATTTGGAGATTTTCAACAGTAGAAGTAGAGATACTGTGACTTAGTGGAAGTCAAGAGGAAATAATTCTGCTTAATAATCAGAATGCTGAAAGTGGGAGACCTGCTTATTGCCTTGTTTCAACTGGAAGGTTAGACCCTACTGGGACAACACAGCTTGACCCAAAGATGTGGGAATTGGTGTTCCATCCGAAGGATACTTGGTAGCACTTAAAGGCAACTCAATAAGAAGAGTTCATAAATTATTCTTGACTTGCTCTAGATTGAGGGCTTGGAGGATCAGGGTGAAGTGGAGAAACAGAGCCTGCAGTTGTGACACTTTAGGTACAGTGATGATCAGTTGACCAGAAGAGTTCTGAAACTGGAGATATGAGAGTGAAGTGAGAGTTGCAAGCAGCAGAGCTTACAACTTATTTATTTATTTATTTATTTGTTACTTATATCCCACATTTTCCCACACATGCAGGCGCAATGTGGCTTACAGAGAATTACATAAGAGTACAAACTTAACAGCTTAGGCAAGCATAAAGAAGTAAACTTGGCAGGCAAAGTGGTAAATTCAACTTTAGATCTCAGAAGAAGCTAAGTGGGGATTAGATATAAGGTGGCACGGGCCATGGCTAAGCTCTATCCCCTTCCACAGGAAGACAGAGATTCTTTAAAGCCTCCTACTGTGGATGCCGTAGTGACGGCGGTGACTAAGGCTACTGCAATTCCTGTAGATGGAGGGGCTGCCTTGAGGGACCCTCAGGACAGGAAACTGGAAACATTTCTGAAGCGCAGTTTTGATTTATCGGCGCTGGCTTTGCAGGCTTCAGTTTGTGGAGGTCTGGTGGCTCGAGCATGTTTCCGCTGGGCTGAGCGGCTGCTAGATGCTCCGCAGGTTGATAGAGCCGCCTTAGTGCAGGATTTGGCAAAGTTGGAGATGGGCTCGTCCTTCTTGGCAGATGCGCTCTATGATTTGTTGCGTGCATCGGCGAAGAATATGACCCTCGCAGTGGCGGCTCGAAGGGCCCTGTGGTTGCGGGGCTGGCTGGCAGATGCCGCGTCCAAGGCAAAGTTGTGTTCGCTTCCCTTTAAGGGCGCCTTGCTTTTTGGAGACGAGTTGGATAAGTTGGTTAGGGGTCTTGGTGATACTAAGATCCCGCGGCTTCCAGAGCTTCGGCCTAAGGCGTCTAGGGGCTCTGCGGTGCGAGGCCGTTTTCAGGAAGCTAGACGGTATCGGCCGGGTAGGTCCTCGGGGGGGGGGTTCCGGGGTCGTTATTTTCAGAGAACCCAGCCCTTTCGTGGGGGCCGCCGGGGGGGGCGAGCTGCCTCTTCGGGAGCGGCCAGCACGTCCCGTGTGTCGCAATGATGGTTTGGGGGTCCAGCCTCTGGTTCGTGTGGGGGCTCGCTTACGCTTGTTTTACCAGAGGTGGGCCCAAATCACGTCAGACCAGTGGGTGTTGCAGATAGTGCGAGACGGGTACGCGCTGGAGTTCAACGGTCCTCTGTCCGATTTCTTTCTCGTCTCTCCCTGTCATTCAAGGCGCAAGGCAAGGGCAGTGCGAGACACTCTGTCGCGTCTGGTAGATTTAGGCGCTGTGGTGCCTGTTCCGACAGAAGAACGAGGTACCGGCTGTTACTCCATTTACTTCGTGGTGCCAAAGAAAGAGGATTCTTTTTGGCCCATTTTAGACCTCAAGAGGGTCAATGCGGCTCTAAAGATTCCTTCCTTTCGGATGGAAACGTTGCGCTCGGTCATTGTAGCAGTTCAGGAAGGGGAATTTCTGACTTCTTTGGATTTGACAGAAGCTTATTTGCACATCCCCATTCTGGAGGCGCACCAGCGTTTTCTTCGTTTTGTGGTGTTAGGGAGTCACTTTCAGTTTTGTGCGCTCCCGTTCGGCCTGGCTACGGCTCCTCGCACTTTCTCCAAGGTGATGGTGGTCGTGGCAGCGGCGTTACGGTTGCAGGGCATTTTGGTGCATCCGTATCTCGACGACTGGTTGATTCGAGCCAAAACGCAGGCGGAGAGCGAGGAGGCTACCGCCCGGGTGGTGACCTTTTTGCAGTCGCTGGGTTGGGTTGTCAATCTGGCCAAGAGTCACCTAGTTCCGTCACAGTCTCTAGAATATCTGGGAGTTCGGTTCGACACAGAGCGAGGCCGGGTGTTTTTGACGGCTCCTCGCATTTCCAAACTGCAGCTTCAGATACGTCAGCTCCGAGCTCAGAGGGCGCCTGCGGCACGGGAGTATCTTCAGGTGTTAGGTCTGATGGCTGCGGCTATAGAGGTAGTACCTTGGGCCAGGGCCCACATGAGACAGTTGCAGAGCTCGTTGTTGACTCGTTGGTCCCCTCAGTCCCAGGAGTTGGAGGAGCGGTTAGCGCTGCCGGAGAGGGTTCGGCGCAGCCTCCGCTGGTGGCTTCACACTCCGAATCTAGCGAAGGGTATGCCGCTAGAGGTGCCAAATTGGGTGGTACTGACCACGGATGTGAGTCTGTTAGGCTGGGGGGCGCATTGTCTAGGGCAGGTGGCCCAAGGGCGATGGACGTCGGAAGAGGCGTCGTGGTCCATCAATCGCCTGGAGACTCGAGCAATTCGGTTGGCTCTTCGGTCCTTCCAGAGTCTGCTAGAGGGCAAGGCGGTCAGGGTTCTTTCCGACAATGCCACGGCCGTAGCTTATGTGAATCGGCAGGGGGGGACGAAGAGCCCGGGATTAGCTGTAGAGGCAGCGGAGCTGTTGGGGTGGGCAGAGGCTCATCTTCAAGCTCTGTCGGCAGGTCACGTAGCAGGAATGGACAATGTGGACGCGGATTATCTGAGCAGACACATGTTGGATCCCGGAGAGTGGGCTCTCCATCACTCAGTGTTCGAGCGGATAGTGTTGCAGTGGGGTCGGCCGGTGTTGGATCTCATGGCATCGGCCGACAATGCGCAGGTCGCGCGGTACTTCAGTCGTCGAAGAGATGCTCGAGCCGAGGGTCTCGACGCGTTGGTTCTGCCGTGGCTGACTCAGCAGTTGCTCTATGTGTTTCCGCCGTGGCCGCTGGTGGGCCGCATGGTGCAGCGGATCGGTCGTCATCCCGGCTTAGTGATTCTGATAGCGCCCAATTGGCCTCGTCGGCCATGGTACGGAGATCTGGTGCGGTTGTTAGTGCAGGATCCTTTTCCCCTGGGGTCTCGGGTGAGACTGGTGCAGGGACCGATCGAGATGGCCGACCCCTCTCCATTCTTGCTTACGGCTTGGCTCTTGAAAGGCACAGATTGAGAAAGAAGGGTTTCTCGGCCAGGGTCATTGATACAATGTTGCGGTCGCGTAAGAAGTCCACATCGTTGGCTTATGTGCGGGTGTGGCGCATCTTTGAGAGTTGGTGTCTTGAACGGAATGTTGTCCCCTTGCGGGCTTCGGTGATGGAGGTTTTGGAGTTTTTGCAGGATGGTTTGGATAGGGGGCTCTCCCTTTCTTCCCTGAAGGTGCAGGTGGCTGCTTTGTCTTGTTTCAGAGGTAAGATTCGAGGAGTCTCCTTGGCAGCTTCTCCGGACGTAGGGCGGTTCCTGAGGGCAGTGAAGTTGATTCGGCCGCCCCGTCGTCCGATGGTTCCGCCTTGGGATTTGAATGTGGTCTTGGAGACTCTGGTGGGGCCTCCGTTTGAACCATTGGCGTCCATCACATGTAAGGATCTTACCTTGAAGACAGTTTTTCTGGTGGCCATTGCTTCCGCTCGTAGAATTTCAGAGTTGCAAGCCTTGTCTTGTAGGGAACCTTTTCTGTCCTTTGCGAAAGAGAAAGTGACTTTGAGGACGGTTCCTTCCTTTGTTCCTAAGGTGGTTTCAGCGTTCCATGTGAATCAAGTGATCTCGTTACCGGTGTTGGGGGATCGTTCGGGGGATGCCTCTCAGCGTCGGTTGGCTAAGTTGGATGTTCGGCGCGCCTTGCGGTCCTATTTGAGCAGAACGAGAGAATTCCGGGCTTCGGATAGGTTGTTCGTTTTGTTTGGAGGTCCCAAGAGAGGGGCTGCGGCCTCCAAGGGGACTCTGGCTAGGTGGTTGAAGGAGGCTATTGCCTCGGCTTATTTGTTGAGGCGGCGTGCGGTGCCCCCGTTACTTAAGGCGCATTCAACTCGGGGGGTTGCTGCTTCCTGGGCAGAGAGTAGTTTTGTTCCTCCGCAGGATATTTGTAAGGCAGCGGCATGGTCCTCCATTCATTCCTTTGTGAAGCATTATAGGATTGACGTTCAGGCAAAGGAGGATGCATGTTTTGGAGCGGCTGTACTGACTTCTGCGTTTCGAGGGTCCCACCCTTAAGTTTCTACTGCTTTGGTACTTCCCACGCGTCTTGACCGGTCTGGAGGGTCGCTGAGGAAGGTGAAATTAGGCCTTACCTGCTAATTTTCTTTCCTCTAGACCCTCCAGACCGGTCAAGAGCCCGCCCTATGGATTTTCAGAGATATTGTTCGTATCAGAAGTATTTGAGCCGTGTTCTGCTATGGATTTTCAGAGATATTGTTCGTATCAGAAGTATTTGAGCCGTGTTCTGCTATGACTATTCCTTTTCTTTCGTTGGGCCGGAGAGTTTTCTTCGCCCATAATATTTGACAGAGCGGGGCGCTTGTCGTTCCGTCTGTCTGAGCACACTGTTGGTGTTGACTATTGGTTTTCCAGGTACAGGGGTTTTATAGTTCAGAGTTCAGGTTGCAGGGGGTTTTTTCTCTGCTTTGCTAAGTGTATACTGGCTTCTGTGGGATGGGCACAGGTTATATGTACATAGTTGAAGTTAGTGTTCTCAGTCTCCCTCTGCTGGTAGGCGAGCATAACCCACGCGTCTTGACCGGTCTGGAGGGTCTAGAGGAAAGAAAATTAGCAGGTAAGGCCTAATTTCACCTTTCCAGTTGGTAGTATTTAGCAGGAAGTTGAAGTATAGTTTTGAATAACAACCAAATCATAAAGAAATTAAGATGCAGATCCAAAGAGAGCATGACAAAAACACACATTGCAAATATTGGCCTTCTGTGGCTCTTTGAGCAAGATGAGAGAGGTTCCAGAAGGGAGTTTGAGGTAGGCACAGACTATTTTTTAAAGGAGTAACAATGGTGAATAGAGGCATCCCAAAAAGACCACAATAAAGAATCTGAAAATAATAATCAGGAACCAACCTATGGAGGTTACTGAGCATTAAACACTGTAGTAAAGTTTTGGATATATAATATCTGTGCTTTTGTTTGGGAAATCTGGGTATGGTCTGTGTGTTTGAACTGAGAAGTAAAAGTTTTGTAAACCTGCCAGGTGGAGTTTTTCCTTGACTGGAATGTGACAGATTAAAACTGAAGGATTGCAGGTTGGAGCTGTAATTGCATACCCAGTCCCTTCTTATAAGAGCTTATTTATAGGTGACAATTCATTACTCCAAGTTGGTTTTGGAGATAGCCTGGTGACACACACTTATGGCAGCACTGGTGGTCCATGAAAGGTTGGCTTCCGTTTGAAAAGATATGCAAAACTGCCACATTGAGTTCCAACCACACATTCACATCCCACTACTATTTTGGACACTGACTCCAAATATAATGGGAGCTTTGTTATGTCTCGTCCTCCAGAGCCCCAACCCTATTCAGCATAGGAACTTTTATATTTAAGATTGCCACCATTTAGAAGAGAGAATAGAATGATATCAAACATGTTTTTATCCTGTTGGTGGTGATGGTATTGGTGATTTGTTTTTGTTTGAAAGCAACCCTTAACCACAGAGTCTGTAACAGCCTTTCTCTGAAGGCAGCAGTATATAGGAAGTCATTCAAACCCATATTTCTCCATTTGAAAGTGGCAGCACAGTGAGAATTCTTGTACAAGTTATGAATATTTATTGAAGTGTTTTTTGGGCAGTGTTACTATCAGCATCTGCCATGATGTGTGCCACCTTACTCTTCTCTCTTTGGAAAAAACACTTGTTATAATTAACTAGGCTAAATCTTCATAATGAATGCCTTTCTGGAATTAAACAATACTACAACCTATATATCCAGATGTTTGGGATTTCAGCCAAGGAATTTTTCAAATAAAAGCCAACATGATTATGTATAAGGAAGATGCTGCATAGTGTAAGATTCTGCATATAACACTACTTTGGTCATCTGACTGGAGCATTCCTCAAATCTTTCCCAATTAGAAGTACTTTAACAAAATCCAACAAGGTAACATGAATTGGCAGTCTCAGCAGATGGGTAGAAAGAGCATTCAAAACAAGTTATCCTCTCCCTTTTGAAGGTAGTTCCTGTAACACAGCACTTAAAATACTTTACCAGATTGATACGAGTAAACTGTATAACTGCTTCTACTTCCATACTTTCTCTAGGGAAAAAATGGACTGTGTTGGCCACTTTGGAATTTTTCATAACCCAAATATGCTAGAAACATTAAAAGTATCAGAGGAAAATAAAATCCTCTATGTACATAAGACTATATTGTGGGAATTTTGGGGTTGGGAGTAGAGTGGGCTCCCTCCCCCCCCCCCCTCATATTCTTTCAGCTCTGTGGACACACAAACATACATACATTTAGTTCCCTGTGAAGCTTTAATAACGATTTTGGTTTTGAGGACATTTTTGCGAGGAACATCTGTAAACTTGCTGTGATTTACTTCAAATTAGTGGCAACTAAAATACTACACAGAAATATATGAAACGTTGATGTATAAAATAACTATTCATGCTTTTGAGTGGTAAAGTAAATATTCTGTGTAAGCTAGAACTCTACCCCTTCCATGTTAGATAAGCGCTTGTTTTGGTACCCTACATTACTTTGGATTGTTTGCACCTTTAATGTGGTATCTGCCTGCTGCCCACCATTTCTATTATGCTTTGCAGCTGAATGGAAGTATAGATATGCTGGCCTAATGGCCTTGTCTGCCATTGGAGAAGGCTGCCATCAGCAGATGGAAGGGATTCTAAATGAGATAGTGAACTTCGTCCTACTTTTCCTTCAAGATCCTGTAAGTTTATTTGGTTTCTTTTTTTGGTTTTGATTTTTGTCTTCACTTTAAGTACTTGGTTCTTTAAAACCTGTTTTTGACCATAAATAATCTGAACACCTCAAAACCTGATTTTTCAGCATTCAAGAGTGAGATATGCAGCCTGCAATGCCATTGGTCAAATGGCTACTGATTTTGCTCCAGGATTTCAAAAAAAATTTCATGAGAAGGCAAGTAGCAAACAACCCAGTTATGAGTGACATGAAAAACCCTATACTTTGCATTATGACTTTTTTTTTTTTTGTGCAATCTGTTCCACAGGTCATTGGAGCACTTTTGCAGACCATGGAGGACCAGGCCAATCCACGGGTCCAAGCTCATGCAGCTGCTGCACTCATCAACTTTACTGAAGACTGTCCCAAATCTCTCCTCATTCCATACCTGGATAATTTGGTTAAACATCTCCATTCCATTATGGTGGTGAAACTGCAGGAGGTACAGTGGTATTCATGTGATGTGATTATATATTTTACTAACAGGTGTACTGCTGCAGTTACCTTAACGTGTGAAGTCTATACTATATTCATAAAATTCAGATTGAAAATTCTAATTTTCCAGGGCTGTTCATCCCTCCTGCCTCCCTGATCTCAATCTGAACTGGTAATGATACTTGTGGGAGCAGATGAGTACAGAAGTATCTTCTATACTCTGTGTGTGACACTTTCAATTATTCTTTGAGGATCTGTTTTTTGTTTTGTTTTTTGTTTTTTTGCCATCAGCGCTAACTTTTCTGATTATGATTTAGGCTTTTGTATAGATGTTCATATTAACTTATGCCCCATGTACTTCAAGTTTTGATGTGTTGTGCAATTTTGTCCTGTTATTTCCCCTCTCCCCTGTGAATAGTTTCTACATTTATTGTATTGCTTTGTAAGTAGCTAACAATAAACGTAGAAATTATTCACTGAAGTCCATTGTAGCGCTCAACTAGGCCATTGTTAGTGGGTTTATAAATACATCTGATAAATTTTGTAGATTGTAAACATCTTAAATTTTTTTTGAAAATTTGCGGTATATCAGATTGAACCTTGAATCTACCCTTGTTTCATATGGAAAAAAACATAGTGGTTGTAGCAGTTCGGCAAGGAGTTCTTACAGCTCTCTGCCTCACAGAGAAGATCTTCACATTCCAATTTGTTAGTCTCATCAGTGGTTTCTATATTTTGCTGTTTTAAGGCAGTGTTTTCAGTTTTGCATACTGCCGTTCAGGCTCATGACTGCTCCCTACTCCTTTTTTAAGGTCATGGTGGTGGTGGCAGCTGCAGTCTTAGCAAAGAGGGAATTCTAGTCTATCCCTGTGTGGACGATTGGTTGATCCAGGCAACATTCTTTTCAGGAGAGTGTACAGGTCACAGCTGGGGGGTCATTGGTTTTCTGGAGCATCTAGGTTGGGTAGTAAGTCTAACCAAGAATTCTCTTCCATCTCCAGACTCTTGAATATCTAGTGGTGCGTTTTGGTACTTTGTTGGGTCAAGTGTTTTTACTGCTGCAGAGGATTCTCAAGCTGCAGGGACAAGTTTGCAGTTTCCTGTTAGGACCCCTCTGGCCAGGGATTTCCTTCAGGTCTTCGGTTCGATGATGGCCACTCAAAGTGATTTCTTGGGCAAGAGTGCATATTAGTTCCCTTCAGTTGTCTGTCCTCTCTGTGAACTCCTCAGCAACAGGACTTGGACAAGCATCTCTCTCTATGAGAGGAGGTGAGATGCAGACTGCACTGATGGCTATACAAGGCCAATCTTATGAGGGCCACAAGTAGCCAGTCCCTGGAGTAAATGGTGGGGACTACAGATGCCAACTTCAAGGGCGTGAAGGGCTCACTGTCCATTGGAGGGAGATGTATGCTTTATAGTGGTCTGACCACGGTGTGGGTATCCATCTTGTATCTGCTAGTGTAAGGTTTAAGTCTGCATCAAACTTGTGTGTGTGAATGTCTAGTGTATGTCCTTTATTGTGCGTTGGTTGTGTGTTTGGTATGTGAAGATCCCATAACTGTAAGAATTCTTTGCATTCCTGGGTGCTTGTTAAGGTGAGATCTTCACGGTGCAGGTTGATATCTCCTATTATGATATGGTTTGAGGTGGAGACACATGTGTTCGAGATGAAGTCCATGAAGTGTGTTTGGGAGTCTTGCCAATTGCCCTGGCGGTCTGTAGAGTAGGATTGCGTTGAGGTATTCCTGCAAGTTTGGGTGATTAATTCTTACCGAGGCAATTTCAAGTTGTGGTAGAATAGATTCAGCTGTGGTTGTGATGGTGAACTTGGATTTGTGTATTATGTCTATTCCACCTCCTCTTTTTTTTTTCCATTTCTTGTCCAGTGGGTTATTTTGTATCCTGGTGGGCATAGATCTAAGATTATGGGGTCTTTAAGGTCATGGATCCAGGTTTCAGTGATGAATAAGAAGTCAAGTTTGTCTGTGGTGATCCAGTCTGTTATAATCTCTGTTTTATTTACTACTGATCTGGCGTTTACGTATCCCAGTTGGACTGAATGGTAAGATTCAGTATGGGATTTAGATGTGTTGATTACCACCTGCATCAGATCATATACTCCACTAAGGACTAGATCTAGAATTTGTTTCTCCTTTTGTTAGCTTCTGTACCTGCTGCTCCATGATGCAGTCGTTGATTTCATCAAGGAATATTGCCTTCCTGAAATGCCCTGATGTTTTCATTTACCCAGTCAATACCGGGGTAGTTGAAATCACCCATTATTATTATTGTATTCCTCAGTTGGTTAGCCTCCCTAACATTTCTACATCCGTCTGTTCATCCTGGCCAGGCGGACGGTAGTACACTCCTATCACTATCCTTTTCCCCTTTACACATGGAATTTCAATCCATAGGGATTCCAAGATGTGTTTTGTTTCCTGCAGAATTTTGTCTATTTGATTCAAGGCCCTTCTTAACATACAATGCTACCCCTCCACCTATTCAGTCCACCCTATCACTATGATATAATTTGTACCGTGGTATGACAGTGTTGCACTGGTTATCCTCCTTCCACCAGGTCTCAGACATGCCTATATCTAATTTTTCATTTAGTGCAATAACTCTCCCAACTTATTTCTTAGGCTTCTGGCATTCGCATATAGACATTTCAAACTATTTTTGTTCTTTACATCTTGCTCAGCAGTTGACGGTGTAAATTCGTAATTTTTTGTCTGCTTTTTATTTAGACACCTGGTCTACTATGGTCTGTATTGTGACATCACTATCGAGATACCCTGTCTTCCCTGTTTTGGTGATATCTTTGAAAGATACCTTGTTTCGAACAAAGGCAATTAAATTCTTTCATCATAAAAAGTCTTTAATTTTTAAATATTGTGTTCATCTACAATGATCCGTGGCATAAACCTACAAGGACTAGACATGACCATGTTTCATTAACCATGCCTGTATCCAGGAGTCACAAGTTCTAAGTATTGTGTCACTGAATAAAAAATGCTGAGCTGTATAAGGCAGTCAAACCAGACACCTGCAGACAATGTGGAGAAACTGTATTAGTACAGCATCATTGCACGGCTCTCTATTTTGGTGTGTCGAGTCTTTGTATATTTGTGCCATGGATCATTGTAGACAAAACATTAATTACAAATTAGACTTTTTATGACTGAAGAACTTAATTGCATTTGATGAACACAGCAACTATTAAAGTTTTTTTTTTACTGTTGGATTGGCTGCCTTTGCTTTGGTTTGATTCCTCACTCTTTTACCCTATTAGTCATCTTACAGTGAATAACATATACATTTTTATTTGGTTCATCCTTTGTTTTTTTTTTAATCCTAATAGCTAATACAGAAAGGCACAAAACTTGTTTTGGAGCAAGTTGTAACTTCGATTGCCTCTGTTGCGGACACTGCTGAGGAAAAATTTGTCCCCTACTATGACCTCTTCATGCCCTCCCTGAAACACATTGTGGAGAATGCAGTGCAGAAAGAGCTGCGCCTCCTAAGAGGGAAGACCATTGAATGCATCAGCCTGATTGGCCTTGCTGTTGGGAAAGAGAAGGTATGTTATATGCTATATTTTTGAGTGATTTGATTTAACTAATTGGGATAGAATTTTTAACACTTTTTTTCCCCTGAGGAAAAAATGTTTATGTATTAGCTTTCTTTCTGTGTGCACATCATTTCTCACTGTTCAACCTATAACTCCCAAATTTTGGGAACTGTGTAAACCTTTGTGTGTCTAGTCAAAAATGTGTGGAAGGTCCTTTTTTCCCATTAAATGTATGAAACTGTCTACATTACCTTCCCAGCCATATTTTTAGGATAGGTATATCTACTGAATGTTTGCTTATAAAACGTAAAGATCTAGTCTGAATTTAGGAAAAGTGCTCATGTCAATTGCTTCGCAGTTCTTTCCTTGTTGAAAATTGCAGTACCATTTCTGTTTCAGCCAGTATGAAAGGCATTTGTCATTGTATTAACAAATTGTATTACAAATTACAGTTCCAAAAATTTCCCCCTCATTTTAAGTATTGATTAGTTTTATATCTAATTATTATTGATGTATTATAAAAATAGGAAAGGAGGGGCTGATCAGTGACTCGGAAGTACGAGTTCAATTCCTGGGTCTGGTCTTCTAATCCCTGGACCAGTTGTGAAGTTAACATTCACATCTTTTGGGTGGAGGGAGTCTGTCATATAGTGATAATACCTAGTACTGTGATTTCAGGTCTTTGATAGCAGGGTTCCAAGAGAAGCCACTGTGCATCCAGTATCTCAACTGAAAGAGTTTGCTGCAGTCACTGGACTAGGTAGATTGTTTAGAAAGGGGAAATATGGGGAATAGTAACTTTGAATAAAGGCATAGTGCCAAATCCAAGTTCTTGTTCAGTTGGTTTGAAATCTCAAAGGGCTAGAAGGTATGGAAGGAGAAATATAATAAAATCATTCAAATACTTTTAAGTTGTAAATAGCGTATATGTTCATGGAGACTTAAAGCTCATTTTAAAGAGAGTCTTTGTGGAGTTTCCCTTTTGAAATGAGGATTGGTTCACACGATGTGGGTGCCAAGTACCCACAAACTATCAATCTCTGAATACATTGCTTCTCCTGACTTGTCATGTTTTATTAATTCAAGTAAAAATGATCACTATAGGGGGAGGGAGGGGCAATAATACTTAATGCCCATGCCAGCCAAATGGACTACATACCTCTGGCAGTAGCTGAAAACAGAAAAAAAGCTCAAAGCTGACTCTACTCTCCTTACAGGGGTTTTATTCTGTCTTCAGCTCTACAATATTTGTCTCCAGCAGGAAGTGCAGATGTGGCCTAATTTGGTGCCCCTCCAAAGAAAGCTGTGACAGTGCCCATGCACAGAATCTTTAGAAATGTACAGATGAAGCAGTGTGAGATCCCCCCCTCCCCCTGTACACCCTATACATAAGAAGAATGACTCTACATATTGTCCAGATTGCTCCTGGATTCAAGAAGCTTCAGCCTCTTCACCATTCCAAAGAGGTCAAATCCACTCAAGAACTCCAAGGCTCACTCCTTGGCGCCCCCAGGGAGGGAGGCTTGGACTTTGGAATCTTATGGGGAAAAAAGGATCTCAGAATGCTATTCTTGTCTCCCGCATACGTTGTTACCAGTTCTTTGAGCATGCATTTGCAGAACATAGTTTAAATCCTGTGGAGTTTGCAGACACTCTGCTCCCAGAGAAGGCTGCAGAATTCCTCCAGCTGGTAGTCAAGCAGCTGGAGTGTGGAAAGCACAGGGTCCAGGCAATGTACGATGCTTTTGATACATTATCTAGGGCTTTTGCTATGGCTATTGGGTTGCATAGACTTGCCTGGCTGTGTGTTTTAGACCTGGAGCCTGCGGTTCAGGAGAAGCTGGCAGATGTTCTGTGCCAGGTGTTAGTCTTTTTGGTGACAAGATGGAGATCACTGACCTCATTAAGAAGCATTCTGAGACTAATAAGTCACTGGCATGGTCTCCTCATCTAGGATGTACTCCGGCAGAGGGCAGCAGGAAAACTACTACTCTCAAAGGCTTATGTTCTCTCCTCCACCCCCACCCCATCTCAGAATACTCAGAGCCCCCACTCCCACACTCAGCAGCAGATGGGACAAGAGTCCCAGCCAGCTTCTCACATCAAATTGGGCAGGAGCTTTTGACTTGTTCCAAGAGAGCATAGTGCAGTAAATGTAGCTTTTCCAGACAATCTTCTACTAGGAGGGAAGCAGAATTTTTTTCCAAGCAAAGTTGGCCTTTGTAACCTCAGACCAATGGTTTCTCAAAATAGTCCAGACAGGCTACACCCTACAATTAGAAACTATCCCACCAGATTGCCCTCCGAGAGGATCAAAGTTGAGCTCTCAACACCAGGAATTGCTTACAAAGGAACCCTCCTCACTTTTGCAGTCCAAAGTGGTCAAACCCATTCCTCCGTTGAAGGTAGAGGACGAGCCCAGGGCAGAAATGAGGGATATCCTGGACTTTGATTCTCCTCCTAAGAAATCTGTAATGCTGACCATTTACATCACCCTTAAGGCTGTGCAGATGAGACTTTGAGAAGCCCCCCCCCCTCCCCCTGTTCAGCCTAATCAGAAGGCGGCCAACTTTATACAGAGTCCAGAAGGCTCCAGAATCAGCTTTCACAGCACTCCATGGTCATCAAATCTGCTCTCAAGAGAGCCAAGTCTCACTCCTCAAGGGAGGTATGCTCCGACTATGGACTCTTTTTGGGAGAAAGGTTTATCAGATTGCTGTGCTGTCTCTCAAATATATTTCTATCAGCTCTTTATGAACATGTAGTTGTGGTCCTTGGTGAACAGTGTGACTGGATTTGCAGACTCTCTCTTAATACTTCAAGGTTCAGCTCGCAGCTCCAAGAACTGCTGTCTCAGGAGCTCTCTTCCCATTTACAGGCCAATTCGGTTGAGCCCTTTCCACCAGACGGAAAGAGAAAGTGATTATACTCCAAGTACTTCCTGGTCCCCCAAGAAAGCAGGAGGATTCTGTCCCATCCTAGACCTAAGGGCCCTGAATAAATACTTGATTAAAGAAAGCAAGACTGTTGCCCTAGGCTCCTTACTCTCCGTGATTCAGGTACAAGATTGGCTATGCTGTCTGGACTAAAAGGATGCTTATACCCACATTCAGGTACATTCCAGCCACAAGAGGCATCTCAGATTTTGAATAGGGAAGCACCAGTACCGCATTCTGCCTTTTGGCCTCACATCAGCTCCCAGGGGTTTGATAAAATGTCCAGTCGTAGTCTCTGTATTGCTATGTACACTGGGAGTACACACGTTTCCTTACCTGGACAATTGTCTGATAAAGAGCATGTCAAGGGATGGGAATCAGAATCCATGTCCAGAACTATTAGGGTGTTGGCGCTACTAGGGTTTGTCATCAACCACTGAAAGTCCCACCTGCATCCTGTCTAAAGATAAGAATTCATTGCAGCCTTGCTAATCACAGTTCATGGATGTGGTTTTCTTCTGGATCAGCACGTGAACACTCAGCACTGTGGCCAAGGTCTGCCAGAGTCAGCAGGTCACAGCTTGGCAAATGTTAAGATTGCTAGGCCTTATGGCACCTCTATCCATGTGATGCCCATAGCTCATCTCCATTTGAGAACTGCTCAGTGGACCTTAGCTTCCCAGTGTGTGTGTATATATGCTTAGTAAAATTGTTTATTATATTCTTGATCATTTTGCCCAGCGTTGATGTTACAGCCAACCTATTAAAGAGCAGGATGGCACAGTCTCGTACCTCCTGTCAGGAAACACTAAAGTTGTGGACCTGGGCCTTCAGAAATGGGATGTTGGCTCAGTCACTTATCTGGCTGGGATGCAACAAACAGTCTAGCGGACAGGCTGAGTAGGGTAATGCAACCTCAGGAGTTGCCCCTCAGCATGGGGATAGCCTAGGAGATCTGAGAGTGGGGCACTCCCTTGGTGGATCTCTTTGCCACTCATCTGGACAACAAGGTCCCTTAGTACTGCTCCAGACTGGGATTACATGATAGACTAGCCTCGGATGGCAATCTTCTTCATTGGGGGACTGGTCTTCTGTATGCATATCCTCCCATTGCTCTCATAGCAAAGGCTTTGCTGAAACTCAAGCAGGACAAAAGGGTCTTTGATCCTCATGGCCACCTATTGGCCAAGGCAGATATGGTTCCCTATCTTTCTGGAGCTAGCGTCTGAAGATACATGGAGACTGGACTGCTTTCCAACCTTCATCACTCAGAATGAGTGATCACTTTACCATCCCAACCTCCAATCCCTGGCCCACATTGCTTGGATATTGAGAGGGTGGTAGTTGATTTGCTTCACCTGCACAAGGGGGTTCAAGTCCTGCTTGCTTCCAGGAAAGATTATTCTACTAAGATATTACAGCTTAAGGTGGAGGAGGTTTGCTGTCTGGTGTGAGGGCAGAGCCTTAAACCCTTTTCCCTGTCCTATACAAAAACTCATTGAGTACTTCCAACAATTGTCAGTCTGGTCTCAAGACTAACCATGTTAGGTTCACCTCAATGCAATTGGCGCTTATCACTATTTAGAGGACAAGGCTATCTCTGTACAGCCTCTTCTTTGATTCTTGAAATGTGGTTTGGGGTTTTTTTTTTTTTTTGCTCAGCTCCTTGTCAAAACTCCCACAGTGTCATAGGGTCTCAATGTAATTCTCACCCAATTAATGAAAACTCCATTGAGCCACTTGATTCCTGCCCTCTGAAGTTTTTGACCTGGAAGGTTCTGTTTTTGGTGGCAGTCACTTCAGCCCACAGAGTAAGTGAGCTCCACACTCGTGTAGCTGATCTACCTTAAACAAGATTTCATCACAATAGAGTAGTATGCGCGCATACTAAGTTCCTTCCTAAGATTGTGTTGGAATTCCATCTAAGTCAATTGTCCTACCAGCAATCTTCCCCAGACCTCATGCCCATCCAGTGAAAGTGTACTGCACACCTTGGACTTCAAGAGAGCCTTGGCCTTCTGTCTGGAGCAGACTAAAGCTCATAGACAGTCCACCCAAGTTTTTATTGCTTTTTATTTCTTTTGATCCAAACAGGATGGGGACAACCATTGGCAACACACTGTCCAATTGGCCAGCAGATGGCATTTCCTTCCTTTATTTATGCTCAGGCTGATTTTTGAGGGTCATGTGGCAGCTCATAATGTCTAAGCCATGGCTACAGGGCTGCAGCGTGGTCATCACATAACCATACATTCACATCACACTACTGCTTAGATCAAGACTCCTGACAGTTGATTTGATCAGGTAGTCCTTCAGAATTTGTTTGGAGTCTAGAGTCCAACTTTATCCCCTTGCCCATTTTGTTCCTGTTCCAGGCTGTAAAAAAATTTTGTTTTTAATAAAAAAAAAAATTCTAGGCCTTAGTCTGCTGTTAGCCTTTTTTATTCACCCCTTTTGTATGGAACAGCCTAGTAGCTAGGGATTCCCATACATGTGAAGATGTCCTGCTTTTCCTTGGAGATAACAGTGTTGCTCATCTGTAACAGATGTTCTCCAAGGACAGCAGTAACACATTCACACGTTCCTTTCCGCTCTGCTCCCCTAGGAGGAGTTGTATTAGCTTTCTAATAGACTGGCTAGTCCCGCACGTTCATGGCAGGCTGGAAGGCATGTACACAGGTGCAGTGGAACTCCCAAAAGCTTCTAGAAAAAAGCTGGGGATTTTCCTGTGCCTGGTGCATCCATCCTGGGGTGGGGGGGGGGGGGCTCATGTAGAGATAGGCTCCACAACCAGGATCAGTGGTCTACTCAGAGACAGCTCCTGATCAACCTGCTAGAAAAATGCCTTTCAGCAAAGGTAAAGCAAGTTGTATCACGTGAAGTGCAAGTCACTTAACCCTCCATTGCCCCATGTAAGCCGCATTGAGCCTGCCATGAGTGGGAAAGCGCGGGGTACAAATATAACAAAAAAAAAAAAAGTGCATGAAGGTTCAAGTTATGCTACATAGTAACATAGTAGATGACGGCAGAAAAAGACCTGCATGGTCCATCCAGTCTGCCCAACAAGATAAACTCATATGTGTATACCTTACCTTGATTTGTACCTGCCTTTTTCAGGGCACAGACCTTACAAGTCTGCCCAGCAGTATTTCCCGCCTCCCAACCACCAGTCCCGCCTCCCATCACTGGCTCTGGCACAGACCGTATAGGTCTGCTCTCCACTATCCTCGCCTCCCAACCACCAACCTCTCTTCCCCCACCTGCTCCGCCACCCAATTTTGGCTAAGCTTCTGAGGATTCATTCCTACTGCACAGGATTCCTTTATGCATATCCCACGCATGTTTGAATTCCGTTACCGTTTTCGGAATTCAAACATGCGTGGGATATGCATAAAGGAATCCTGATTTAATTAGATAGACTTGCATGTGACACTAGCTTATTCCAAAGTTACTGAATAGCAATTTGCTAAGTGGCTGGCAAATGACCAAAACTGAAAGCTGATGTATCTAATATTTATATGCAAAGCTAATTACATAACATCAACGATTATGTTGGTGATAGTCATAGGAAGACTAATCTTCTGATGGTGTTATAGCTGTCGCCAAGTGATAAATGATGACAGATCAAAGTGTAATGCCCCAACTGTACAGTTTGTTGTGCTTAACACTGGCATTCTGTGTAATCTAGTTGCAAATATGTAAAATAAGTTTTCAAAACTGAGTAGTTCATCAGCTTTGCAAGTTCATGCATTGCTGTGCACTCTAATCAGCAAAGTTAATAAGTTTTGATGTATTGTAAATACCATTTGGTTGGAATTTTTGTTCTCCTTGTTTAATAGGCTTTTAATTACAGTTCATGCAGGATGCTTCTGAAGTGATGCAGTTATTGCTGAAAACACAAACTGACTTTAGTGATCTGGAAGATGATGATCCTCAGGTATGGCTTTGACTAAATTCTTTTCCTCCTGCATGTTTCTTAGGATTTTCTGAATACCAAAATATCAGCTTTTATTATTAATAATAATAATAATAATAAAGATAATCTAATGTTAAGTGTAGTTGCTTCTTGGACAAGCAGGATGAATTAGACACACAAGTGGGTGAAATCTTTTTGACAGAGCTGCGATAGTAGCTGTCTGAACTAAGGCAGCATGTTAATCATGTTTAATGCTGTGATTAACAAATTACAATGAGTAAATGTGTTAATCACAGCATTCCCCTGCCCACGTGTCAGGCATGAGGAGCATGTGCTAATGCTGTGCCCTTACCTGCCGCTGAGGAGCGTGTTCTGCCACCGAAGAGCATCTGCCGCCGAAGAGCATATCCTGCCACTGAGGAGCGTGTGCTTATGCTGCTGCTTAGTGACCTGGGGGCGTAGCAGTGGGTGGGCTCAGGCCTCCCCTCTAAGCCCAAGACCCGCTCAGAAATGGTGTACCCCAGCCAGCCACAAACCAGCATTCCTCACTTTCCTTTCCCATTTTAATAATGGTCTATGGACCTTTCTTTAAGGAAATTAGCCAAATCTTTTTTAAACCCTGCTAAGCTAACTGCTTTAAGAAAGGGAGTAGGAAAGGTAGGGTCTTCCAAAGGAACCGGAGACGACGTATGTAGAAAATCAAATCTTTATTCAATTGAAAACACTGACATACTTGACTCTGACTCGACACAGCTGTGTTTCGGCGCCAAAGTGCGCCTTCATCAGGAGTCTATAAAATGAAATACATTTTAAAAAAAATAAAACATTGATACAATAATATCACATGTATAACAAAAGATGGTCACATATATATATATATAAACAAATATAAAATTGTATATAAAATTCAAAATATATGTTTTGTTATAAATCTATTTTAAAAACAATATCAGACATATATAAACCTATATGTTAATAAATATATATAGCTATATAGCAGGAACAGACATAGTTGCTAAACGGATATATATGGATGTTCTAAAAGCTAATTAAAAAATGAATATAAGATAAAAACAAGAGTCTAAAATATGTCTAGATGAAGTGCATATAAATGGGCCTACTGACCTTGTACAATACAGTTGATAGTATATATTCAATTGTCAGCTGTATGATGATAACTCCTTTCTCCTGCATTGAGGACAGAATCTTCTTTATGTGTATCCTCCCATACCTCTAATAGAGAAGACTTTGCTGAAACTTGGGCAAGATCAGGGCACCATGATTGAACAGATGACACAAAGCTGCATCTTCTATTGTGTAAATCCATCTAGATGTGGGAGATTGTGCTGCTGGTATTTTTTTTTAAGCATGCAGTTGTCACCGTTAAATCTTTTCATTGGATTGTTGTTGGATGGAGAAGTGCATTCTGTTTCACTTTCAGATATCGTACATGATCTCTGCCTGGGCCAGAATGTGCAAGATCCTGGGGAAAGAATTCCAGCAGTACCTTCCTGTTGTCATGGGTCCTTTGATGAAGACTGCATCCATTAAGCCTGAAGTAGCACTTCTAGACAGTAGGTGTTAAGCAATTTTTATTATAAGGTATTTTTATTTTCTGTCAGTTTTTAGGTTGTAATACCACCTTGTTTCTTTTTCTTTTCCCATACAAAATAGCACAAGACATGGAGAATATGAGTGATGATGATGGCTGGGAGTTTGTAAACTTGGGAGATCAACAGAGCTTTGGAATCAAAACTGCAGGTCTTGAAGAGAAAGCAACTGCTTGCCAAATGTTGGTGTGTAGCTTGTATTATAGAGTTTATGATGATTTTTTTCCCTTCACCCACCTTCCTCTCTACAGTCTGTTGTACCTTTTCTTCTCCGAGGACAAGCAGGCTGCTTGTTCTCACGACTGGGTGACGTCCACGGCAGCCCCCACCAACCGGAAGAAAACTTCGCGGGCGGTCCCGCACGCAGGGCACGCCCACCGCGCATGCGCAGCCGTCTTCCCGCCCGTGTTCGACCGTTCCCGCTCAGTTTTTTTCGATTCCGCGCTGGAGAGAGACGTGTTATCGTCTCTCTCTCTCTCTGTCAGCCCCGGGAACCGGATTGCGGCCTAGCCGTGAGTTTTTTCTCTTTTTGTGCGCGTTCGTGCTCTTTTCCATTCCATTGTAAAAAGTAAAAGTAGTTTGTCCCCTCGTCGTCGTTAGCCGGGGGTGCCTCGTTGCGGCCTTGTGGCCGCGCGGTCGTTTCTTTTTTCGGGTGTGCTTTTCACCGCCACCATCGACGACTTTGACTTCGCCGACGCGATTTTTCCGTCAAGGTCCCGAGCGTATTCAAGAAGTGTGGTCGGTGCGGCCAGCAGATATCGCAAACTGATACCCACGCTTGGTGCCTCCAGTGCCTCGGGCCGGAGCATAATACCAAGACGTGCACCTTGTGTCTCGGCTTGTGGAAGCGGACACAGGTGGCGAGGCAAGTTCTTCGGGACCATCTTTTTGGAACTTGCGCCGGCCCCTCGAGGGCATTGGTGTTGACGGGCGTATCGTCGGTACCGATGTCGACGAAATCGGCACCGACGATGGCATCGACTCCAGGAGTACAGGTACCGTTGACCCGCCGGCCCCGGCCACTCCCTCTACCCAGGGCCATCGGGACTGAACCCTGTCAGACCCGATCCCTCGAGGCTGGGGGGGGGGGGGCTCTACCTCCTCTTCATCTCTGCTGCCGAGCGCCGATGATGGGCACCGGAAGAAAACCAAAAAGCACCGCCATTGGTCGCACACGGCGCACGGGACTACCAGCTCCGGCGCCTCCAGAGATGATTCGACGCCGAGGAAGCGGCAGTGCCGAGAGGAGCGCTCCCCCTCGGTCGAAGAGGTGTCGCTGCGTCAGTCCATGGGTACTTCGGTACCGTCTCCTGGACCCGAGCAGCTTCCGGCACCGACACCCACACCGGCCCCCCTGCCTTCCCTGACAGCGGGCCTTGACGAGTGCCTCCGAGCCATCCTTCCGGGGATTCTGGAAGGGCTGATGCGCCAGGCTCTACCGGCACCGGGGGTGCTTGCGCCCCCGGCGCCATTGATGGAGGCGCCGGTGTGCTCTGGCCCGATGCTGCGGACGCCACGCAGGTGGAATCCCCGTCGACGTTGATGGAGGGAGCTTCATCCCCGCCGGTGCGGGAGTCCACCGCTCGACGCCATGACCGGGGACTTGGTTCCTCGCAGTCGAGACGGGCCCGGTTTAGGTCTGAGCTGCAAGAGCTCATGTCTGACACCGAGGAAGAGGCCTCGTGGGGTGAGGAGGAGGACCCCAGGTATTTCTCCTCAGAGGAGTCTGTGGGCCTTCCCTCCGACCCCACTCCTTCGCCGGAGAGGAAACTCTCGCCCCCTGAGAGCCTCTCCTTTGCCTCCTTCGTCAGGGATATGTCTATTTGCATTCCCTTTCCCGTGGTCTCTGTGGATGAGCCGAGGGCTGAGATGCTCGAGGTCCTCGACTATCCATCACCACCTAGAGAGTCTTCCACGGTGCCGTTGCACAATGTCCTCAAAGAGACACTGCTTCGGAACTGGCTGAAGCAGTTATCTAACCCCACCATCCCCAAGAAAGCGGAGTCCCAATACAGGATCCACTGTGACCCAGAGTTGATGCGGCCCCAATTGCCTCATGACTCGGCGGTCGTGGACTCTGCTCTCAAGAGAGCTCGGAGTTTGAGGGATACCGCCTCGGCGCCCCCTGGGCGGGAGTCTCGCACTCTGGACTCGTTTGGGAGGAAGGCCTACCAATGGTCCATGCTCGTGACCCGCATTCAGTCGTACCAGCTCTACACGAGCATCCACATGCGGAACAATGTGAGGCAACTGGCGGACCTGGTTGACAAGCTCCCCCCGGAGCAGTCCAGGCCTTTTCAGGAGGTGGTCAGGCAGCTGAAGGCGTGCAGAAAGTTCCTGTCCAGGGGTATTTATGACACCTGTGATGTGGCATCCAGAGCTGCGGCCCAAGGTATAGTGATGCGCAGACTCTCATGGCTGCGTGCCTCTGACCTGGACAACCGCACCCAGTAGCGACTGGCGGATGTCCCTTGCCGGGGGGATAACATCTTTGGCGAGAAGGTTGAGCAGTTGGTGGACCAACTACACCAGCGGGAAACCGCTCTCGACAAGCTGTCCCACCGGGCGCCTTCAGCACCCACCTCTACAGGTGGACGTTTTTCCAGGGCTCGGCAGGCTGCACCCTACGCCTACAGCAAGCGTAGGTACACCCAGCCGGCCCGAAGGCCTCCTTAGGCACGGGGACAGTCCCAGCGCGCTCGTTCTCGTCAACAGCGTGCGCCTAAGCAGCCCCCTGCGCCTCCACAGCAAAAGCAGGGGACGGGCTTTTGACTGGATCCATGGGAACATAGCCGCCATCAAAATGTCTGTACCGGACGACCTACCGGTCGGAGGGAGGTTGAAAGTTTTTCACCAAATGTGGCCTCTGATAACCTCTGACCAGTGGGTTCTCCAAATAGTGCGGTGCGGATACACCCTGAATTTGGCCTCCACTCCACCAAATTGCCCACCGGGAGCCCAATCCTTCAGCTTCCATCACAAGCAGGTACTTGCAGAGGAACTCTCCGCCCTTCTCAGCGCCAATGCGGTCGAGCCCATGCCACCCGGGCAGGAAGGGCAGGGATTCTATTCCAGGTACTTCCTTGTGGAAAAGAAAACGGGGGGGATGCGCCCCATCCTAGACCTGAGAGGCCTGAACAAATACCTGGTCATAGAGAAGTTCAGGATGCTTTCCTTGGGCACCCTTCTACCAATGATCCAGAAAGACGATTGGCTATGTTCCCTGGATTTAAAGGACGCTTACACCCACATCCCGATACTGCCAGCTCACAGACAGTATCTCAGATTCCATCTGGGGACACGGCATTTTCAGTATTGTGTGCTGCCCTTTGGGCTCGCCTCTGCCCCACGGGTATTCACGAAGTGTTTTGTGGTGGTTGCGGCGTACCTACGCAAGCTGGGAGTGCACGTGTTCCCGTATCTCGACGATTGGCTGGTCAAGAACACCTCGGAGGCAGGAGCTCTCCGGTCCATGCAGTGCACTATTCACCTCCTGGAGCTGCTGGGGTTTGTGATAAATTACCCAAAGTCCCATCTCCAGCCAGTCAAATCTCTGGAATTCATAGGAGCTCTGCTGAATTCACAGACGGCTCAGGCCTTTCTTCCCGAAGCAAAGGCGCAGAATCTCCTGTCCCTCGCTTCCCAGACCAGAGCGTCTCAGCAGGTCACAGCTCGGCAGATGTTGAGACTCCTGGGTCATATGGCCTCCACGGTTCATGTGACTCCCATGGCTCACCTTCACATGAGACCTGCTCAATGGACCCTAGCTTCCCAGTGGTGTCAAGCTACCGGGAATCTAGAAGATATCATCCGCCTGTCCATCAGCTGCCGCAATTCGCTGCACTGGTGGACCATTCGGTCCAATTTGACTCTTGGACGTCCATTCCAAATTCCGCAGCCCACGAAACTGCTGACGACGGATGCATCTCATCTGGGGTGGGGAGCTCATGTCGATGGGCTCCACACCCAGGAACTGTGGTCCCTCCATGAACAAGATCTTCAGATCAACCTCCTGGAGCTCCGAGCGGTCTGGAACGCACTGAAGGCCTTCAGAGATCGGCTGTCCTACCAAATCATCCAAATTCGGACAGACAATCAGGTTGCAATGTATTACATCAACAAGCAGGGGGGCACCGGATCTCGCCCCCTGTGTCAGGAAGCCATCGGGATGTGGCGTTGGGCCTGCCAGTTCGGCATGCTTCTCCAAGCCACATACCTGGCAGGCGTAAACAACAGTCTGGCCGACAGGCTGAGCAGACTCATGCAACCGCACGAGTGGTCTCTCCATTCCAGAGTGGTACGCAAGATCTTCCGAGAGTGGGGCACTCCCTCGGTGGACCTTTTCGCCTTTCAGGCCAACCACAAGCTGCCTCTGTTCTGTTCCAGACTACAGGCACATGGCAGACTGGCGTCGGATGCCTTTCTCCTCCATTGGGGGACCGGCCTCCTGTATGCTTATCCTCCCATACCTTTGGTGGGGAAGACCTTACTGAAGCTCAAGCAAGACTACGGCACCATGATTCTGATAGCATCTTTTTGGCCCCGTCAGATCTGGTTCCCTCTACTTCTGGAGTTGTCCTCCGAAGAACCGTGGAGATTGGAGTGTTTTCCGACTCATTTCGCAGAACGACGGAGCGCTTCTGCACCCCAACCTTCAGTCTCTGGCTCTCACGGCCTGGATGTTGAGGGCATAGACTTTGCCTCGTTGGGTCTGTCTGAGGGTGTCTCCCGCGTCTTGCTTGCCTCTAGAAAGGATTCCACTAAAAAGAGTTACTTTTTCAAGTGGAGGAGGTTTGTCGTTTGGTGTGAGAGCAAGGCCCTAGAACCTCATTCTTGTCCTGAACAGAACCTGCTTGAATACCTTCTGCACTTATCGGAGTCTGGTCTCAAGACCAACTCAGTAAGGAATCACCTTACTGCGATTAGTGCTTACCATTATCCTGTAGAGGGTAAAGCCATCTCTGGAGAGCCTTTAGTCGTTCGATTCATGAGAGGCTTGCTTTTGTCAAGGCCCCCTGTCAAGCCTCCTGCAGTGTCATGGGATCTCAATGTCGTCCTCACCCAGCTGATGAAACCTCCTTTTGAGCCACTGAATTCTTGCCATCTGAAGTACTTGACCTGGAAGGTCATTTTCCTGGTGGCAGTTACTTCAGCTTGTAGAGTCAGTGAGCTGCAGGCCCTGGTAGCTCATGCTCCTTATACCAAATTTCATCATAACAGAGCGCACTCACCCTAAGTTCCTGCCAAAGGTGGTGTCGGAGTTCCATTTTAACCAGTCAATTGTCTTGCCAACATTCTTTCCCAGACCACATACCCGCCCTGCTGAACGTCAGTTGCACACATTGGACTGCAAGCGAGCGGTGGCCTTCTATCTGGAGCGGACACAGCCCCACAGACAGTCCGCCCAATATGTTTCTTTCGACCCCAATAGAAAAGGGGTCGCTGTTGGGAAACGCACCATTTCCAATTGGCTAGCAGATTGCATTTCCTTCACTTACGCCCAGGCTGGGCTGGCTCTTGAGGGTTATGTCACGGCTCATAGTGTTAGAGCCATGGCATCATCAGTGGCCCACTTGAAGTCAGCCACTATTGAAGAGATTTGCAAGGCTGCGACGTGGTCATCTGTCCACACATTCACATCACATTACTGCCTCCAGCAGGATACCCGACGCGACAGTCGGTTCGGGCAGTCGGTGCTGCAGAATCGGTTTGGGGTTTGAATCCAACTCCTCCCTCCAGGACCCGATTTATTCTGTTCAGGCTGCACTCTGTTAGTTGTTCTTCGTAGGTCAATTTCTGTTATGCCCTCGCCGTTGCGAGGTTCAGTTGACCTGGGTTCTTGTTTTGAGTGAGCCTGAGAGCTAGGGATACCCCAGTCGTGAGAACAAGCAGCCTGCTTGTCCTCGGAGAAAGCGAATGATACATACCTGTAGCTGGTGTTCTCCGAGGACAGCAGGCTGATTGTTCTCACCTACCCTCCCTCCCTCCCCTTTGGAGTTGCGTTTTTTCCTCATTCCTTTGCTTGTCATTCAACTGAGTAGGAATGGTCGCGCACGGGCGGGAAGACGGCCGCACATGCGCGGTGAGCGTGCCCTGCGTGCAGGACCGCCCGCGAAGTTTTGTTCCGGTTGGTGGGGGCTGCCGTGGACGTCACCCCGTCGTGAGAACAATCAGCCTGCTGTCCTCGGAGAACACCTGCTACAGGTATGTATCATTCGCTTTCTCTCCACCCCTGCCCTGTAAGTGGCATGGGCCCATCAGAGGACAGGAAGGGTTGCTCATTGACTGCAGGGGCCACAGCAGTATTATCACTGATCTTCTTTCTACAGATCTGAGTGCATGCCCTTTGCAGCATGCCTAGACCTAGTGAACCCTGACAGAGAGAGGGACCTGAACTTTGATGCTGCAGGCTGTAGCTCACTACACTAGTCTGAGAAATTGGGTTGGTTCCTGTTGCGTTTGCTTTAATTATTTCTGTAATAGATGGACAGGGAGCTTCATATTACCCTTTTTATAGTTTTGTTTTTGTGAGATTAGATTTCTCATCTGTGCCACTTCCACAGTCAGTTGCATATTTTTCAGCTAGACCAGCCCAAACCAATGGGTCATATTCCCTGGCCAGTAGCTGGAGGTAGAGAAAAAGTTTCCGGTGATATCACTGGTACAAGAGTAGGTGCAGCCTGGAGCCAGTCAGTATTTCTCTGCTTCCAGCAGATGGTGTAGGTTGGACTGGTTCAGCTGTCTTTTGCTTACTGCAGCTTGCCTCCCTCAGACTTGTAGGATGAGATAAATAATACCTAGGGCAACAGGTACCCACAGATTACTTATACCAAGATTCCCTGATGCCTAAGTCTGCCTACTAGCTCTGTCTAGGGTGAGATACAGGAATTTTGCTTCTGGCACCTCTCCAGGTGTTTTGGTGTGTAGAGTGAAAAAGAAAGACACAGCTGATATATATATATATATATATATATATATATATATATATATATATATATATTAGCTTTATTATGGATAAGAAAATAGAAATACTCTGCGCTAGCTTATGCAATAAAAATATCCCTTACTGATATGAGCACTACCGAAAATATATTGTCTAAACTACACTCTGATTATCCTGAGACTAAGTACGGTAATGATTAGAACAGTACAAATGATAACCTAATAATCCTTATGAAACTTATCACATCTTATGCAAAATACACATTAGCTGCTGTCCCTGACCAAGAGCTGACATAAGCCAGTCGTACTTAGATAAAACCACTGCCTAACCCCAGACCAGGAAATATAGCACTGTGATCTTACCACGCTGTCGTGATGACGGCTTCAGATAAGACCGGAGCAGAATCTCCCCAGACGCTATTTTAGCTGTCTGTGTCTTATGTAGTGCAGGTCTTTATCAGCCCACGTAGGTTCCTGTCACTCCTTTGGTTATCAGAGCCAATATCTCTGCCACAGGTATTTGCACCAGGATGCAGGTCACGAGGTTGGTATCATACAAAGTCTTTGGCTCCCCCGAGCCTTGCTGGATTTCTCAGGTCCTCTTACCAGTTGCCCCTCTTCCAAGGGTCTCCGACTCACTAACTTACTTCTGTTCCCGCTTTTCCCGTACCTCTGGGTCAGGTGACTGTAGGAACCAATCAGGATCTTGTCCAGTTCAGTACATGGGCAAGAAGAGTTCTTTGTTTTATGACCTTGGAGAATGGTAACTTCTGAAGCCATGTCTGCCTCCCTACTCTGTTCTCAGGGTGATAGAAGGGGGTGTTTAGAACACAGACTGTCCTTGGCTTTAGCAAGCCTGTCAGTGATTTTCCACAAGCTGAAGCTGGATCTTGCTGACACAGAGATGTTGCAGCAGCCATCTTATTATACCAAGATGTCATAGGCTTGTATAGGCCAAGACCAGCTTAGGCTAGATCACAGGGAAATACCCCTACAGACTCTGGCTATGGTCCCTAACCAATGGGTGACTGCTCTCCCTGGGTAGGTCTATGCACCCTTCCCAGGTTGAGTTGGGATCTTCACCTCCTTTGCTTGAAACCCTCGCCTTCAATGTTTTGTTTCAAGGAGAACATAGTAACATAGTAGATAATGGCAGATAAAGACCTGCCATCCAGTCTGCCTAACAAGAAACTCATAGCATAAGATATGATGTGAATACTGTATAATGTATACTTGATCTTGATTTGTTCTTGCCATTTTCAGGGCACATACCGTAGAAGTCTTCCTGGCACTGGCCTTCTCCAACTTGTGAAGTTGTCATCAAAGCCCCAATCCAGCCCATCCAAATCAGGGCAAAGACTGTATAAATCTGCCCAGCACTGGCTTTGCTTCCCAATTACTGGTGTTGCCACGTAATTACCACTAAGCTTGTTTTATTCCATGACTTCTATACAGTATTTTTTTGTTTATCCCGTGCATTTTTGAATTCTGTTAGTTTTCATCTCCACCACCTCCTGCAGGAGGGCATTCCATGTATCTTCCACCTTCTCTGTGAAAAAGTACTTCCTGCATTATTCTTGAGTCGGCCCCTCTGCAACCTTAATTCATGTTGTCTAGTTCTACCACCTTCCCATCTCTGGAAAAGGTTTGTAAATTAATACAGACATTCAGATATTTGATTGTCTGTATCATATCACCCCTGTCTCTCCTTTTCTCCAGGGTATACATATTCAGGTCCTCAAGTCTCTCTTCTCGAACATCTTGTGACCCAAACCTCATACCATTTTCCTCTTATCACCCCAAGGTCCCTCTCCTGAGCTGGGCTTATGTTCTGTCCTATGTGATACATCTCCTTTGGATTTCTGTACCCCAAGTGCATCATTCTACACTTCTTGGTACAGGTCCTGTTGGGACTCTTGCCAGTGGAGCCATAGGCCCCAGTGGAGAATGCCTCACCCCCTCTCCCCCCTCCCCCTCTCCCCAGATTTGCGCCTCTTCTAGTGTCCCCACAAGAAAAGGAGAGTGAGGGGTAAGCAAAACAAAAAGGGAGAACTTTCTGCGCAGGGCTGAGAGCCGGGGAGCCTTCTTTCTGTGTCTCCTGAGGGGGACCTGGGTGCTAGTGAGTACTGGGGCCAAAAGCATACCCTAGCCTTCCCTGCAGTGGTCACTTGCATTCCCCTGAGGCCCCAGATTAGAAGTTGGGACCAAGTTTATGGCATCACTTTTGCCTCTGTCCCTTTCAGGCTGGCAGGCACCTAAGCTCACGGACTCATCTCCTTTAGAGGGACCCTGGGCTCTGAAGTTGAGCCCCCGCAGATTTCTTGCCCCCTGTATACTGGGTCAAGGTGTCTTGGGTGCCCAGTAGGAACTTTCTTCCTTTGCTTTCTTCAAGGAAGTTGGACTCAGAGAGGAAGAGTCTGACCTGCAAGCAGTCTAGCTGGAGTCTGGAGAGATCTCCCCTGAGGGGGAGGGGGTTCTCCAGTGGTACACCCCTTTCTAGAAGGAGGAGCTTATGGCTGTGATTGACCAGGTGATTGAGGTCCTTCAGCTGAGGAGTGACCTTGGAAGGAGTCTGGAAGGATACACCATATTGTCGGGTTACTGTAGGCCCTCTACTACTACTACTTATCACTTCTATAGTGCTACAAGGCATAGAGACCTTTCTTTTTCACTGGGCCTTATCGGAGATGGTTGTCAAGGAATGGGAAGCCCTGAGTTCAGTCTTCAGGAGGCCCATGCTTATGATTAGTGTGCCAAATCCCCAGTTACAACATGGCTATACTTACAGTTTCTGAACATTGATGTCTGGTGATGACAGTGACCAAGAAGACCACCATTCTGATGTAAGGTGCTTCTACTCTCAAGGACCATCATGATAGGAAGGTGGAGATGCTGTTGAAGCAGCAGCTCAGATTGAAAGCCCTAGTGGTGCAGTCAGCTATTTGTGGAAGTTGTGGCCAGGGTGATTCTACAGTGTGTCCAGCAGCTTCCTGCTCCCCACCCCCTGAGTTCCTGGTTGGAGTCCGGCACCATCTCCTTACAGACTTTCTAATCTGGTGTTTGAGCATGGTGGTTTTGGCTTCATCACTAGGCAACGAATCCAGCCCCTTTTTAAGGGTTACCTGTTTAGCACCTCCCTGAAGATAAGACCAGGGCAGGGTTCTGGTGCTTAGGAAACAAAATTGGTGGTCCTGGAACTGGGGCTTTATTTTCAGTCATCCAGGAAGGGAGGCTCAGGTACCAAAGGGCAGAGGGGTTAGCCCTTTTGGAGAACTAGGATGGAAGGGTGTCTTGTAGGTCATCTTCTGCTGCCCCAAAGAGTACCCAATGAGTTCTGGTTAGGTTTTATTGTTAGGTTAACTTCCTTGGGGGATTCTAGAGGTGTTCTAAGCCTTGTTAGTGATACTGACGGGCTCCAGGTTGCACCTACTCTTACACCAGTGATATCACTGGAAACTATCATTTTACCTACAACCACTGGTCAGGGACTATAATCCACTGGTTTGCACCTATCCGTTTCTGGTGTACTTCTATGCAAACTCTGTGCCTTGTGTGTCTTGTGAAAATAGGCTTTCCACCTATAATAGTCTGCACAATGGTAAGGGGAGAAGTACAAACAATCTAAATAAGATTACATTATTCTCTTTGCTGTCAAGGAAAATGGTCCTTTCCTGTATGTCCTGACCACACCAGTTCAGATGAGTGAGTTATGTCCCTATGCCAGCAGATGTGAGACAGAAAAACAAGCCAAAAGTACTGAATTGGATTCTAATTGTATGTAGCTTGTGCTCTGGAACAGGGGCATACCTGCTTATGGGGCCACGAGGGCCTGGGCCCCCGTAGATTTGGCCCTGGACCCCCCTGCCGGCGACCCTCTCAACCCCCCCTCCCGCCGCCAACCCCGCCGCCTGCTACCTTTGCTGGTGGGGACCCCAATCCCCGCCACGGAAGTCTTCTTCCTTCATTTGGTTTCTGACTGAGTCTTACTACGTCCTGCACATACAACGTGCAGGACGTCAGACTCGCAGAAACAGAACGAAGCCCTGCAGATCGCAGGGCTTCGTTCTGTTTCTGTGAGACTGACTTCCTGCATGTTGTACATACAGGACGTCAGACTCAGAAACCAAAGGAAGGAAGAAGACTTCGGCTGGTGGGGGTTGGGGTCCCCCGCCAGCAAAGGTGGTAAGCGACGGTGGGCGGGGAGTCGAGAGGGTCATCGGGGGAGGGGGGGGTCAAAGTTGTTGGAGGTGTCTGCAATGGCTGGTGGATGGGGTCGGTGGTGCCGGGGGGGCTAAAATGTGCCCCCTCACCTCGGCTCTGGACCCCCCCCCCCCCCTACCGTTGAAGTCTGGCTACGCCCCTCCGTCTGGAAATGAGCTGCTCTGTTTTTGTTTAAAATGATCCTTTTTTATTTGGATTTGCTTTGTTTTGGGGAAATAGGTGTAAGAGCACAAAATATTTTTCTAAAAATCTGTGGAAGAAATTGCTTTTAAAATATATGGGCTATTGTGTTAGTATTGACCTACAATATTATTAATGTTCAGTATCCTGCTGTTTGATATTCTGCCTATAACCCATGATCTCTAGGCAAATTGCACAAAATAATAGTAAACTTTTCAGATCCAGCCCTAGGTTGTATGATGCACTAAGTGAATCTTTAGCTATGCCCCCTTCCCTCTAGGCAGCTTGAGCCCTTACCCTCACCCCCTTGTAATCCAGCATCTCCCCTTCCTTCCTTCCCACCCCCTATTGAGCATCTCCACTTCTTCTCTAGGCCTCCTCCTAATGTGTCTAGCATCTCCTCTTCCATTTGGAAACTGTGTACCAGTCTTGCATGGTGGTCCTGCAATTTCTTTCAATCCACATGCAGTTTCAAAACTTCAAATAATTTTGTGTTATCTGCAAATTTGAGCACTTCACTTTGTTCTCATTTCCAGTTCATTTGTACATTTTTAAAAAGCACTGGTCCCAGTATTCCCTTTGATACTCCATAACTATATTCCATTGAGAAAATTGGCCATTTAACCCTGTGCTTTTTTTTTTTTTTTTTTTTTTTTAAATCTCTTCTGAATCTATAACAGGAAATTACCTCTTACTCTTGTCCCATTAGTTCATTTTGTTAACCGTTTTCTGATTTTTATCATAGTTGCATTTCTGAAAGTTAAATAATGAATTACTGCATTATCTCTTAAAGTTATTAACTCACATTTGAACATTTGTTTGGCAGAGTAGTACAGGGCTGATTTGACCCTGATCAAAGTAGCCTTGTCAGTCATCTGGAGACCAGAGCAATTGGCTAGCCCTAGAGTCACTCCAACCCTATATCCATGGACATGCAGTTCAGATTCTCTGTGTGACAGCAGTGGTCTATGTGAACAGGCAAGGGGGCACCTAGAGTTCCCTGGTTGCTAGGGAGACTGCACTCCTGATCTGATGGGTATAGGAACACCTGATATCTCATAGCACGATTGGAGAATGTTCGGGCAAATTTCTTAAGCCACCAGACAGACCTCAGGGAGTGGGCACACTCAAATGGGGCCTTCACTGGACCCTAGTTAATCTAATGGCCAGATGATGAGAGATGGATATCACAAGCTAGTGGCATAGCCAGACCTGACATTTTGGGTGGACCCAGAGCTAATATGGTGGACACTATGTATATAGGTATAAGTACTGTTTTTTTGGGTATACTACAAAATGCCTTAGAATGAACTTGATGGATTTCTAAGTAGTCTAGTGTGTGGTAGCACCTCAATAATAGCAACATAATATCCTTTCACTGACAGGTACTTTGTGAAGTAACACTAAATCCTGCAAAGAGGCTTCTTAGAGCATATGTTGCAAACACCACCAGTTCCAATAACAGTACCTCTAAGAAGGCAGCAGTGAATATACACAACAGCAATATGCATCCCATTGGAAAAGCCAGACAAGTCAGACTCTGATCCCCACACAAACCATATGCCAGTTAGGTCCCACCCCAGTTAAGTGGAGCCCAGCTTCGTGGAATAGGTTTCCCCTTTCCCAGAATAGTGGAGTGGCCTAGTGGTTAGGGTGGTGGACTTTGGTCCTGGAGAACTGAGGAACTGAGTTCGATTCCCACTTCAGGCACAGGCAGCTCCTTGTGACTCTGGGCAAGTCACTTAACCCTCCATTGCCTCATGTAAGCCGCATTGAGCCTGCCATGAGTGGGAAAGCGCGGGGTACAAATGTAACAAAAAAAAAAAATTCTTAAATCTAAGGTTGCCCTTCTGTACCATTACTTCATCTACACATTGAGACTTCAGAGCTCTGCTGACATCTTGGGTCCTGCATGTGGAATGAGAAGCATATCTGAAAATAACCTTCATGGTCTGGATTCAACTTTCTACACAAAAGCCTAAATTTGGTATCCAGAACCTCCGTCCCCACAGTTTCCTATATCACTGGTACCCACCGGTACCAAGACAGCCAGCTCTTCCATAGTGCTGTCCAAAATCTTATTTAGGTGATGCATGAGGCCCATCACTTTTGCACTAGGTAGGCAAGTGACAGTGACCCTTACAGCCACCAGCCACTCACCCAGATGCCTACATGCCTAATGATCAAATTCATAACTGAAGTGGCCATCTGAACTTTTCAATCCTGAGCAGACGTTCCTGGAGCAATATTTCTGTGTGAGAAGATACTGCTGGCTGCAGGATTTTTTCCCGCCACACCAAAGTGATGGTCTCCTTCCAGGTGACCTCTCTTCTCCAAATGTGGCCATCTCTGGGAAAACATGACTAAGTCACAGATCTCAAATGTCGATAGTAACCAATTTTCACAGTGTGGGTGAACGTTAAAAAAAAATTTTCACATAAAAGGATGGGGTTAGGACTTTTTGTATTAGATATTGTTTGTTCTATTAAAATTCATTAAAACATCCATGTTTTTTTTTCTGTTGACTTTAGTCATGTTTTCTCAGAGACGGTCATACATCTCTGTAAATGTTCCCTATATGTCTCTGCATCAAGTTTCACTATTCTAGGCTCATTCATTCCCTGAAAACCAGGCAAATTTTGCACCATGTGCACAAATGACCCCTCCCCAACTGGGAGATTATCATACATATGGCATTCAGTGGAAAAGACTGGATATCACCCATTTCACAACTGCTTTCTGCATCTTTGTATTGCTGAGATGTAAAAGTTGCTAAGGGAATAGGGATACCCAAACTTTTTGGCATGTTTTATATGCCAACCTTGGGTGTTTTATTTCTCAATGAACTGCAATTAATTTGCTGTTTAGGGTTAACTTGCTAATGAAAATATCTTATGGTGGCAAATTCCTTCTTTCAAATGGATTTTAGACTGTCTAATCAAACTAATAGCTATCCTTTTTGTTCTAGGCCTGTTGCAAACTAAAACAAGGAAGATCGTGCTGTTGACTGGGTTGGTCTAGGATTTCTGTCCCAGATTATGCTTTGGTAGACTGATGGGTAGATTGTGTATCTTTGTGTTATGCCACCTTTCCTATTTTATGGCGTTCCTTTTCATTCTTTTAAATTTATTTTGTGTTATAAACGCATATTAGGTAGTATGTTAAGTCTGGATAAACGGTAAAGAATTTTAGACTTTTAAAAATCAAAAATTAGTTTTTAGATAGGTTAATAAACCCACAATCCCTTTTCTGGCCCAAGCTTTGTCACTCGATTTCAAAGCAAAGTAATGTTCACTTAATTGCAGAGGCTTCATCTGCTCACAGTACTCCTTGAAAAAAGGAGGAAAGTAGGGCATATGTTTTGCTTGGTGTTTATTTCTGTGTTGTAGGTTTAGCATCTGACACCAAAGTTCAGTGCTTTTTTTTTTTTTTGTAAGAAAAAAGGTACCGGTACTCATACAGCCATGAAGTATATAAAAAGGCATCACTGAAATTCCTTATCAACAGCAGATGAATCCAGGAACTGATGGGTTGTATCCACTTACCAGCAGATGGAGAGAGAGAACACTGAACGAAGGCAGTGAACGTCCAGCTCTTTCTCTCTTCAGTATATCTCTATCTCCAGCAGGTGATGGACGGATTCCTTTCAGCTCCTGGATTCGTGACTTTGGGAGGCTCCTGAGCTTTGCTAGTTGAGCATGGGGGGTGTGGCTGGAGGTGCCAGCTTTGAAGGCATACTTGGCCTCCAGGCCCCTGCCTTACCCCATCTCTCCCTTCCTTCCAGCTTCTCTCTCTGTTGCTGCTGTGTGCCTGCCTTTTGCCTCTTAGCTTTCCTCACAGTGTAAAAAAACAAAAAAAAGACGTTCAATAGAGGCTCCTTTATTTTCTCACTTGTGTGAGACGCTGCAGGCATGTCCAAGCTCCTGTGTGGAGAGTTGTGCTCAGCTCCTCCTGGGAGGGTTCCCGGCTTCAGTTCGCCTGAGTGGGGTAAGTTTGTTTTTTGGTGCGCCACCGCCATTTTTCCAGCGCTCCCGTCTTCTAAGCTTCTTAATGATGGCGGCGGAAGCTGTTAAGCGCTGCTCCCACTGCGGCAAGCGGAGGACCGCGGCGGGGCTCTGCAGCATGAATTGCCTTGATTTTTCAGGCCCGGGGAGCATGGCGGTTTCAGCTGACAAGGACCTTTCCCGCTCTTATGATCTCAGCAGCGAGGGATTCTCGCTTACTTGTTCCTTCTTCGGTTTCTGGGGCAGACGGTCAGGGAGATTCCTTTTCCCCTGAGTTCGTCTTATTAATGCATCAGGTCTTTCTTATGAGGAGAGCTATGCCAGAGTTCTCTAATAGTTCCATGCTTGCTGGTGTTCCTTTGGTCCCAGAGCCTCCTGTTTCTTCTGGGGGCTTGCTACCTTCTTCGCCTGCGGATGCGCCTGACCCTAAGCGCATGCGGGGTTTTCTTTTCTCGGTCTGAAGTAGCCTCCCTATCTCCTCATTCCCCTTCACATTATATTTTTGGGGAGTCAGAGGGCTCTGGTAGGCCCTCTTAGCTGGAGGACCTGGAAGAAGGAGCTGGGTTGCCGCAGGAGCAGGATGACCCTGAGGTGGTCCGTATTTTCCATTGTGAAAAGCTGCCGTCCTTCATTTTGGATGCTTTGCAGGCTCTCAGTATTGAAGATCCTGACGTGGCTCTTGCCTCTTTGTGTAATCCCAAGATGGCCAGTACTAGGAAGCTGACTCGGGCATTCCCAGTCCACGAGTCCATCTAAGAGCTTATAACAGCTCAGTGGTCAGAACCGGATGGGAAAGTGGCTAGAATGATATCTCGCCTTTACCTGATTCGGGAAGAACATCTGGCTTTGTTTGGGCTTCCAAAGGTAGACTCGCTGGTTACGGCGGTTACTAAGAAGACTACTCTCCCTGTAGAAGGTTGGGGGGGGGGGGGGGGTCACTTTAAAAGATATGCAGGATTGTCGCTTGGAGTTTTCCTTAAAGCGTTCTTTCGAGGTTTCAGCCCTTGCACTGCAGGCTGCTATTTGCAGTTCTTACGCAGCTAGAGCATGTCTCTTTTGGCTTCAGCAGCCTCCGGAGGGTTCTCTCTCTCTCTCTCTCATGTGGCCCTGTGTATGGAATCAGCATTGGCCTTCTTGGCTGATGCACTATATGATTGGTAAGGACATCTGCCAAACAGATGTCCTTGATAGTATTGGCTAGACGCCTCCTTTGGCTTCGTCATTGGGCAGCTGATATGGCCTCAAAGCAGCGTTTGGCGAGGTTGCCTTTTAGGGCGAAACTCTTGTTTGGGGAGGATTTGGAGAAGACTGTTAAAGATCTCGGTGATTCTAAGACTCAGCGTCTTCCTGAGGATAAGTCGAAATCCAAGGGTGCCTCCTTCTCTTTCTCCTCGAGAGTGGGCCTCGAGTTCTGCACAGCGTTCCTGTTTTCAACGGAAGACTTATTTTCATTCTGACAAGCGCTCTTCAGGGTCCGGTCAGCAACATAGAAGTCCAGGGATGTCCCGCCCAATGATGGGACGCAGGTCCACTCTTCAGTTCCCCTGCTACATCAGGGGCCAGTGACTATGGAAGATCCCTCCTGCTTTGGTCTTGCGGCCTGGCTATTGAAAGGGCAAAGTTAAGAAAGAAGGGCTATTCTAACTCAGTTATTGCTAATCTGCTGCAGGCCTGCAAGCATTTCACTTCCGCGGCTTACGCTCGAGTTTGGCTCACGTTTGAATCGTGGTGCACCACAAGGTCTTCTTCGCCCCTACTGGTGTTGGTCTCGCAGATTTTGGATTTTTTTCAGGAAGGTTTACAGACGGGGCTAGCCTACAATTCCTTTCGGGTTCAGGTGGCGGCGTTGTCTTGTTTTCGGGGTCGAGTGACTGGGTCTTCCCTGGCTGTTCATCCGGAAGTGTTCCGTTTTTTGCTGGGTAGACTTACATCTTCGCCCTCCTTTGCGTTCTCCGTGCCCACCTTGGAACATGGGGGTAGTTCTGACAGCTCTCCAGAAACCACCTTTCGAACCACTCAAACGCTCATCGGAGAAGGATTTGTTGCTCAAAGCAGTCTTTTTGGTAGCCATGACTTCAGTGTGGAGAGTGTTGGAGCTTCCGGCTCTTTCCTGTTAGGATCCCTTTTTGCAATTCTCAGAATCTGGGGTTACAATCCGACTGTGCTTTCCTTCCTAAGGTTGTTTCGGCCTTCCGTCTCAATCAGCCAGTTTTTCTGCCGTCCTTTCGAAAGGAGGATTTTCCAGATTCGTTTGGACAGTGGCGTCATCTCGATGTCCGCAGAGTTCTGCTGCAGTATTTGCAGATGTCAAATGATTATCGGTGCTCCGATCATCTCTTCGTTTTGTTGGCAGGACCTAGGCACAGTTTTTCTCTGTTTAAAGCCACCATAGCTCGTTGGCTTAAGGACGCCATTTTTTTCTGCTTACCTAGGGTCATGTAGGTCTCCGTTTAAGGCGCATTCCACGCGTGCGATGGCTTCCTCGTGGGCTGAAACGTGTGTCTTCTCTCTTCACGAGATTTTTGGGCAGCTGCTTGGGCTTCTCATCTTTCCTTTGTGCGGCATTATCGGCTGGATGTGGCGGTGCAAGAGGATGCGCGGTTTGGAGCATAGGTTCTCTCCCAAGGAGCCGCAGGTTCCCACCCAATGTAGGGAGTGCTTTGATATATCCCGCCAGTTCCTGGATTCATCTGCTGTTGAAAAGGAAGGAAAACTTAGGACTTACCTGATAATTTTCTTTCCTTTAGTCAAAGCAGATGAATCTAGGATCCCTCCCTGTCTGCCTTTTTGTACACTCGTTTTCAATTTCGCAGATTTTTATATGCAAGCACAACGATTCTACAATTACAGTTATGTATTAGGCTGTTGATAGGATCCCTCCTTTATTCAGGTTTTTTGCTCCAGTTCTAGGGGCAGTTGTTCACTGTGAGGAAAGGTTTTGTGTTCTCTTTCTTCGTTCTGCTTTGGAATGTTCATATACTGATGAGGGAAGGAGCTGGATGTCCAGGGTCACTGCCTTCGTTCAGTGTTCTCTATCTCCACCTACTGGTAGGCGGATACAACCCACCAGTTCCTGGATTCATCTGCTGTAACTAAAGGAAAGAAAATTATCAGGTAAGTCCTAATTTTTCCTTAGTACACAATAGTTCACAGTTCCATCAAAAGAAACTCCTAAGTGACCATACACTAATAAAATATGTAGACAAAAAAATCAGCTGAATTCCCCCCCCCCCCCCCCCCCCCACACCCCCAAAAAAGCCAGACTCTGGCATACAGGATAACACCAGAAAAACAAAAATATTTTCTCCTTGTACTGGTATAAAGGTAGCAGACATAAATTTCAAAAATAGACATATTCTATTCACTACAGTACAAATTAACAACTATAAAACAGATTTACACAACTACCACACTACTTTCTTAAACTAAAAGTAAAATTCTTTTTTCTACCTTTGTTGTCTGGCTATATACTTTTTTCAGCTGTTGGCCCCAGTCTCTGATTTCTGCTTTCCTCGTCTTCTCTTATCTGTATTGCCAGGATTTCCTGTTTGTCATTTTTCTCTCCTCCTTTTCCTTTCAGTTTCTCCGATTTTTATTTTTTGCCTTTGTCCACATTTAGTTCTTTCTTACTATCCAATCTTCAATTTTCCTCTTTACACATCCTACGTTCAGCTTTCCCCTCTCTCCTCCCCACTTCCATCCAGCATTTTCTCCTCTTTTGACTGTGCCTACCTACAGCTTGCCCCTCTCTTCCCCACTTCCAGCATTGCCCCTCCTCTCCTCATCCGGCATCTCACCTTGCCTTCTCTTTCCCATCCAGCATTTCTCCTGCGGCCACTGCTTCTCACAGCAGCGGCGGGCAAGTCAAGGAGTAAAAAGCGTGGAACCGCAGTGCTCAGATGTGCAGAGTTGGCTCTGCTGATCCTCTGCTCATCTGAAGTCAACTTCCTGTTCCAGATTGGCAGAGCCGACAGCGCATGTCCTAGCATTGCAGTTCCACGCCTGCTACTCCTTGCTTTGCCCACTGCTACTGCTCATTGGAAAAAGCAGCTGTGGCTGTGGGGGATGAGTGGGGAAGGAAAAAAAAAAAGGTGCCAGAACACCGTACTGGCACCAAAAAAAACCCTGCCAAAGTTGAACAAATCATAAAAACCAGAGTAGACAATTGAAGTGCCTTTACTGATCCACTCTGCCATAAAGGTGACCAATTTCACTTCTTGGGATTGTAGTGTTTTATAGAAAACAAACTTTTGTTTTATGCTTAAGATGTTATGTTCTACTTTGTATCCTTTAAGTTACCTTGTAGAAAATAAAATGTAGCAATATGGAATGTTTTATAGGTTGATGAAAATATCTTTGTTTTCCAGGTTTGCTATGCTAAAGAGCTTAAGGAAGGGTTCGTGGAGTACACAGAGCAAGTTGTGAAGCTGATGGTTCCTCTGCTGAAGTTTTATTTCCATGATGATATCCTAATCACAATGGTCTTTGTAGACTGTGGATAGCTTTGCTTGCAGAACTCTTTCCTTAGCAGTCTTCTCGCAATCTTTACACTGCAGAGTGGCCTCAATGACCTGTGGTTGTATATGTGCTTATGCAGGAAGTCTGGCTTGTGTATAAATTGCTTTGTGCTGGTCCAAAGGAAGGGGGTGAGAGAAGCCAAATATTTGTTATTGTGCCATGTGGTGCCTGTCCAGTGGCGGCTGCTGCTTTCAGTTCTTAAAAGCATACATCTGCTGCACTGTTTTATGGGAGAAAATGGGGAAATATACATGAGGCTGCCCATTGAGTGTCTTTAGAGCCAAGTGTGGAAGGGGGGGGGGGGGGGTAATGAACAAAGCACAATCCTTAGTAGTATGAAGCTGCACAGTAACATTTATAATGAGGCATAAACCTTTACAAGTTATATTGTACCCACTTTTAGCTTGGGTTGGGTCATTCTTGATTATAATTGCAAATAGATTTGGAAAGGTACTTTTGAAAGGTTGTCCAAATCAGAACGTCCCAAGCGGACATCCATCTTGCAAACCTCCTCAAGCAGGATACAGCCTGTATGAAAATAATGTGAATGGATGTCCATTTGCTGAGAACATCAAGTTTACAAACTGAAGTGTCCAAATTTTGAATTTGGGGGAAACAAGGGACATGTTTAACAATGCTGTTATACAGATGCTCAATGGCACATAGATGTCTATGCAGAGCAGAGGGGCAGTCTAGTGGTTAGTGCAGTGGACTGTAAACCAAGGGACCCAGGTTCAAATCCCACTTTAGCTCTTTATTTTTGTAACTGTGAACCCTCCAGGAATAGAAAAGTACCTGCTGTACCTGAATGTACACCACTCCAGTAGCCTCCAGACTTGCGGGTGTCTTATATATTTAGGTACAGTAGCTATTTTTCTGTTTCTGGGGGGCTCACATTTTTAAAAAAGTTCATGTGGGATTTAAACCAGGGTCCCTTAGTTTACAGTTCACTGCACTAACCACTAGGCTACTCCTCAGACCTGCCTCCTGCTCTGTGAAGAATACCCATACCAGAAGCTGTTATAGAGCCTGGTATCCTCTTCGTGGTATTGTTTAATAAGAGTTTTAAAGCGATTGGTCCTAAGCTTTGGAACAATTTGTCATTCACCCTGCGGACAATGAAAAATGTTGATCTGTTCAAAAGGGTATTAAAATCCTTGCTATTTCGATAGCCATTTGATAATTGAATAATACGATGCTATTCTAAGGCTATACAGACTATCACTTAGTTGAAATTTGAATAGTTTATTACTGTTTCTGTCCTTGTCAAGTACGTTTTTTTTATGAACGTATTTCTGTGAACCACTGAGCACTTTCGGATCATGTGGTCTATAAATATTTTATTTTAAATAAATTTCATGGGAGAGGGAAGGGGACCGCAATCACTGGGGGATTAAGGTGGCGTTATGACGGCTGCTCACTCAGAGCACCTTTCTGTAACCTGGGCATTCCTGAAACGGGTCTAAATAAGGAATGCTGTTGGATGTCCAGATTTCAGGCCGTCCCTAGTCCTGCGCAGAACACACTATTTGCACGTACTGCAGTATTGGACATCCCTATTCTGCCTTTGCAAAATCAGGATTTGGATGTTTCAAGCATATGGATGTCCATTTTGGCCTTTTGAGAGGTCTGTATCCTTTGAGTGCCTTACCTTAACAGTGTTTAATGTAAATTTGTCTAGAATAAACACAAATGTAAAAATATTTGATAAAGAAAATTATGTACAAGGCAGTAAAGGGTGGCCAGACATCAAACCAGATGAGTGGCAAAGTGAAGGAAAATAAACTGTCCTAAGTAATTCTAATAGACTTTGTAATGAATAAACAATTGAAAAAATCCCTCTGAACAGTTTCTAAAGATCATCAGTTGTAAGAGGGTGACTCAAAGAAAAAAAAAAATTAGGCCATGAAAAAGGTAGGAAAAGGAGTTCATTTCATATAAGGTGCAAAGAACGTCATAACCATTCTTAATACATTTTCCCTTTAAAATAGGCTCATAAGGTACATTGGGTACAGCAGTACCACTATACGATATAAATCTCCCCCCACCACACACACACACTTTTCCTTGGTCAAAAGTTTTCTTTTGCTTAATTTTCTTAGCTTGCGGTCTTCTGAATTGCTCAGGAAGAGACTTCTACAAATCATCTGCAGATTCATTTGCTTTAATTTTGACATTTGTGTTCTGCTTAACCAAAAGAGTTCTAGGTGGATAACAAAAAATGAAGTACATTTAAAAATCAAGTATCATCATAGCAATCATAACATACAATAATAAATGTATGTTTATATAGAACATTTTTATGTATGTTTTTATTGTTAGTCACTTAGTTTTAAGCGGGGTATAAATCAAACCTGAACCAGTGGTCCATCAGTAAACACCATAAGGTAGACAGCTGAGGCAGATGTGTCAAGTGATTGAATGTAAGGTATCTCCAAAATATTTGTGAAATAGCCCAGTTTTTAATTAGGCATCAGAATTCTACATATTCAAAAGTGGTCCTAATTTCCAAGGGCAGGGAGTTCCATAATTTTGTCTCTTTTCCCAATATCGTAGATGGATCTTAAAGCCCTGTTAGATTGAGATAACCTCACATAATGTAACAGATAGGTCTCAACCCATATAATTTATACACTAGGATTAATAATTTGAATTCAGTTCTCGCTTTAAAAGGAGGTAGTTATTTTTCCCCCCTCAAGTTTGATACAGCTTTGTTGCTCCAGATTTGAATGCTAAAGCTGTCTAACATAGTATGAAAATAAGCATTGTGAAGCTAGTGGGTAAGTTTTAGGTTGAATGAAATGAAGCAGGTACCCACTGGCAAGTTGAATTAGTGATTTCAAACTATTTCAAACTATTGGCAGTGCTTGAAGCAAATTACCCAGGAAAAGAAGAAGAAATCTAGAAATGTGTGTGTGTGGGGTTTGTTTTTTTTTTGTTTTTTTTGCCTGTGATTACAGTTACAGTATTGTTCTTGAGACTCAAGTGGTCTGTCATTAGTCTCTGAGGGGGCTGTGGGGAGGGAATGGAGCACCTAGCTCAACCTAAATTTTTTACTGCATGCTGGTTTCAGATTGCTATATTGAAATAATGCATAGTTTGCTGTATTAACTAATATGTAACACATCAAAAACTCTCAAAAAGGACAGCTCTCTAAGAGGTTTGGGGGTTAAGCAAATTGTTTTCCTTAACAACTGAAAACGTGTTCGTGTAGCAGCAGCAGAATCTATGCCTCTACTACTTGAATGTGCTAGAGTCCGTGGTCCAGAATACCTCACCCAGATGTGGCACTTCATGTGTGATGCTTTGATCAAAGCCATTGGTACAGAGCCAGATTCAGATGTGCTGTCAGAAATTATGCATTCATTTGCAAAGGTGAATATTTTTTTCATCAGTGATCAAAGAAGGTGATAGGTTGGATAGAAAATGTGGGTTTTTTCATTTGAGCTCATGGTTTAAAATGCAGTTTTGTTGGGGTACAGAGATGGTTGTCAAATATTTTTTCAGTTTATAACTGTTTATGTACATACAAATTTGTTAAATAGATCCATTTGCTGAGGACAGGCAGGATGGCCAGTCATCTGTGTGGCACTCCATGCCAATGATGATCTTCAAAACTTTCCTGGAAAGTTACTACCTCACAGACCTGTTTAGTCAGTTTGTTTGCAAACTACAGTCTTGTGACACAACTTTTTCAGTCAGCAAAAAAATTCATGGTTCGAGTCTTCAGTTGTTTTTCTTCTTGTCCCTTTAGTACAATCATTCCCAAATTGTGGACCATGACCCTAAATGGGGTTTCAAAATCAGTGGATAGATTTTAGATAGTATTTGGGCACCTGTCCACCTGCAGCTGACAGCAGTAGTCAGTGCAGGGCCTGTGAATCTGTGCACACATGCACACACACTGCCATCACACCTCTTACCATACAGGTTTCCTGTTGGACCAAAAATCTTTCAGAGGGCCTAGGCTTGTGAGTGTATACTGTTGTTTTGACTACAGCAGTGCTTATCCATCTTTTGTGGTTGTGACCACCTGATTACTTCCGATACAATTGTGGGACTCCCTGGAAGTGCAGGAGCAAGGAGATTAGACTTTACCTGTATGCCTTTCCTAGATTTTACCTGTGCGCTTTCCCAAGCAACTTTGTCAGGAGAGAAGCTTAGCCCAGTTTTGCTCCTGGATATGTTCAGAATCTATTCCAGGCTTTTGCTGAGGAGCAGGCTGAGACTAACGGGCTCTGTGTTTAAATTTAAATACACTTGATGATATACTTTTCAAAAACCAACATCAAAACGATGTACATGACAAAACACACATACATAATAAAAAACCTGAAGCAGTGTACATGATATTCTCCGAGGACAAGCAGGCTGCTTGTTCTCACTGATGGGTGAAGTCCACGGCAGCCCCTCCAATCGGAATCTTCACTAGCAAAGTCCTTTGCTAGCCCTCGCGCGCCCGCGCGCACCGCGCATGTGCGGCCGTCTTCCCGCCCGAAACCGGCTCGAGCCGGCCAGTCTTCTTTCGTCCGCACTCGGTACGGTCGTGTTTTCGCCGTGTCGAGCCCCGGAAAGTCGACCTCGCGCGTCCTTTTTCGACGTGTTTTTTCTTCGGAAAATCCTTTAAAACTGTTCGGGAAGTGTTCCGGAAGCCCCCTCGGGTTTCGTTTGCCCCTTCCCGTATTTTCAGATTTTGCCCCGGTAAGTTTTCTTTCGTTGTCGGGGTAGGCCTCTTTTCGGCCTCGGTCGAGATTTTTCTCCCTCAAAGTTTTGGTGCTCATTTCGCCATTTCGGATTTTGATTTCGCCGGCGTGATTTTTCCGCCCATTACATCGAAGCCTTCCAGCGGCTTCAAGAAGTGCACCCAGTGCGCCCGGGTAATCTCGCTCACTGACAGGCACGCGTCGTGTCTTCAGTGTCTGGGGGCCGAGCACCGCCCTCAGGCCTGTAGTCTGTGTTCCCTTTTGCAAAGGCGGACTCAGGTAGCGAGATTGGCCCAGTGGAACGTTTTGTTCTCGGGCTCTTCGTCGGCATCGGCACCGGGGGTATCGAGTGCATCGACGTCTTCAGCGTCCAGAGCTTCATCCTCGGCTGCCAGTGCATCGAGGCATCGGCCCTCTGCATCGGCGCCGAGACATCGGATAGCTGCATCGAAGTCGGTGGTACCGGGACCTCGTCTGCTGATGTCGTCGGACGGTGGTGCATCGTCGGGAGTGCAGGTGAGGGCTGTCCATTCCCCTGCTGGTGGCGGTGAGCCTTCGGGTGGGTCTCCCCCTACCCTGAGGGCTCCTGTGGTACAGCCCCCCCGAGACCGACCTCCTTCGGCCTCGGCCCCGAGGAAGCGACGGCTGGATTCTACGTCCTCCTCATCGGTACCGGGAAGCTCCGGTGACATGCTTCGTTCCAAGAAGTCGAAGAAGCATCGTCACCGGTCCCCTTCCCGTGTCGGTACCGAGAGCTCTGGGTCGCCGAGGGAGTCGGCACCCAGCAGGCATCGGCACCGAGAGGACCGCTCACCCTCTGTTCAGGAGGTGTCGATGCGCTCCACTCTGGACAGCCCGGAACAGCCTCCACGCCCGGAACAGGTTCTGACGTCGACGACTGCATCGACTTCCATGCCTTTCTCTGCAGCCGCTCTGAACGAGAGCCTCCGGGCCGTTCTCCCGGCAGGTCCATCGCCCGAGGTGAGGTCTCCGGCGTCGGTGCCGCGTGCGGTGCCGGCTGCCGTCGCCTCCCAGGAAGGCTCCCCGACTACGTCGGCGGAGGGAGCTTCGCCGATGCGGGCGAGGGAGTCTACCTCTCGACGCCCCCATCGTGGACGTGGCTCCACAGAGTCGAGTCGGGCACGGTTGCAGACACAGGTCCGTGAACTTGTGTCTGACACCGAGGGTGAGGCCTCGTGGGAAGAGGAAGAAGACCCCAGATATTTCTCTGACGAGGAGTCTGAGGGTCTTCCTTCCTATCCCACTCCCTCTCCTGAAAGACAGCTTTCTCCTCCTGAGAGTCTGTCTTTCGCTTCCTTTGTCCGGGAGATGTCTACGGCCATCCCCTTCCCGGTGGTTGTGGAGGACGAGCCCAGGGCTGAAATGTTTGAGCTCCTGGACTATCCTTCTCCACCTAAGGAAGCGTCCACTGTTCCCCTGCACCATGTCCTCAAAAAGACATTGCTGGCGAACTGGACCAAGCCTTTAACTAATCCCCACATCCCCAAGAAGATCGAGTCCCAGTACCGGATCCATGGGGACCCAGATCTGATGGGCACCCAGTTGCCTCATGATTCTGGAGTTGTGGATCTGGCCCTAAAGAAGGCTAAGAGTTCTAGGGAGCATGCTTCGGCGCCCCCGGGCAAGGACTCTAGAACCTTGGACTCCTTTGGGAGGAAGGCCTACCATTCTTCTATGCTCGTGGCCAAAATTCAGTCTTACCAGCTTTACACGAGCATACACATGCGGAACAATGTGCGGCAGTTGGCGGGCTTGGTTGATGCTCTCCCCCCTGAGCAAGCCAAGCCTTTTCAGGAGGTGGTCAGGCAGCTGAAGGCGTGCAGAAAATTCCTGGCCAGAGGGGTGTATGACACCTTTGATGTTGTGTCCAAGGCCGCTGCTCAAGGTGTGGTGATGCGCAGGCTCTCATGGCTGCGTGCCTCCGACCTGGAGAATAGAATCCAGCAGTGGATTGCGGACTCGCCTTGCCATGCGGATAATATTTTTGGAGAGAAAGTCGAACAGGTGGTAGAGCAGCTCCACCAGCGGGACACCGCATTCGACAAGTTCTCCCGCCGGCAGCCTTCAGCTTCTACCTCTACAGGTAGACGATTTTTCGGGGGAAGGAAGACTGTTCCCTACTCTTCTGGCAAGCGTAGGTACAATCCTCCTTCTCGACAGCCTGCGGCCCAGGCTAAGCCCCAGCGCGCTCGCTTTCGTCAGCAGCGTGCGACTCAGCAAGGCCCCTCGGCTCCCCAGCAAAAGCAAGGGGCGAGCTTTTGACTGTCTCCAGCAGAGCATAGCCGCCATCCAAGTGTCAGTGCCGGGCGACCTGCCAGTCGGAGGGAGGTTGAAAGCTTTTCACCAAAGGTGGCCTCTCATAACCTCCGATCAGTGGGTTCTCCAAATAGTCCAGCAAGGATACACCCTCAATTTGGCCTCAAAACCTCCAAATTGTCCACCGGGAGCTCAGTCTTACAGCTTCCAGCACAAGCAGGTACTTGCAGAGGAACTCTCCGCCCTTCTCAGCGCCAATGCGGTCGAGCCCGTGCCATCCGGGCAAGAAGGGCTGGGAATTCTATTCCAGGTACTTCCTTGTGGAAAAGAAAACAGGGGGGACGCGTCCCATCCTAGACCTAAGGGCCCTGAACAAATATCTGGTCAAAGAAAAGTTCAGGATGCTTTCCCTGGGCACCCTACTTCCCATGATTCAGGAAAACGATTGGCTATGCTCTCTGGACTTGAAGGATGCCTACACACACATCCCGATACTGCCAGCTCACAGACAGTATCTGCGATTTCAGCTGGGCACACGTCACTTCCAGTACTGTATGCAACCCTTTGGGCTCGCCTCTGCGCCCAGGGTGTTCACAAAGTGCTTGGCTGTAGTAGCAGCAGCACTTCACAGGCTGGGGGTGCACGTGTTCCCATATCTCGACGATTGGCTGGTGAAGAACACGTCCGAGGCAGGAGCCCTGCAGTCCATGCAGATGACTATTCGCCTCCTGGAGCTACTGGGGTTTGTGATAAATTACCCAAAGTCCCATCTTCTCCCGGCGCAGAGACTCGAATTCATAGGAGCTCTGCTGGATTCTCGGACGGCTCGCGCCTATCTCCCAGAGGCGAGGGCCAACAACTTGTTGTCCCTCGTCTCGCGGGTGCGATCGTCCCAGCAGATCACAGCTCGGCAGATGTTGAGATTGCTAGGCCACATGGCCTCCACAGTTCATGTGACTCCCATGGCCCGCCTTCACATGAGATCTGCTCAATGGACCCTAGCTTCCCAGTGGTTTCAGGCTGCTGGGGATCTAGAAGACGTGATCCACCTGTCCACGAGTTTTCTCGAATCCCTGTATTGGTGGACGATTTGCTCCAATTTGACTCTGGGATGTCCTTTCCAAATTCCTCAGCCACAAAAAGTGCTGACCACGGATGCGTCTCTCCTGGGATGGGGAGCTCATGTCGATGGGCTTCACACCCAAGGAAGCTGGTCCCTCCAGGAACGCGATCTACAGATCAATCTTCTGGAGTTGCGAGCGATCTGGAACGCTCTGAAGGCTTTCAGAGACCGGCTGTCCCACCAAATTATCCAAATTCAGACAGACAACCAGGTTGCCATGTACTACGTCAACAAGCAGGGGGGCACCGGATCTCGCCCCCTGTGTCAGGAAGCCGTCAGCATGTGGCTCTGGGCTCGCCGTCACGGCATGGTGCTCCAAGCCACATATCTGGCAGGCGTAAACAACAGTCTGGCCGACAGGTTGAGCAGGATTATGCAACCTCACGAGTGGTCGCTCAATTCCCGAGTGGTGCGCCAGATCTTCCAAGCGTGGGGCACCCCCTTGGTGGATCTCTTCGCATCTCGAGCAAACCACAAAGTCCCTCAGTTCTGTTCCAGGCTTCAGGCCCACGGCAGACTGGCATCGGATGCCTTCCTCCTGCATTGGGGGGAGGGCCTGCTGTATGCTTATCCTCCCATTCCTCTGATGGGGAAGACTTTGTTGAAACTCAAGCAAGACCGAGGCACCATGATTCTGATTGCTCCCTTTTGGCCGCGTCAGATCTGGTTCCCTCTTCTTCTGGAGTTGTCCTCCGAAGAACCGTGGAGATTGGAGTGTTTTCCGACTCTCATCACGCAGGACGAAGGGGCTCTTCTGCATCCCAACCTCCGGTCCCTGGCTCTCACGGCCTGGATGTTGAGAGCGTAGACTTTGCCTCTTTGGGTCTGTCAGAGGGTGTCTCCCGTATCTTGCTTGCTTCCAGGAAAGATTCCACTAAGAGGAGTTACTTCTTTCTATGGAGGAGGTTTGCCGTCTGGTGTGACAGCAAGGCCCTAGATCCTCGCTCTTGTCCTACACAGACCCTGCTTGAATACCTTCTGCACTTGTCTGAGTCTGGTCTCAAGACCAACTCTGTAAGGGTTCACCTTAGTGCAATCAGTGCATACCATTACCGTGTGGAAGGTAAGCCGATCTCAGGACAGCCTTTAGTTGTTCGCTTCATGAGAGGTTTGCTTTTGTCAAAGCCCCCTGTCAAGCCTCCTACAGTGTCATGGGATCTCAATGTCGTTCTCACCCAGCTGATGAAACCTCCTTTTGAGCCACTGAACTCCTGCCATCTGAAGTACTTGACCTGGAAGGTCATTTTCTTGGTGGCAGTTACTTCAGCTCGTAGAGTCAGTGAGCTTCAGGCCCTGGTAGCCCAGGCCCCTTACACCAAATTTCATCATAACAGAGTAGTCCTCCGCACTCACCCTAAGTTCTTGCCAAAGGTCGTGTCGGAGTTCCATCTGAACCAGTCAATTGTCTTGCCAACATTCTTTCCCCGTCCTCATTCCTGCCCTGCTGAACGTCAGCTGCACACATTGGACTGCAAGAGAGCATTGGCCTTCTATCTGGAGCGGACACAGCCCAACAGACAGTCCGCCCAATTGTTTGTTTCTTTTGATCCCAATAGGAGGGGAGTGGCTGTGGGGAAACGCACCATATCCAATTGGCTAGCAGATTGCATTTCCTTCACTTACGCCCAGGCGGGGCTGGCTCTTGAGGGTCATGTCACGGCTCATAATGTTAGAGCCATGGCTGCGTCGGTAGCCCACTTGAAGTCAGCCTCCATTGAAGAAATTTGCAAAGCTGCGACGTGGTCATCTGTCCACACATTCACATCCCATTACTGCCTGCAGTAGGATACCCGACGCGACAGTCGGTTCGGGCAGTCAGTTCTTCAGAACCTGTTTGGGCTTTAGGATCCAACTCCACCCCCCGAGGGCCCTGTTTGTTCTGTTCCAGGCTCTACTCTCAGTTAGTTGGTAAATTTTTTAGGTCAATCTCAGTTATGTACTCGCCGTTGCGAGGCCCAATTGACCATGGTTGTTGTTTTGAGTGAGCCTGGGGGCTAGGGATACCCCATCAGTGAGAACAAGCAGCCTGCTTGTCCTCGGAGAAAGCGAATGCTACATACCTGTAGAAGGTATTCTCCGAGGACAGCAGGCTGATTGTTCTCACAAACCCGCCCGCCTCCCCTTTGGAGTTGTGTCTTCCCTTGTCTTTGTTTTGCTACATATGAGACTGGCCGGCTCGAGCCGGTTTCAGGCGGGAAGACGGCCGCGCATGCGCGGTGCGCGCGGGCGCGCGAGGGCTAGCAAAGGACTTTGCTAGTGAAGATTCCGATTGGAGGGGCTGCCGTGGACGTCACCCATCAGTGAGAACAATCAGCCTGCTGTCCTCGGAGAATACCTTCTACAGGTATGTAGCATTCGCTGTATGCTAGTTTAAAATAATTTAAAAGAAGCCAGTATAAACAAACTGCAAAAACAAGAGCAGGATCCCTGCTGTTTGTCTTTTTGGTTTTACAGTTTGTTTATACTGGCTTGTTTTTAATTATTGTAAGTTAACATTTTATCGTGTCAATGTGCTACTGCAGGCAGCTTGTGGGTCTCCAGCCTCAGCATTGAGGCTATCAACTCCATAGCTTCTTGCCAGGCAAAGAATTTGGAATTTGCCCATGAGCCACTCCTTGAGGGCCACCATCAATAAAAGCTGGGCTCAAGTGGTGCAGTCGTGCCCTTCAGAGACCTGGGGTGTATTGAGCTCCTCGAAAGATGTTTCACCCTGTTTGAGGCTTAAGAGGGCAACCTATCCTCATGTCAGGAGTGATGGCAGTCTTTGAGAAGCAGCTCACAACAGCAAACGAGAAATCTCCCTCAGAAGATCTCGTTTACTGAATTTATAAGGGAGATGGCTAAGGCCGTCAGATTTTCTTTAGAGAGAGAGCAGGAACCCAAAACAGAAACAATAGATGTCTCTAGTTCTTTGACCTTACGAAAAGAAGTTGTGAACGTGCCCGTTTACAGAAGCCTGAAGGAAGTACAGATGAGCATATGGGAGACCTCCTCTGTACCTCTTCTTAATAAGGTTGACCCTATGTGTAGCAGTGCTTATTAATTTTGTTGAGGTTGTGACCCCATGATAGCAGCTGAATAAAATGGGCTCCTCTGGGAGGCACAGAATAATAATGCACCTATTTATTTATTTATTTGTTGCATTTGTATCCCACATTTTCCCACCTATTTGCAGGCTCAATGTGGCTTACATTGTTCCGTCATGGCAATCGCCATTCCAGAATGAAAGATACAATTGGTATTACATAAAGAACATGGGTGATATAGTGGAATTAATCAATCGTGTATAAAGAGATCATATTCGGGATAACAGATAAAAAGTTCATATGATGGATCATTGTGGTATGCTTTGTTGAAGATGCAAGTCTTCAGAGGTGTCATTAGGTTGAAGAGGGGTCGGCAAGACTGGTGATCCTTGGGGAACTCTGCATTCAGGTTTCCATGGAGCTGAGTTTTTCGAATTAGATTTTACTTGGTATGTTCTTGCGGTTAGGAAGCCTTTTAACCAGCTAAGAACGTTTCCTCCAACTCCAAAGTATTCTAGGATGTTTAATAATATTTTATGGCTTACCATGTCGAATGTGCTGGACATGTCAAATTGTAGGAGAAGTATACTATTGCCAGTTGCAATTGCTTGTTTAAATTTGGTTAGAAGAGTAATTAGTACTGTTTTATTGCTGTGGTTGGACCGAAATCCTGATTGAGAATCATAGAGAATTTGTTTTAAGTAGTCGAGTTGCTTGGTTACCATGCCTTCCATTAGTTTGGTTACCAGAGGGATAGATGCTACTGGGCAGTAGTTGGTTAAGTCACTTGTTTTTTTTCTTTGAATCCTTAGGTATTGGGGTAAGTAGAATATTTCCTTTATCCTTTGGAAAGGGTCCGTGTTGTAACATATAATTCAAGTGCATCGTGAGGTCTGTTATGAATCGTTGAGGGGCGAATTTTATAAGGTTGTCGGGGCATATGTCTAGTGTGCAGTGGGATTTGGCGAACCTGTTGATCGTTTGGGAGATGGTATCGTCCAAGAGCATATCGAAGTTTGTCCAGGTTCGGTCTGCTGGGTGTTCATCAGGGGTTGGATCTAGACGATCAAGGAATTTTACATAGTCTGTGGTATTGATTGGTAACATGAGTCGTAGCTTTACAATTTTCTCATTGAAGTATTTCGCAAGATTGTCTGCTGATGGGGTGTCTGTGATGTTTGAAGTAACCGGTGTAGTATCTAATAATTTGTTCACAAGTTGGAAAAGGTTATGTGTATCTTTGTAGTCTGGCCCTATTTTAGTTTTATAATATGATCTTTTGGTTTGTCTAATGGTATATTTGTATTTTCTTTGTAGTGGTTTCCAAGCGTTGTGTGGATTAGTCTTTCTTTTTATTCCATGCTCGTTCTAGCCTTCTAACTTGTGTTTTTTGGGTTTTTTTTTTCAATTCCTCATTAAACCATGGTATTGAGTTCTGTCTACGTGAGGTTCTAGTTTGCAATGGTGCTATGTTGTCTAATATGCTTTTGCATCTGTTGTCCCATTCTAGGAAAAAGTGTTTCGAGTCTGTTTGTGCTGACCATTCGTTCTTGTAGATTTGTTGCCAAAATGTTACAGGGTCAATTTGGCCTCTTGTGGTATAGGTTACACGTTCTTGATTATGGTGTGAGTCTTTTTTTCTCCATTTTAGGGAAAGATTTGTAATGGTCAGACCATGATATGTCTGTACACTTTATATCTGTTAGTACGAGATTTAAATCTGAAGAGAATTTGTATGTAATGATGTCAAGTGTGTGTCCTTTAATGTGGGTTGCCTGCATATTTGGCCAGTAGAGATCCCATAGCTGGAAGAAATCCTTGCATTCACGTGCATTAGTTGAGTTGGGGTCTTCTAGGTGAAGGTTGATATCCCCTACTATAAGTAGGTTAGAGTTTGATACACATGTGTTCGATATGAAGTCCATGAGGTGTGGTTGGCAGTCATGCCAATTTCCTGGTGGTCTATAAAACAGGATAATGTTTAGTTGGTCGAGCAGGTTTGAGTGGTTGATTCTGAGGCAATTTCGAGTTGGGGGGATTATGGATTCAGCAGTTGTTGTTACGATGAAGTGAGATCTTTGGATTACAGCTATGCCTCCTCCTCTTTTTTTCATTTCTTGTCCAGTGGGTGATTTTGTAACCTGTGGGGGGGGGGGGGCATAGATCTAAAATTATGTGGTCTTTAAGATCGTGAATCCAGGTTTCGCTGATGAATAGAAGATCAAAATAGTCTATTGTGATCCAGTCTGCTGCTGTTGTTTTGTTGACTACTGATCTGGCGTTTATATATCCCACTTGGATTGTTTGGTAGGGATTGGTTAGGTTCAAAGATGTTCATTTTTATTAGTTGTCTAATCACCTATGAAGAGCCCACCCAGGTTTGAGACTAAATGTGGATTTGTGAGACCTCACTTGGGGTCATGATAAGGATTGAGAAGTTCTGATGTATAGAGTTCAGAAGACTCTAGAATTTGAGAAGGTAAAGCTTCTCTACTATTCCATGGAGATAGAATTCATTGTCAAAAGAGCCAAGAGTATGAAGACTTGCTTCTCGGTGCCCCTTGGCGGACCTTGGAATCTTTTGGGAAGTAATTTTCAGAATGCTATGCTCACATACTGCATAATATCTTGCTGGCTGTTCATGAGCATATACTTGCGGAACATTGTGTGCAGCATAACAGAGTTTGCTGACACACTTCCTTGGGAGAAGGCCAATGAACTGTGAGCTGGTAGCCAAGAGAAAGGAATGTGGAAAATACATGCTCACTTATTTTCAACATGGCATGAAGAACCTCTGCAATAGGGACTGGTACTCAACAGAATTACATGGCTGTGGGCTTCAGACCTCAAGCCAGAAGTGCAGGAGAAGCTTGCTGACTTGCCTTTACCATGGTGAGAATCTCTTTTGAGATGAGGAGTTAAGAGGCTGCTACCCTCATGCAGCACTCAGACACTTAAGAGCCTCCCAAGGCCCACTTTAACCAAGCCTCCTCTTCCAGGAGAGGTTTTATAGCAGAGAACAATGGAGATTATACTCTCATAGGATAGGTATCCTCTATTTCCCAAACAAGAACCTCCCTCTTGCACGAGATACCCAAGGGCCCAGAAGCTGGTGCCACAGTTAAAACTAGGGACAGGGTTTTGACTGTCTCCAGCATAGCATAACTTAAATCCCTATAAAAGTTTCGAACAACCTTCCAGTACGAGGAGGGTGAATGTTTTTACAACAAGATGGATTTTGAAAATTGTGGAGGGTTGCCATCTGCAGTTAGAGAACAGTCCCTTAAATTTCCCACCAAGAGCATCAATTAATCTCTCAGCATCTGGAATTTCTTCCCAAGGATCTCTTCCCACTTGCAGGCTAATGTGGTCAAGCCAGTTCCACCACAGGGATAGAAGGAAGAGGTTTTATTCCTTATTATAAAATACAGGAGAAACTTTATCCTGCTCGGGATCTAAAGGCACTGAAGTATCTAGCCAGTGAAATTCAGGATTTCCTTAGGCACCCTCATTTTCAGTTCTAAAAAGGGAATTGGTTATGCTGTTTGGACTTGAAGGATGCTTATACAGATACATGCAAGTCACAAGAAGAATCTGAAATTCACAGTAGGAAAACACCATTTCTAGTATTGATACTGTTAGTTGGCCTTCCGTCACACCAAGAGTGTTCACAAAATGCCTAGCAGTTTTTGCAGCATCTGTACGCAGACTGGGGATACATGTGTTCCTTACTTGAACAATTGGCTGGTCAAGAGCACATCAGAGGAAGGTGCAAAAGAAACAATTTACATGATCATTTGGGTGCTAGGGTTTGCTTTAAGAGTTGCCATAATGGGACAGACCAAATGGTGGATCAAACCCAGTATCCTGTTTTCCAACAATGGCCACTCCAGGTCACAAGTATCTGGCAAGATCCCAGAACAGTAAAACAGACTTTGTTGCTTATCCTAAAAATAAGCAGTGGATTTTCTCAAGTCCATCTTAATAATGGGTTATGGACTTTTCTTTTTGGAAATTATCCAAACTTTTAAAACCCTGCTAAGTTAACTGCTTTTACCACATTCTCTGGCAACAAATTCTAGAGTTTAATTACATGTTGAGTGGAGAAATATTTTCTCTGATTTGTTTAAAATTTACAACTTAGTAGCTTCATTGTATTCCCCCTAGTCCTAGAATTTTTGGAAAGAGTAAAATGAGTGATTCACATCTACCCGTTCCACTCAGTGACTTCTGTCATATCTCCCTTCAGTAGTCTCTTCATCAAGCTGAAGAACCCTAGCCGCTTTAGCCTTTCCTCATAGGGAAATCATCCCATCCCCATTATCATTTTTGTCACCCTTCTCTGTACCTTTTCTACTTTCTCTATATCTTTTTTTGAGATGCAGTGACCAGAATTGCACACAGTATTCAAGGTGCATTCGCACCATGGAGTGGTACAGTAGCATAACATTCTCATTTTTGCTTTCCATTCCTAATAATACCAAACATTCTATTTGCTTTCTTAGCAGCCACTGCACACTGAGCAGATGGTATTGATGTATCATTAAGAATGACAACTAGCTCCTTTTCCTGGGCGATGACTCCTAATGTGGAACTTTGCATCATGTAGCTATAGTTCGGGTTCCTCTTTCCCACATGCATCACTTTGCATTTGCTCACATTAAACGTCATCTGCCATTTGGATGCTGAGGCTCCCAGTCTTGTAACATCTTCTAGCAATTTTCAAAATCCTCTTAATGATTGAATAACTTTGTGTCATTAGCAAATTTAATTACCTCACTTGTTATTCTCATCTCCAGATCATTTATAAATATGTTAAAAAGTAGTGGTCCGAGAGATCACATGATGTGGTGAGCAGACGTGTTTTTGCGCCTCTCGGTGGACCCCTCGCCCTCCAAGGCTTTATTTAACTCATTTTTACCCCCATGACCGTGCTATAAGGTTAACGTTGTCGAAGCCCCTAGTCTTATGGACAAATATATATAAAAAAATTGAGTGGAGATATGATGGGAAAACCTGCAAAACAACAAAAGAGAAAGCAAAGATGACAGACAGCAAGATGGATGAGATGGCGTTTCCTGCCTCGACCTTCTCTTGAGACACAGCTAAATCAGCTCACCATGGCAGTGGGTAAGGCAATGAACACGAAGCTTGAACTGTTATCGGAACAATTGACAGGGTTAGAGGTACTCCTAGCAGGTACAACACAACGAACGGGAGAATTAGAGCATTCGGTGTCCATGCTGTAAGATGCCGCCCCACAAGCCACAACGTCTCTGGCAGCAATGGCGCAGCAACTAAAAGCACAAGGAGAAAAAATAAAGGACTTGGAAAACCAGTGCTGACGTCAAAATCTTAGACGTATAGGGCTACCAGAGAGTATTTCGGACCGGTCACTATCTACTGTACTTGAAAGGTGACTAAAAACAGAATTTGCATTATCGGATAACATGGGGCCTCTGTGTCTAGAGCGGGCCCATTGTGTCTACAGAAGGCTGGCGAGGGCCAAAGCCAGTGATTTATAAAAATCCAGAACTATGTGCACAAAGTGGAGATTCTCGGAAGATACCGACAAAAAAGAGACTTGCTACAATTTGAAGGAGCATAAATCCAAATCTTTCATGATCACTTGCAGGCGCTTCAAGAATGCGGGGGAAGGTTTTAACCAATATGTGCGACAAAAGATTGCAAATTTATGTTCCTATATCCAGTGATGTTGAAGGTTTTTGCTAAAGGATCGTGGGTACTCTTTTGATTCAGTGGAAGTGACATTTCTAAATAGTGAGGGTCGCACCTAATATCAAGAAAGAGTCCTTGGATTAAACATGGAACTTCTTTTTACATTCAAATCATCTTATAATCAATACAGTTTGGATAAAGCAGACATCATAGTCCAGACAGCACTACAGTGATGGCACTATATGAAGCAAAACATAAAGACCTTTTCAGTGAGAACTGTAAGGGGGAACAATGTGATTTTTTTTTCTGCTGATAAGTAACTAACATACAGAGGGGGGGGTGGGGGTTTCCAAGTGCATTGTAGGTGATCGTAAAATAAATCTGTAAAGACAAACATGGTAGGTATATACTATTGCAAATTACCTACCTTATATACTATTGCAAATTACCTACCTTGGGACAATATTTTATCTCCTATGGTTATATGCAACTAACAATTATCTGCATGCCTTTTTCTTAGACCTTGTTAGAGTGGGGGAAAAAGCCCTAGGTCACCCATTGGTAGGTGATCTGAATACACTTTATATAGATCTAGTGGATGATCCATAGCCGCTGAAGGCTCTGTTCAGAAAGGAGTACCCTTCTTATGTGACTCTTTAGATTTAGTAGATCCCTGGAGGCTTTTACATCCTAATAAGAGAGATTACGCTTATTTATCCTAAGCACACAACACCTGGTCACGCATAGACTATATATTAGTGACTAAATCTTTCTTCTCTCTGGTGAGTAAGGCAGACCTAGGTCCCCAGGAAGTGTCAGATCATGGTTATGTTAAAGTTACATTCCTTGTCATCAAGCAGATGAAGCCATTACGTATGGGTTATGTCCATCAACCAGCAGGGGAGATAGAGAGCACTCAAACTTTCACAGTGCCCTCTTGGCCAGCTAGCTCCACTGCCTCTTCAGTATTCTCTATCTCCCTTAGCAGGGTGGCTGCAGCTTGTTCGAGCTCCAGAAAAATCTGCCGGGAGGTGGTTCCTGGCTTGCCAGTTGTTAACCAGGGTGTTGGAGGCTATAGCAGCTTCACTTTAAAGGCACATAGGTTAGCCCTTTCCCTGCCTTACCCATACCTCTGTGGATGTGGACATATTGCCTTGCTTTCCCTGTCCTTACCCACCAACAGTGGATGCAGGCATATAGGTTCGCCCTTTCCCTGCCTTTCCCACTCAACTGAGCCTCCGGAGTCTTCAATACCTCTGCTTTCCTCACAGCTTAAAAAAAAAAAAAAGACGCGTCGCGTTTTTAAACGCAGAGACGCTGGAACAGAGGTTTTTGACCTGATTTTCAGCAGGATCGTAGTTGTACACTAGATCCTTTGAGGTAAGAGTGTTTTCCAACTCCTCCGGGGTGGGCCCGCGATCGGGGTGATTTTGGCGCGAACCACCATTTTGGATTTTACCGCCGTTTTTCGGCGATGGCTGCGGACAATGAAAAGCGCTGTTCCACTTGTTTCAAGCGCAAATCAGCAGCAGGGCTCTGTAAATCGTGCTGTATTGGCGTAGGAGCCGGCCTGAGCATAGCGAGCGATGTTTCTTCCCGCTCTGTGCTGGCAGCGGGCGCCATTTTGCTTACACCGCCTGGCGCAGCCTCCGTGGACACGGAGAGACCTGAGCCGGGTGGGGCACCTCGAGATGAGGTTATTTCAGGAGTGCCAAGGTGAGATTTTCTCCCCGGATTTTGTGATTTTGCTGCATAAAGCATACATGATGAAAAGAGCCCTTCCTGAAGGGTCGCCTGAGGCTCCTCTGATTGCCCCCCCCCCCCCCCCCGATGGATTCTGGCCTGGGACTGCCCAGTGAGGTTTTTTTCCCGGATGCTTGGCCTAAAGATAAGCGCAGAAGGGTTAATTCCCCTTCAGATTGTGGTGCACCTTTTTTCCCCCCCGTGGTCGGGGTGTGAGGATTTGGAGAACTCTGACAGACGTTCTTGGTCTGAGGAACCAGAGTCAGGTGCGGATTTACCACAGGATCTGGATGATCCCTCCACGGTGAGGATTTTCCACCGTGATGAGCTGCCAGCGCTTATTTCAGATACCCTGCAGGCCCTCTCGATTGAAGATCCTGACAGTGGCATGGCCTCCTCGGGTAATCCCAGGATGGCTAGTACCAAGAAAGCTGCTCGGGCCTTCCCTTTGCATGACTCCATCCTAGAGCTTGTTTCGGCTCAGTGGGCTGACCCCGAGGGACCTTTGAGAGTTTCCAGGGCTATGGGGCAGTTATACCCTCTGCGTGAGGGACATATGGCTCGTTTTCAAATGCCTACAGTGGATGCCCTAGTCACTGCGGTGACAAAGAGAACTATCCTCCCTGTTGAAGGAGGTGTTGCACTGAAGGACGTTCTAGACCGTAGGCTGGAAACAGCGTTGAAACGGTCCTTTGAAATTGCAGGTCTCACTGTTCGGGCGTCTGCATGCAGCTGTTATGCTGTGAGAGCCTGCCTAGCTTGGCTGCAACAGGCAGTGGCTCAGCCCGGAGATGGAGCGGAGCCCTTCTCGGATGTGGCTCCGCGGATGGAGGTGGCCTTGTCCTTTCTGGCTGATGCCCTTTATGACCTTGTCAGAGCTTCGGCTAAACAAATGGCAGTAGCAGTGGCGGCTCGCCGTCGTCTGTGGCTACGACACTGGGCAGCGGACATGGCCTCTAAGCAAAGGTTGGTGAAGTTGCCTTTTCAAGGACTTCTCCTATTTGGTGAGGAGTTAGAGAAAATTGTGAAAGGCCTGGGTGATCCAAAACCCCAGCGCTTGCCCGAAGATAGGCAGAGGCCTTCCTCTAAGGGCCAGGCGGTCCACTCCTCGTACAGACCTCGCTTCCGTGAAGCTAGAAGGTACCGCCCGGGGCGTTCTGCTGGGTTCACTTCACGTGCCCGTGGTCAGCAGAGGAACTCCTTTCGCTCGGACAAGCGTTCCGCAGCCGGTGGCTCAAGACCAGGAGTTCAGGGGCGACCCTCTCAATGATGGTGCGCCGGCCCTCTCCTCGATGCCTGTCATCGGAGGACGGCTTTCCCTCTTTGTCGAGGAGTGGGCCAAGATTTCCTCAGATCAGTGGGTTCTGGACCTGATCAGAGATGGATACAGAATAGAATTCAACGCCCCAGTAAGAGACGTGTTTGTGGAGTCCCGATGCGGTTCTGCCGTCAAATGGGTGGCGGTGGAGGAGACTTTACAAGGTCTGATTCAGTTAGGGGCAGTGACCCCGGTGCCTCCCGCCGAGCAAGGCTGCGGCCAATACTCCATCTACTTTGTGGTGCCGCGAAAAGGTGGGTCCTTTCGCCCTATTCTGGACTTAAAAGAAGTGAACAAGTCCCTGAGAGTGCGGCTTTTCCACATGGAATCCCTGCGCTCCGTCATTGCGGCGGTTCAGCCAGGAGAGTTTCTCACGTCTCTAGACCTGAAAGAAGCTTACTTGCACATACTGATTTGGCCCCCGCACCAGAAGTTTGAGGTTTGCGGTGTTGGGAAAACATTTCCAGTTCAGGGCCTTGCCTTTTGGCCTCGCCACAGCTCCCCGAACCTTTTCGAAGGTAATGGTGGTAGTAGCTGCTTTTCTCAGGCGAGAAGGTATCAGGGTTCACCCGTACCTAGACGACTGGCTCATCAGAGCAGACTCTGCAACAGAGAGCTTACAAGCTACAGCCAGAGTGGTCTCAGTACTGCAATCTCTAGGCTGGGTCGTCAATATGGCCAAAAGACACCTGTCCCCTTCACAATCTCTAGAGTTTTTGGGGGCCAGGTTCGACACAGTCTCGGGCTATGTGTTCCTACCCGAGCTAAGGCGGTGCAAGCTTCAGAATCAGGTCCGTCTGCTCCTGAGGATGCCCCGCCCGCGAGCTTGGGACATTGTCCAGCTGCTGGGATCGATGACAGCCACGATGGAAGTGGTACCCTGGGCGAGAGCGCACCTGAGACCTCTACAGTATTCCCTACTCCGGAGATGGTCTCCTATTTCTCAGGATTACCAATGCAGACTTACTTGGCTGCCTGCGGCCCGTCTCAGCATGGAGTGGTGGCTCTCGGACAGCATGCTGCGGCGAGGAATGCCGCTGACGCTTCCCGTTTGGTGCCTAGTGGTAACAGATGCCAGCCTGAAGGGCTGGGGCGCACACTGCAAGGGGAAGCATGCCCAGGGTCTATGGACACCCGAGGAGTCGGAGTGGTCCATCAACCGCATAGAGTTGAAAGCGGTGTTTCAGGCGCTTCTGGCCTTTCAAGTGACCCTGGAAGGATTGGCTGTCAGAGTGATGTCGGACAACACGACAATGGTGGCCTATATAAATCGACAAGGCGGAACAAGGTGCAGAGCACTAGCCGCGCAGGCCGAACTGATTTGCCACTGGGCCGAGCTGCATCTTCAGTGTCTGTCGGCAGCTCATATTGCAGGTCAGAGCAATGTGCAGGCCGATTATCTGAGCAGGCATCAGATCGATCCAGCAGAATGGAATCTGGCAGACGAAGTATTCCTGCAGATCTGTGCCAAATGGGGCAAGCCCGTGATGGATCTAATGGCGACAAGTGCCAATACCAAAGTCCCGTGTTTCTTCAGCAGACAGAAAGATCCTCGCTCGGCGGGGTTGGATGCCTTGGCTCAACCCTGGCCTCCAGGTCTACTTTATGTGTTTCCCCCATGGCCCTTGATAGGGCGCCTGCTCTTGCGGATTCGGCTGCACCCAGGAGAAGTGGTCCTCATCGCCCCGGATTGGCCAAGGAGACCTTGGTATGCAGACCTCCGACAGATGCTCCTGGAGGCTCCTCTGCCGTTACCTCTGGTACCGAACCTGTTGACTCAGGGACCGGTAACCATGGAGGATGCCGGCCGCTTTGGTCTTATGGCATGGCTATTGAGAGGGCGCAATTGAGGGATAAAGGTTATTCCAATAAAGTTATTTCCACTCTCCTGCAAGCCCGCAAGCGGTCCACTTCCGTGGCTTATGCCAGGATTTGGTGCCTGTTTGAGTCTTGGTGTGCTTCCAGAGCCATTGTTCCAATGCGGGCTCCTGTCTCGCCGATTCTGGACTTTTTGCAGGAAGGTGTACAAAAAGGCTTGGCCTATAATTCCCTGCGGGTGCAGGTGGCAGCGTTGGCCTCCCTTCGTGGTAAGGTGGAAGGCGTGTCTTTGGCTGCTCACCCAGATGTGGCACGGTTTCTTAGAGGGGTGCTTCGACTCCGACCTCCAGTGCGAGCACCCTGTCCAGCTTGGAACCTGGGGCTAGTTTTGAAAACCCTGCAGGCATCTCCTTTTGAGCCGCTTCGGCGAGCATCGGCGAAAGACTTGACACTGAAGGCCGTTTTTCTGGTGGCCATTACCTCGGCGAGACAGGTGTCAGAGCTCCAGGCGCTGTCCTGTAGAGACCCATTTCTGCAATTTTCAGAGTCCGGAGTCACGGTTCGGACCGTGCCTTCCTTTATGCCTAAGGTGGTTTCAGCCTTTCACTTAAACCAGCCTATTTTCTTGCCCTCTTTTTCAGAGGAAGAGTTTCCAGAATCTTTTGGGCAGCTGCACCTTTTGGATGTGCGCAGGACTCTGCTGCAGTATCTGCGAGTTACTAACTCTTTCAGGACTTCTGATCATCTGTTTGTTTTGCTATCCGGTTCTCGCAGAGGGTCTCCAGCGTCTAAAGCCACTATTGCCCGCTGGCTCAAAGAAACTATCTTTTCAGCTTATCTGCTGGCTGGCAGGGTTCCGCCTGTAGCCTTTAAGGCACATTCTACTAGAGCGATTTCTTCTTCTTGGGCTGAAACTGGAGCACTCTCTCTTCAAGAGATATGCAGTGCAGCAACATGGGCTTCTAAGCTCTCCTTTGCCCGACATTACAGGCTGGATGTGGCTGCCAGGAGGGATGTGCGTTTTGGTGCACAAGTGCTAGCGCGTGGTGTGGCTTGTTCCCACCCTATCTAGGGATTGCTTTGTTACATCCCATACGTAATGGCTTCATCTGCTTGATGACAAGGAAGGGAAAATTAGGTTCTTACCTTGGTAATTTTCTTTCCTTTAGTCATAGCAGATGAAGCCATGAGCCCTCCCTGTATGATTGTCTGTATGCTGTGAATCTGTTTTTCAGGTTCTGTTCTAATTTCCTGAAGTTCCTTCCTTGGGAGAAAGTTGGAAAACAATCTTCAGGATTCATGTTCAGTTTAAATTTAGGAGGATGTGTTCATTCCCTCCAGGAGGCGCGTGTGTTCCCCTCCAGTTCTATGAATAGGAGGATGAGTTCATTCCCTCCAGTGTGTTCGGAGGATGTGCGATTCCCTCCAGGAGGCGCGTGTGTTCCCCTCCACTTATACAATAAGGAGGATGAGTTTATTCCCTCCAGGAGGATGTGCATTCCCTCCTTTATGAGTTCATGCCCTTGTGATGGGCCATCGTTCGCTGTGAGGAAAGCTCTTGTGATTCCCATTGCGGTTTGCCATACTGCTTTGGAAGCTTCAAATACTGAAGAGGCAGTGGAGCTAGCTGGCCAAGAGGGCACTGTGAAAGTTTGAGTGCTCTCTATCTCCCCTGCTGGTTGATGGACATAACCCATACGTAATGGCTTCATCTGCTATGACTAAAGGAAAGAAAATTACCAAGGTAAGAACCTAATTTTCCCTTAGAGTTAGGAGAGAACCACCCCCCCCCCCCCCCAAGAAATTGAAGATTCCCGGCTTATCTGTATGGGGATAGGTCCTTTCAAGATTATTTACAGGAGTGATGGAAGGCCAGTGAGATAATCAATGTACTGCATAGGGACAATCCACAACTGTTTTGGAATGCAGCTGAGGCAGTGGTCAGAGGAGACAACATTGCTTTATGTGGCGGCAAGGAACAAATGCATAGCGCAAGGAATAGTGCATCTGGAGAAAAAATTAAATGTAGCAAAGAGAACATATGTGCGCATGCAGACGCTATCTGCTAAAGATGCCTATATAGCTACCTAAACTGCGCTTAATGCTTTAATTCATGAGAGAAAGAGGAGAATGCTATTATATTGGAAATATTCCCTTTTTAGGTTCAGCAATAGACCTGGAAAACTATTAGCCTGTTTAGTGAAATGACAACAGGGGACTCTATATATAGCTTCTTTGCAGAGCTCATTGGGCACAGTAGTAACACAACCAAAGGACATAGCAGTGCTTTTATCAATACTTTCAGAAATTTTATGCTGCTGCAGCAGAACCTGTAGGGCCCTAGTTGAAAGAGGACTCGGGTTTACCGAAATTAACTGATGATCAGATAGCACAGTTACAATTACCGCTCCAAGCAAAAGAAATACAGACCTGCATTAAGAATTTAAAATGCAATACAGCTGCCGGGCAAGATGGCTTCTCAGCAGAATTCTATAAGATTCTTGCCCTGCATAAAATTGGCCCACTACATTCATACTATGTAGGGAGCGTAGATAATGGCAGCTTCCCTATGTATTCCAATACAGCTTTAATATCGTTTCTCCCAAAGCCAGGTAAACTGAAAACCCACTGTGCCTCATCTAGACCCATCTCATTATTAAATGTGGATATTAAAATTCTAGTGCAAATATTGGCTTCCAGATTGGCAATGATGCTTCCACACTTGTTGGGAGACTTCCAGGTGGGGATTATCACAGGGCACCACTCTGTGATTTAAGGAAGGTGGTGTTGGCTATGTCGAGAGCTAGAACAATAAAGTAGTGGGGATGCTGGTGGGACTTCACGCAGAGAAAGCTTTTGATCAGGATCAATGGTCTTATTTCTTTTCAGTTGTGAGCTGGTCACCCTTCCAGACTCCGGCCAGGGCTGACCCTGCTTAGCTTCCTCCACACACACACACACTGTCACTGCTGGGCTCTAGCCATCTCAGTAGCTCACTGGATTCTGTCTCAAACACTGGGAATTCTCTGCCTCCTCTTCTCCTTTCACAAAATGCTCATCGACACCAGGCTTCTTACAATTAAGGGTTTTATTCATTGCCATTTAACCTACTCCTCATGGCTTATTTCTTTTTTAACATAAATATTTCTTCAAGTCAAACATAACAAACAGGCACTTTACTCAGAGCCTGCTACTTAAACCCTTCTCAACTTAAGACAGTTCCTCAAACTCAAACAGTCAAACAAAAGAATTTACTTTCCTTCGCAGAGCTGTCACCTTTTCCAGAGAGAGCTTCCCCAGTGTTTCCATCTACTTCCTACAGCTTTCCACCACTCTCTTAATAAAGCTGCCTGCAACCCTCTCACACCTGGTTCAATTTCCCAATCAACTGCTGGCTTCTCACTCTCCTGCCTAGAGTCCTCCCCCTGACCCTTATTCTCTTGCTGCTGCAGTGCATTCTGGACCTTGTAGTTTCCTACCTCTTCACACAGTGTACAATATGTGGGAATGGCAGGTTGGTATTACAGAACCATTCGAACATTTTATGAAGCCTCTATAGCATACCTATTGGTGAATGGAATTAGCATAGACCGATTTGCCATAGAGAGAGGTACCAGGCAGGGCTGTCCTCTGTCCCCTTTATTATTCACATTGTATTTAGAACCCCTTCTCAGAACAGTAAGAAGGGACACAGATATCTCTGGATTTAATCTAGAGACTAAAGAACTTATAGTCCTTGCCTACGCAGATGATCTATTGCTCACATCAAATCCACTACCTGCTTCACTCGTGTATTGAGCGTGGTAGATGAGTTTGGTTATTTCTCAGGATTTACCTTAAGTTTAGATAAATCTGTAGCACTCCCTTTACAGGAAATGGTTCGTGGGCTTTGGACAACAATCTTTCATTTGCAGTGGGCTGATTCTATAACCTGTTTAGGTATTGTGATCACACAATACTTGTCATTTATTCAGTATAAATATGGATCCTTTAGTAGCCCAATTGTTACAAAGTTACAAACTTGGCACCAGCTTTCAGTAGCATTGGTAGGACACAGTCTTATATGTTCATCCTCCCATGCTTGCTGGCTGTATGTTATTCAGATGGAACATTTAACAGGCTCTGGATCCCCAGGGGACTTGAAAACATTGCCTCTGTTAACAACTGATGCCTGGCCCAAAAGGGCTTTCATGAGAGCTGTGTGGACTGGCAGCAAGATGGCCACCATTCTTATAGCCTCTAAACCTCCAACTTGCCAGTTTGTAGCTGTGGCGGGTGTGATCTTACCAGAAGCCGCAGGATTTCGCCGTGCTGGGGTTCTCCTGGGCCATCCTGCTCCTCCACTGTCTTTATGGTCTGGGCAAGCATGGCTCCTATTTCTCCTCCTTTGATTTAAAAGGAAAGACAACCCTAGAAAAAAGTGCACTCTTTCTTGTTTTCAAACTCTGGCCAGAGAGAACCTTGGGGAGGGAGTCGGGGATGGGGGAAGACACCCTGCAGACAGGGGCTCTTGGGTGCTACTGCCAAACACCTGTATCTGAGGGGAGGGACCTGTAGGCCACTTCAGGGCCATGGAGGGCAGTGTTACTCAAAAATCAGCAAGTTGGCTTAGTGGGGTTTTAGAAAAGGGAAAGGGGAAATGGGACTTGATATACCACCTTTCTGAGGTTTTTGCAACTACATTCACAGCAGTTTACATATATTCAGGCACTTATTTTGTACCAGGGGCAATGGAGGGTTAAGTGACTTGCCCAGAGTCACAAGGAGCTGCAGTGGGAATCGAACTCAGTTCCCCAGGATCAAAGTCCACTTCACTAACCAAGTCCATAAGCCATTATTAAGATGGATTTGGGGAAAATCTACTTATTTATAGGATAAGCAACATAAAATGTATTGTACTGTTTTGGGATTTTGCTAAGTACTTTTAACCTGGATTGGCCACTGTTGGAAACAGAATGCTGGGCTTGATGGACCTTCGGTCTTTCCCAGTATGGCAATGCTTGTTTGTTTTTATGTTCTCAGTGCCATAGCCTGGCCTGTGTTTTGGTGGCCATGGGAGTTGTGCCTTTCTTTCTATCCTGCTGTACTAGTCCAACCTGCACTAAATGCAGGAGGCTGAAAAATATTGAAGTGTTCTAGGCTGCAACACTCCACTCCATGTAGCAGTGATAGCGCCGGAATATTCAAATTACGGTGTTTTGGGATCTTGCCAGGTACTTGTAACCTGGATTGGCCACTGTTGGAAACAGGATACTGTGCTGGATGGACCTTCTGTCTGTCCCAGTATGGCAACACTTACGTTCTCTGCGCCTCATCTAGTGGTACAGGGGCACATCTAACTGGAACTGGTCTAGAAGGATTAGGAATAGCAGCTTACAAATGTTTCCACTAGCCAATTAAGATTATCATTTGCTTTTGGAATCTTTCCCCTCTTGAAGGACTGTTCTAACACTGCATGATTCAGATCTCCTCACAGGTTTCAGTACTCAAAACCTTGATATTTTTCCTGCAAATAGTTAATGGTAGACTGTGAGGTGTGTATCATATCATTTAATGACATGGCCAACCTCTTTTCAACTTTAATTTCTTTACTGACTGTGGGACGTCAGCTTCAAGTATGTTTTGATATTTAGTTCAGTGGTTCCCAAATGTGGTCCTGGAGGCACCCCAGCCAGTTAAGTTTTCAGGATATCCACGATGAATATTCATATGAGAGATCTGCATGTAGTGGAGCCACCTGCACGGTATTTCTGGTGCCATTGCCTCAAATCGTAGTAGATCCATCCCTATGCAAGATACTTTTCATCAAATGGTCCACCATCTTTTTTTTTTTTTTTAAACCATCCAAATATACCTTGTGTGGTTATGGCTGAACACTTTGAAATTTTCATTTCATGTCCATAGCATATTGATGATAGTTTGACTTATTAAGATTTTCTGTTGTATACCTTAGATGATGAATTTGTAGAGAAAGTTTCCTTCTGACACTTCTCCTGGTGTAGATAAGACTTTAACAGCCATGCTGTGCCAGTCCAAAGTTCATTGAGCCCAGCATTCATGCTCTGATGCTCAGAAGCAAATGTGGGCGCTAGAGGCCATTAGTGCTTATCTTACGCCCGCATTTGCTGGCGCAGAATGCTGAGAGCCAGTGAGCACGTGAACCTTCAAGCTCACCAGCTCCCAGCGCAATGAGCATACAAATGTACGCTAATCAAGTGTCCTCCCTATTCCTCCCCAATGCTCAACAGACAGACAGCGCACCAAACAAATGCTCTCTTTTTACTGAAAACCCTACGCCAGCTGGGAGTTGGCGTTAGGGTATACCAAGCCGTGGAGGAATAGGGAAGTCAGCAAAAGGTGAGCTCACCTCATGTCACTGCTTACTCGTACACAAAGCAGGAAGATTTGGGAAACATTTTAGATAATGCAGGTATTGGGAAAACAAAATGGCCAATAACTGTTCAGTCTGCCTGCTTTAATGTACTGGTTTGAAACTGGTGGGGAAAAAAATCATAGTCTCTAGCAGCTCTGGAACAAATTGTAAGGAAAAAGAAATAGTGAAAGCAAGGTAATTAAGGCTGCTTTGTGTATGAGGAAGCAGTGACATTTGGTGAGCTTGCCTTTTGCTGCCTTCCCTATTCCTCTGGCATGGCATAACCCTAACGCCAACTCCCAGCTGGTGTAGGGTTTTCAGTGGCAATAGCACATTTGTTTTAATTTTGTATCGTGTAGAAGTCAGTTTTTGCTTTGGGATTCATTGAAATATACAGTTTTGAGTACTAATGTTTTGCATAGAACTAATGGTTTTATATAAGGAACTTAAAAGCAACAGGTCTGATGGCAAGAAAAACCACCCTAGAAAGCTTGGAAAAAAGTGCTCCAACTCACACTACAAGAGCGCCTAGATTAGCAAGGCAGATAGGCATCTATGTTCCTGTTGTATTAGGGCATCATATACATGTGTGCTTTTTATATATTAGGCCAGTGGAAAGCTACAGCATACACCTGCTCTGCAGCAGGATTAACATTTTGTGTATATGTGCAGGAATTTAATTTCCGCTTATTCATATGCAAAAATACAATCCCCTCTATCGTCACCCCTTAGACCGCCTGCATAAATATAGCATAAAAGTAGGTGCTTTTTTAGAGAAAGCTACAAAAATATATGGTATAATTACCCAAATTCACTAGAATGAAGGCAGTCAAAGTTACATTTTAAAAGCAAATGATTGTAAACAGCAGTTTAGTGAAAACTAATGGAATGGGAGGTATCGTAGAAAAATACACTTTGCGCTATTTGGTGTTTATGATCTGTTCTCCATGTGCCACCAATTTAGTGAAATATTTAGGATGCTTTAAAACACCTTTTGATAAGCCCCAAGAGAGGATATACTGACCCACAGTGGCAGTTCAACACTGTCAAGTATCATCTATGCTGACGATATGACTTTCTTTCCGCTTCCTGCACCAATTATTCCAGCCTCCTTGTTCTTGGCAACTTGAACCTCCATTTAGAAAATCAGCACTCTCCCAGCGCTTTCTAATGCCTGAGTTTCCTCAAACTCCTGGATCTTCATTATCCTGATCTGCATCTGACACACTTAAAAGGCCATACCCTTGACCTCTTTGCCTACAAGCTCCTCATTGACTCTGTCCTCAGTGTAGTTAATATTGCATGGTCTGCTGTCCCTTGGTCTGATCACTACCAACTAAGGTTTGCACTCCGCTGGCGGAAGAACAGCCATCCACTTCCCATACCGCCTACCACCTACTATACAAGAGGGGAAGTCTACCTCAAATCATTTTGGGAGCAAATTTATGGGTGTGCCTGGCATGCAAACGCAGACTCCTTTGATTACCTCACTCGTTGGGAGAACTGGTGTCAGTGCATCTTAGACGGGCTTGCACAGTGGTGTGCTGGTAAATGTTTAACAAGCTCTCTCCCTGGTCCCCCTCTGCGCCCCCCCCCCCCAGATTGCAGAGCTGGCTATAGCCGCCGGGGAGAGAGCCTGGGGGGGGGGGGGGGGCAATGCATTACTCCAGGAAAAAAAAAAATTAACTGATCCCAGGTTCCAATCTAATTCATGTTTAATATGCGATAAAATGCCATAAATAAGTAAATAAATATAAACTTTTAATGTTGAGCACCTGATTCTCAAAGTGGACATATTCCAAGCACTATACTGAAAATAAAATAAAATGATTTATTTTCTACCTTTGTTGTCTGGTGACTGTTTTTCTGATCATGCTGGCCCAGTATCCGATTCTGCTGCTATCTGTCCTCTTAACTCCGTTTCCAGGGCTTCCTTTCCATTTCTTTCCTTTCCTCCTTTCTTCTTCATTTCTGGTCCTCAGGCTTCTGTCTATTTTCTTCATCCATGTGCAGTTTTTCTCCTCTCTTTCTTTTCCCTCATCTCATCTCCTTCCTCACTCTTCCCTCCCCTCCATCCATGTCCAGCATTTCTTCTCTCTCTCCCCCTCTCCATCCACCCATACCCAGTGACCCTCCTCTCCCCTGCCCTCCATCCACCCATGTCCAGCAGTGACCCTCCTGCCTCCTCTCCCCTGCCCTGCATGCACCCATGTCCAGAAGTGACCCTTCTCTCCCCCTGCCCTGCATGCACCCAGCAACCCTCCTCTCCCCTGCCCTGCATTCACCCATACCAAGTGACCCTCCTCTCCCCTGCCGTCCATCCACCCATGTCCAGCAGTTACCCTCCTGCCTCCTCTCCCCTGCCCTGCATGCACCCAGCCATACTCAGTGACCCTCCTTTCCCCTCCATCCACAAATGCCCAGCGACTCCCTTCTCTCCCCTGCCACCCCCTCCCGAGATGTTGGCGAATTCTCCTCCCCTGCTCCATCCCTCTCGATCCGATTCAGTCCCTCCTTCCCGATCCCTCACGTCACCGACCCGACCTGATTCTTCGGGGCAGGCAGTCTTGCCTGCCCGCTGCCAGAACTGACTCCCTCGCTGGCGCTTCAACATGGCCGCCGAGACTTCAGCAGAAGTCTCGCGAGGCCGCCTCTGGAAGTCTCGGCGGCCATTTTTAAAGTGCGAACTGGCAGCGCCAGCGGGGGAGAGTCAGTTCTGGCAGCGGGTGCCGCGAAGAGTCAGGTCGGGTCGGTGACGTGAGGGATCGGGAGGGAGGGAGCCAGGGATCGTATCAGGAGGGGAGGGATGGGACCGGATCAGGAGGGAGGAGAAGAGCCGGCTCACGCGTTTCAACAACCGGCTCGCAAGAGCCGAGCAAAGTTAACAACCGGCTCGTGCGAGCCGGCTCCAGCATACCACTGGGCTTGCACCTTTGCAACTTAAATTCTCCTTCCACTACAAATCTAAAGCTTGGTTAGTCTTGAACTTAAAGTGCTAAAGCAACAAACTAGACGACTGGAAAGAGCTTGGTGTAAGTCTAAAGGCGATCACACCTTGTAAGCTTGGAAGCTCTCACTTCGCACTTACAAAATATGCATTCAAACAGGCCAAAAGAGCTTTCTACCAGAAAAAAATTCAAACGGCTATGTTGGATGCCCGGAAGCTCTACCGTCAGCTGAATTCCTTACTTGACACCACCCCAGTTACTTCGCCAAGTGAGGGCATGTCATCAGTGACCCAGTTGGCCAACCATTTCAGGAAAAAAAATCCTTCTACTTTGGAACTCACTTCCTCTAAGCTCCTCTTGTGCTGCTACCTTCCTTCAAGGCCTTGCGCCCGCACATGGCCCTTGCCCAGCTGACCGTCATTGGTCCACCTTTGAGCCAATTACCACTGAGAGGGTCTCTCTGGCCCTTCGAAAATTTTCACGTACGCACTGCAAGCTGGATTGCTGCCCTAACTACCTGCTGCAATCGGTGCCGGAATGTTTTGTTGCTGACTTTACATCCTATCTTAATTACATGCTCCAGCGCGGGCGCTTCCCCGTTGATCACGGCCATATTCTACTGACACCAATCCCGAAGGACCCGAAGTGTGAGCCTTGTATTATTAATAACTACCGCCCTGTCACTACTATCCCATTGCTCGTCAAGACTATGGAAAGCTTGGTGAATTCTCAGCTTGCTGATTATTTGGACAAATTTTCGATTCTGGATTCCGACCTCACCACAGTACCGAGACAGTACTGGTTACTCTCCTGTCCAACTTTAGAAAGGAGCTGTCTTTTGGAAAAAACATCTTACTTCTTCAGTTTGATATGTCGAGCGTGTTCGACATGGTTGACCACAATCTCCTCATGTTACTAGCTGAAAATGGTGTTGGGGGTACTGTCTTGGATTGGTTCCGGGAATTTCTGTCTTGCGGATCCTATCGGGTCAAAGTCCAGTCCTCTATTTCACCATCCTGGAGATCTCGTTGTGGGGTTCCTCAAGACTCACCCCTTTCGCCTACCCTGTTCAACATCATGCTGATACCTCTAGCAACGGCCCTTCACAACCATAGCCTGAATCCATACATCTATGCTGACGATGTGACTATCTACATCCGCTTCCGGTCTTCCATAGCTGAAATCTCAGCGGAAATTCAGGACAGTCTCACCATCATGGTCAATTGGGCTAACACATTCAAGTTTAAGCTTAATCAGGAAAAAACGCAGTGCCTCATCTTCTCCTCCCAGTTCAACAAGTCTATACTGGGCACGGTTACTGCGCAGAACTTCTCCATTCCTGTCGCAGCAAGTTTGAAACTCCTTGGGGTCATTCTGGATCCCCATTTGACTCTTGAGCTTCAAGTCTCGTCATTTATGAAGCGAATGTTCCTGTCCATGAGGTCCCTTAGGCGTATCAGGCAGTACCTACCATTTGCCCTATTCAGGACACTAATCCATTCCCTCGTCTTGAGCTATTTCGACTACTGCAATGAACTTTACACTGGTTGTAAGGAGCATGCCCTTAAGAAACTCCAGACAGTGCAGAACACAGCGGCGAGGCTGCTATTTGACAAATCTCGATTTGAGGCAGCAACGCCCCTTCGTGAGAAGCTCCACTGGCTCCCGATCAAAGAGCGGATTGAATTCAAAGTCTGTGCTCTTACCCACGAGATTGTATACAGGGACGCTCCAGCCTACATGTTCAGCCTGATCGACCTCCCACCCAGAAATTCCGTGCAGTCATCTCGCACCTACCTCATTCTCCACTTTCCTAACTGCAGGAACTTAAGATTCAAGCTGCTCTTTGCCTCTTCATTTTGCTTCCAGTGTCCCCGTTATTGGAACGCTCTGCCTTCAATGATAAAAGAGACTACTAATCACAGCCTATTCAAGAAATACCTGAAGACCTACCTATGTGATTGATCATTCTCCTCAGCTGCTTGATCTTCTGCACCTCCACCTTCCTTCCCCTCATCTACTTTATTCTCTGCTTTGCACTACTTCTATTGTGTTGTACTTTTCACCTAACATTGTAAGCCACATAGAGCCTGCCTTGGTGGGATTATGCGGGATATAAATGTTCACAATAGATAAATAAATAATGCTTTGATAATATCGCTTGCAACTATCACATTGGTGTTTGAGCGTTCCCTAGAGTGATTAGACATTGATCTGTGTAATTCTTCAACACTTTCAGTGGGTATCAAAGGATTGGACATCTGCAGTAATAGCCCATTGTGGAAAATAACCAAAAATATCAGATCAGCAACATGCAGGTACTGGGAAAACAAAGAAAAAGAATTTAAGAATTCTCAAAATGCTTTGAGCCCAACCATGTCTTTGAAGACTAGATAATGTCTAAGACCAGGAACCGATCAAATAGTTGAAATGATGGTAATGAAAAGGTGCACTGTATCTTGAAAATAGATATGCTGATTGGATAATCATAAATGTCAAAGAACATTTTGGTCAATGGATAATGATAAACAAGGTGGGCTCTTCAGTTTTCTTTGCATGTGAGTTCTATCACTTTTTTTCTATTTATTTAAAAAGTCTTACATACTACAAGTATGAGCAGGCATTAAATGCAGTAAGCAATAAAATCAAATAAAAATAAAAATTATCTGTAAAATATATTCTATAAAGAAAATGAAAACTAAAAACTGCTCACCTCAGAAACATCAAACCCACCCCATTAACCCAGAAACAGGTCTTCAATTTTTTAATGACAACTTAATAATTCAATTCAGTTCTCACATCAACAAAAGCTTATTTCCTAACTTGGTGAAACAACTGAGAATGCCCAGGTTCTCCAGTTTTGGGGACCTTCCAATAGTGAACCCTGACTAAACCTGAAAGATCCCTGTCAAATAGATGGGATACCCTGTGTGTAAAATCTTTTGGGTAAAAATTAGCACTTTAAACAGAATATCCATTCCTGCTCCAGAAGGCATATAGTTGAGACAACTGACCAAGTGCTTTCCCATCTTTCAATTAGAAATAGTCTGAGCTACCATATTTTGGACAATGTTTTATAGCCTGTGTGATTTTATGTATCTAGAATAAACTATAGGCATCTGATGCAGAAATAAAGCATACTTGTAGTTTCTCAAGTACAGTACTCAAATTCAATGAAATGTGATACTGGACCAGGGAAACTTGTTCATACAGTGTATAGCATCCACAGAAATGGTGACTTCTAAAAACCGGAGAATAGCCTTCATACTGATTGTTATATAGTGTTCAGAACATTAAAGAAAGACTCGATTGCATTTTGGAGGATACTTGTTTCCACATTTTTTACATCTTATATTCTATAAAATTTGCTTAAATGATGCTTTTGTTTTTGAAATGCTATTTCCTATCAACTACTTTATGTAGTTATATATGCTAGGATAGGTTTATAAATATTTTAGGGTTTTGTTTTGTTTTTTTAAACCAAGGTGCACTAGCATTTTTATCTTGTCCTAAAAGTTAGCTGTCACTAAATGCCGAGGTGCCCATTATGTTCCTATGGGTGTCTCAGCATTTAACATGAGCTAAAAATGCTAGCGCACCTTAGTAAAAAAAAAAACCCAAGTATATACTGTTCTAGTCACTCATAAAATTACCCTTTCCCATGGAGACAGGTCACATAACCCAGAGTATCAGTTACATGTAAGTAACATTTTTTGTTGTGCAGATCCCAGCCTATATGTCAGGTGTCTGTTTGCTATAATATGATACAAGGTAGCTAATAACAAATGTTTCAATTTACTAGTGTATTGAAGTAATGGGAGATGGATGCCTTAACAGTGAACATTTTGAAGAGCTTGGAGGAATATTGAAAGGAAAGCTGGAAGAACACTTTAAAAATCAAGAGATAAGACAGGGTAAGTAAAAAAAAATTTAAGATTGTACTACTGATGTTGCTCATTCCTAAAAAACCCATCAGATCTTGAGCAGCACAAAAGGGTTGTATTTGGAATACAGTGAAACTATTATTCTTTGAGATGCTGTTAGCTAACATGCATTGTTACATTAAAATCTTGACATGAGTTGTCTAAAGAAGTGATTTGTGCAGACAATAGCAGCAGCAGCAGGTTACATTGTGGTAAAAGGGATGGGATAAGGCCTCACCTTTTCTGATCATTTTACATTGACTTCCTGTTGATCTGCAAATGTTTAAATTGCTGGCTTCTGTGTGTTAATTTGGATCTAGTAGGGTTTTATGCTTATCGGTATGAGCTACTTGTACCTTATGTCAGAGATGAGGCTGATGATGAATTTGTCTTTAAAGGGAGCTGCACCCCAATTTTTGAAATAAGCTTCCTGGGTAGTTGAAATCCAAACTCTTACTTTCTTCTCAGAAAAAAAATTAAAAATCCACTATTTGAAGAGTCGGATTGATTGTGAATGCAAGGTAGTTGAAGCTATTATGCTTTTTAGTTTGTTTTATGGAGTTGAGCCTTGATTGTTTTAGGATTTTGGTTGGGCTTTTATGAAAATTATGATGATATGTATGTTGTGGTGATGTTGATTTCCCAGGTCCCTATTTTGGCTGTGATGCAGTCTGTAAAAACTTGCATAATTAGTGTAATGGTTTTTATTGGAGCTGGAGCACTTTTCATTTCAGTGCACCGCCCTTAACATTAGTTTTGTTCTGGTTTTTTAAGTCAAACGGCAAGATGAAGACTATGATGAGCAAGTTGAAGAATCACTACAAGATGAAGTAAGCCACTTAATCTTCCACTTTTGGTAAAAGATAGCTTTTAAGCACTGAGATCAATTATCAATATGATTTTTGAAGGTAAAAAAAAAGTTACCTGCTTAAATTGAATATTGTCCAACTTCCATATAGTTACAGTTGATGTACTTTCAACTTCATTGGAAGGAGTTGCTCCTAGGGATACATTCATGTTGGAAGTGGAAGCGTATGTGCATAGACTGGGTAGTCTGAAAGGCAGTCTTTTAAGCAAATTCTACCTGCACAAAAATAGGTCCAAGTTTCCACATGCACTTTGTACCTACAAGTAAAAAGCATGTGTGGTCCTTGCACTCAAGGGGCAGTTTGAAAATTGCCCTCTTATACTAACTGTAGGGAGTAACTCAAATTAATTGCATTTGGTTATGTATGTTATAGTATTTTAGAAGTACATACTGCAGTGGTTTCCAGACTTTGGTTTGGGACCCCAAATGAGGTAATTTCATGAATGGAGTCACAGAAATAGGGCAGCTCATGTCCCTCTGGACTTCCCTATGACACATATTCCTAGTAGTGGTAGTCCATCATGATACTTGTTTCTGCTCTCTCTTGTGTATTTTTTTTTTTTGTAGCATGGGAAACCTATGTAGAGCTTATTTATTGCATTTCATCCAATACACATTGCATATGAATACACAGTTGTAGGAAATAGCATCCCATAAGAAATAAATTAGAAATATTAGTAAACCAAAATAGTAAATAATTTGATGGTAAGCACTCTTAGACATCAAATATGGTAAGAGAAAGCAAGAAGATAGAAAATTGAAGAGCAAACTTTCATTGGAGAAAATATATTATGTTTGAACAACAAATGAAACTTTTTTTTTTATATATCAGAATATTGTGTGTCGGCAGGCAGTCTGGATGTTTCGCACATTGTGCAAACTTTCTTGGGTGCCAATTGTTTTGCCATTTATTTAGATTTTGCTCACACCTTTTTCAGTAGTAGCTCAAGGTGAGTTACATTCAGGTACATTGGATATTTCTCTGTCCCAGGAGGGCTCACAATCTAAGTTTGTACCTGAGGCAATGGAGGGTTAAGTGACTTGCCCAAGATCACGAGGAGCAGCAGTGGGATTTGAACCGACCACCTCTGGATTGCAAGACCAGTGCTCTAACCACTAGGCCACTCCACCACTGAAACTGGTAGTTGCTTTTGCTCTGACATTAGATTGGGATTGTGTATTGGGGTGCTATTTTCATAACCATGAGGCATTATTTTTAGGTTTAAAACCTTCCATTTTCCCTGATGTTTCAAAAAGTACCCAGATGTAAAGAGCTTTTGGCTTTGAGACGTCTTAATCCAATGTGGGGCTCAGTTTCTAGTATGTTTCCCCTGTAAGTGTGCTTTGAAACTTCAGGGGAAGCAATTCTTTTGGATACCTGACCACTTAAAAAAAATTTTCCCCTCTGAATTGCCAACCTCATGAGGTTGCACTTTAGTTTTAGCTTGTTCTAGGCAAATGTTGCAGGGATTGTGATCCTCTGTTTTTGACTTTTTATTTAATTCCTTTTTCCCTCTTCAATTTTCTATCTTCTAAGCCAGTTCTAAACTTTTAAGTGTGTTTCCTTAGCAAACATACTTTCAAGGTACACACATAACTTCTGAAGCTCAACATGAGGGAGAGAAGAGAAGAGACTTGATGCATCATATGGGAATGGTCCTCTATTAAAAAAAAAAATTCCTTGCAGTTTAGTGTCCTGAAATGTATCATGTAAACTGGTTTGAACAATTTAAGTATTGGGAGGACACCTGTAATTGCAGAGAACTGTGGTAAGGATCTGAAACTCATACCCTCTTATTATTCTCTCATTTTTATTCTTACAGGATGATAATGATGTTTACATTTTGACTAAAGTTTCGGATATTTTGCATTCAGTATTCAGCAGTTACAAGGAGAAAGTGCTACCATGGTTTGAACAGCTGTTGCCACTAATAGTCAATTTAATTGTAAGTCCTATATTTGTTTTGTACTTTGCTGTGTTCTGTGCTACCTTCTGGAGCTGTGGTTTTCTACAACACAGCTCTGATGTTAACATTTTTGTTTCTGTGAGGACAAACAGGATAAAACAAAGTCCAGTGTAGTAAACTGTGTATCAAAGCACTTCAAGAGTTTATAGTGCTTTCTAGCAAGTATATTTGCACCTGTGTGAGAACTTCAGCATTGGTGTCATCAGATGGGTGCCTCTGTTCTGTTTTTATGTTGTGCCTATCAGATGCCTTATCTCCACTGTTTTCTCTCAAACCTTATTCAAAAAGTGCATCGGGTAATGTCAGTTAAATTTTCAATTATTTAAGATTCCTTGATTATTTTTTGTGTGACTATGACTTGTACCAGTACATCAGCCTGGGTTTTGAACCCAGTGGATTTTACATGGGTTGTTTTTCTTAGAAACGGAAGAGCCCCAGTGGCTTCAAGAAGTGTGGGCAGTGGAGCAGCATGATTGATACATATAACTGGTACCCTCTGTGCCTTGGACCATGAACAGAAGAATACCAGCTGCATCAAGGATCTAGATGTTTGTCCCCTTAGCTGTTGAGCAAAAGTACTCTTCTAGTTTGTCCAACCAAGTGCATTGATGACATAGGCATCCAACATCAAAAGACCCACAAGGTGCACTAACATTGGGGTTTGACATTGAATCCTATAAGTTGAACATTGTTAAAAGCCATTCAGATGAACCACTGTCAAAGTTCTATCTGAAAAAAAAAAATGAAGGATTCTACCACTTTGACACATGCATTGAGGGATTCCAGTGTTGAGTGAAGCAGTAAGAGATTTTACCATCTAGTGTGGCAGTCCCTAGACCCTTTTTCCAGTTCCATATAAAAATGGATTGAAATACCTTCTACAGCTATCAGTCATGTTTGAAAACCAACTCAGAATTCATCCTAGTGCGGTAGACATTTATTATAGCCAGGCAGAAGGTAAATTCATTTAGTTTCTCCCACTATTTTGGGACCTCATTGTGGTGCTAACCTAGCTAATTGAAGATTCCTTTTGAGTCACTAGGTTCCTGAGTTGAAGTTCTTATTTCTGGTGGCAGTTGCTTTGACATGCAGACTCAACGATGTTCAGAGCTTAGTGACTGATACTGCCTATACAAATTCTTTCAACAATAGGGTGGATTTGTGCATTCGTCATCCTAAATTGGTATCAACATATTTCGTAACCAATTATCCTAACAGTGTTTTTCCCCAGTCTGTATGTCTACAATGGTGAGCGTGCCTTGGACACCTTGGATTCCCAAAGAGTCTTTTATCTCTAGCTCAGTAATTCACCCAGCTTTTTGTTTCTTTTGATTGGCTAGCAGATTGCATCTCTTTATGTCCAGGCAGCTATGACTCTGGAAAGAGCATGTAAAAACTTGCAACGTCATCTATGTTGAGGTTGCTGGCCCATCTGAGATCATTTTTGAGTTCAGCCTGCATGGAAGAGATGCAGGGCTTGTGATATGGACTTCAGTAGACACATTCATGTCATACTGATTTATAGAGTGATTCCCCATGCACACATAGCTAATTCTTTCCAATTCAGTGTGCATATGGTCATGCGTTCCCAACCATTCTCTCCCCTACAGCTATTGCACCAGTTTTTGCTGGGCAAGCTCTTGATTCTGATTTGTATTTCATGTTCCTGGTAAATTCTGTTGTGAAACTTTAAACCATATAGCTTCCTTAATGGTTGCTTTGTATAGTGACACCTAGTTACTGAACCACATAGCTTGGAACTGATTTAATATGTGATTGCCTTATAGTAAGCGAAAAGCACAGTAATACCTGATGACTTGGTACAATGACTCCCTCTAATTAAACTATACATTTTTTATCCTGCTAGACCAGTCCAGATCATTCGGTTGTGTCACCCTACCAGCAGATGGAAGCAGGGAAACTGAAACTTGAGATATCACTAATATAAGGAGTGGTATAGCCTAGAATTTTAGTGTTTCTCTTCCTCCATCAACCGAAGTTGGATTGGTACAGCAGAATTCCTCAGGACAGACTGCACTCCTAAAGGTGCAATCTACAGCCCATAACCCTGTGGTGTTCCCAGGGATCAGTCCATGGACCTTTCTTCCTGGTTGAATTTGGAGAGTGTGCCCTGCCTGACCCCTGAGCCTTAACCTATATGGGTTCTTGCTCCATATGGCTGTGCTGGCCGTAGTCCCAAGGGACTGCTGCCACTTGTGTCCTTTAAAAAAATGTTGTTGGTGTTGCTGTCTTCCCCCCACCCCCTTTCTTACTATCATGCCTCCCTCCCCCGCCTCTTTCTGCCTTCCCTAATCCCAGTTGCCTCTGCGGTTAAATCTGGACTGGCTGTAAATCAAGTTTATTAAAAATAATTAAAAAAAAGGCCAGCTGGGACTTTTAAAAGGAAGCAGAGGGTTTAAGGAGAAACAAGAGAGCTTAGAGCTCAGGCAATGGATGTGAGGGTCCTTGATCAGTCAGCTGCAGCAGGGGCTCTTAAGGGAGTGGCCAACAATTGCAGTGAGATCCTGATGTCATGTTGCAAATGTGGGACAGATTAGATTTGACATCCTCATTAGTGACAAGGCCAGTGGGAGTAGAGCTGATTTTGGCAAGGAAGGGTGCATGTTGAGGCAGCAGTACTGTGGGCCGCAAGAGAGAAGTCGGGAGGCAAAATGATTTCCATTCCTTTCCAAAACTAGCTTCAATAGTAGTTACCTGCGGTGGTCCATCAGATTCGATCTGAGTCTCATCTAATTAAGTTTCTTTTTTTGTGGGGATTGGTTGCTTTTCGGGGAGGACTTAGTTGGTCAGGGACCTGGGTGAGGCATGGCTACAATATGTCCCCAAGGATAAGAATATGTTCAAGGGCCAGAGATTCTGGGAATCAGTTCCATGCAAGAGACGTTACTCTACTTCTGCCTCCATAAAGGCACAGATGAGAGTGCATTCATGGGGGCTAGGAGGATGAGGAATGACTGACCCTCTGCCATCGCTGGCAATGAGGAACAGTGGGACCCTCTTTGTTGGTGGTGGGAGGGGGGGTTGGATCTGTCCTGCCAGTTGCTCTGGTGACCTCTGACCAGAGAGTTCTGGAGGTGGTTGAGATGCATTTATGGTGTTGCTCTGCCAATTAGCCATCAAGTGAAGAATGTTGGACAAGCTTCAGTGCTTGCCCCATTTGGGAGTTAATTTGTGGTTGTTAATCGTCGGTCAAACTGGGGGAGTGTTGATCTCCCTGGATCTTTCCAAGTCTTATTTCCATGTAGTCATCTGGGACATACACAAGCACGTGGTTTACATGAAGGGCAAATATTTTCAGTTTAGGGCAGTCACCTTTAGGCTCACAACTGCCCTTCATACCTTTTCTAAGGTTATGGTAATGGTGGCAGCACTTTTGTGCAAGCAATGAATTTTGAATTGAACCCTACTTGGTGATTGGTTGACCCAGGCTTATTGATTTTTTTCTTTATTATTTGCATATTAGAAATTTATCATTCAAGCAAAAAGATCACTTGTACAGAAAGCTGTCCAGATATGTATCTAAATATAAGGGGGGTAAAAAGAGAAAAATAAGACAACTGTAACAGCTAAAGTCCACAATAATTGCAGTGAAAAAGGGGGAAAAGGATAAATACAAAAAAGTAATATTTTAAAGACCTAACTAGAACACTACTTCTGGAAAATTAATCTTAACTTAGAGCACTCACTAAGATATAACCTCCCCCATACTGCCCCAAGCTGCAAAACACCTGGCCACATCAACAAGAACTGCTTCCTTCTCTGAGTTTCTCAAGCCACATCTGGAAACATCTAAATTTTTTAAATTAAGAAATAATTTCTGCTGATGCATAAAGAACAACTTCAGTAGCCATTCCCTATCAGAAAATAAGGCTAACATGACTACTAATGTTCCTGAAGTGATCTAAAGTCAGAAATCTTCAACAAGGCTGAGACATCCGAACTATCTCTTTCCACATTTAAACTCTCTTGATTCTGTGCTGGTTGCCCAGGTTTCTTCTGAGATAATAAATCTTCACAAATGGTGGAAGTATAATGTAATAAAGATATGTCTGTTGGGGAATTGCACTAACCTGCAGTGTGTAATGTTTAAGGAAATGTGCTCAGAACATAAGGACTAGATTCTTATTCTCAAGTACAAATAAAGTTTATTTACAATACTGATAACCCAATAATTTTAGAAGACAGTTTACTGATCCTACCCAAGGGATTTGTGCCACAAGGTAAATATTTTTAGCAAGGCAGAATTATTAATTATAATGCAATAGACCATTGTAGACCACGTGTCTTTAAATAAAAGAAAGCAAACAAAAGGTTACAAATTAACTCTGTCAACTGCTGAGCAAGATGTAAATAGGAGCAACAAACATAGGTCCCTACTTACTAAGGTGAGTTAGCGTTTTTAACGTGCCCACAAGCGCACACGTTATCCGTGTAGGCGCCTATAGGGATATTGTAGGTGCGTACACTGTTAATGCTGATACATGGTTAATGCACGTTAAAAACACTAACATGCCTATAACATGGCTAAGTAAACAGAGCCCATAGTTTGAAATGTTTATATGTGAATGCCAGAAGCCTAAGAAATAAGATGAAAGAGTTAGAATATATTGAATTAAATGAAAAATTAGATATAATAGGCATCTCTGAGACCTGATGGAAGGAGGATAACCAGTGGGACACTGTCATACTAGGGTACAACTTATGTCGTAGTGATAGGATGGATCGAATTGGTGGAGGAGTAGCATTGTATGTTAAGGAGGGCCTTGAATCAAGTAGATTGAAAATTCTGCAGGAAACAAAACACATCTTGGAATCCCTGTGGATCGGAATTCCATGTGTAAAGGGGAAAAGGATAGTGATAGGAGTGTACTACTGTCCACCTGGCCAGGATGAACAGATGGATGTAGAAATGTTATCGGAAATTAGAGAGGCTAACACACTGGGCAACACATTATTAATGGGTGATTTAAATTACCCCAATATTGTTTGGGTGAATATAACATCAGGGAATGCTTTGGAGGTAAATTTCCTTGATGAAATCAAGGACTGCTTTATAGAGCAGCTGCTACGGGAGCCAACAAGAGGAGGAAAAATTCTAGACCTAGTCCTTAATGGAGTGCATGATGTGGTGCAGGTCTGCTTGATAACAGTGATCATAATATGATCAGTTTTGATAGCTGCTTTGGAAAGTACACACAGGAAATACAATATGTTAGCATTTAACTTTCAAAAAGGAGACTGATAAAATGAGAATGGTAAAAAAAAAAAAAAAAAAAAAAAAAGAGGAGCAGCAATGATGGTCAAAAATTTACTTCAGGCATGGACGCTGTTCAAAAATACCATCCTGGAAGCCCAAGCCAAATATATTCCATGTATTAAAAAAGGAGGAAGGAAGAAGCCAGCATGGTTAAAAAATGATGTGAAAGAAGCTATTAGAGCTAAAAGAAAATCCTTCAGAAAATGGAAGAAAGATCAGACTGAAAATAATAAGAAACAGCATAAAGTCAGCTGCAAAGCACTGATAAGGAAGGTAAAGAGGGACTTTGAAAAAAAGATTGCATTGGAGGCAAAAACATATAGTAACAAATTTTTTTAGGTATATTAAAAGCAAGAAGCCGGCAAAAAAAAAATCAGTTGGACTGCTAGATGACCGAGGGGTAAAAGGGGGCACTCAGGGAAGACAAAGCCATAGCGGAGAGATTAAATGAATTCTTTGATTCAGTCTTCACCGAGGAAGATTTGGGAGAGATACTGGTGCCAAAAGTAGTATTCAGTGCTGACGAGTCAGAGAAACTGAATCAAATCTGTATAAACCTGGAGGACGTAATGGCGCAATTTGACAAACTGAAGAGTAGCAAATCGCCTGGACTGGATGGTATACATCCCAGAGTTCTGATAGAATTGAAAAATGAACTTGCAGAACTATTGGTAGTAATATGTAAGTTATCTTTAAAATTGAGCATGGTACTGAAAGATTGGAGGGTGGCCAATGTAACATTGATTTTTTTTTTTTTTAAAAGGTTTAGAGGTGATCTGGGAAATTATAGACTGGTGAGCCTGACATCGTTGCTGGGCAAAAGAACAAAAATTACAGTGCATATTCAAAAGCATGGATTAATAAGACAAAGCCAACATGTATTTAGTGAAGGGAAATCTTGCCTCACCAATCTATTACATTTCTTTGAGGGAGTGAACAAACATGTGGATAAAGGTGAGCTGGTCAGTATTGTGTATCTGGATTTTCAAAAGGCATTTGACAAAGTACCTCATGAAAGACTCCAGAGGAAATTGGAGAGTCATGGGTAGGGTTTAATGGTCAGTATTCTCAATGGAGAAGAGTAGACAGTGAGGTTCCCTAGGGGTCCGTGCTGACACCATTGCTTTTTAACATATTCATAAATGGTCTAGAGCTGGGAATAACTACTGAGAAATAAATTCACTGATGACACAGTTATTCACAAGAGGATTGTGAAAAATTACAAGAGAACCTTATGAGACTAGGAAACTGTGCATCCAAATGGCAGAAGACATTTAATGTGAGGAAGTGGAAAGTGATTCATGTGGGAAAGAGGAACCCAAACTATAGCTAAGCAACGCAAGGTTTCACATTAGGAGTCACCGACCAGGAAAGGGATCTAGGTGTCATCATTAATGATATGTTGAAACCCTCTGCTCAGTGTGCGGTGGCGGCTAAGAAAGCAAATAGAATGTTAAGTATTAGGAAAGGAATGGAAAACCAAAATGGGGACGTTATAATGCCTTTGTATTGCTCCATGGTGCAGTCACACCTTGAATACTGTGTGCAATTCTGGTCACTGCATCTAAGAAAAAGAATCTATCTATTTAGATAGATAAATAGATAGGTAGATGTATGTATAGGTATTAGAATTAGAAAAGGTACAGGGAAGGGCGATGAAAACAATAAAGGGGATGGGACGACTTCCCTATGAGGAAAGGCTATAGCGGCTAGGGCTCTTCAGTTTGGAGAAAAGACGGCTAAGGGGAGATATGATAGAGGTTTATAAAATAATGAGTGGAGTGGAACGGGTAGACGTGAATCACTTGTTTATTCTTTCCAAAAATACTAGGACAAGGTGCATGCAATGAAGCTAGAAAATAGTACATTTATTTATTTATTTGTTATATTTGTATCCCACATTTTCCCACCTGTTTGCAGGCTCAGTGTGGCTTACATAGTACTGGAGAGGCCTTTGCAGACTCTAGTGTGAACAGATACAAAGTGATGTTGTGGTACGATAAAGTTCATGTGGCACAGCCACATTAGGGAATCGTAGAACGGAAGAGTTGTGTTATGTCCATTACGTGCTTTAGTTTGGTTGTGTTGCAGAGATCAAGCATTTAAGTTGGATCGGTAGGTTATGCCTTTTTAAACAGGTTAGTTTTGAGTGATTTCAGGAAGTTTAGGTGGTCGTATGTCATTTTCAAGGCTTTTGGTAATGCGTTCCACTGTTGTGTGCTCATGTGGGAAAAACTGGATGCATAAGTTGATTTGTATTTAAGTCCTTTGCAGCTTGGGTAGTGCAGATTTAGATAAATTCGTGTTGATTCGGATGTGTTTCTAATTAGTAAGTTGATCAAGTCTGTCATGTATCTCGGGGCTTCGCCGTAGATAATTTTGTGAACCAGGGTGCAGATTTTGAAGTTGATGCGTTCTTTGGGAGCCAGTGTAGTTTTTCGCGGAGGGGTTTTGTGCTTTCAAATTGCGTTTTACCAAATATAATCCAATTCTGTGTTTTGAGCGGTCTGAAATTTCTTTAATGTTCTTTACATCCTGCATAAATTCCATTGCAGTAGTCTGCGAGGCTTAATACCATTGATTGTATCAGGTTGCAAAATGTTTCCCTCGGGAAGAATTGTTTCATGCATTTGAGTTTCCACATTGAGTGGAACATTTTCTTTGTTGTGGATGCCACTTGGCTCTCTAGTGTTGAGTTACGGTCCATTGTAACGCCAAGGATTTTCAGGCTGTCTGAGATAGGAAGGGTGTGATCTGGGGTGTTGATACTTGTGGGATTGTCTGCGCTGTGTTGGGATGAGAGGATGAGACAGTGTGTTTTTTCTTTATTGAGTTTTAGTTGAAATGCATTTGCCCATGAATCCATGATGTTCACGCTGAGCTTGATTTCGTTGGTGATTTCTGTCAGTTTGCTTTTGTAAGGAATGTATATTGTGACATCATCTGCATATATGAAAGGGTTAAGGCCTTGGTTGGATAAGGACTTGGCAAGTGGGGGTCATCATTAAGTTGAATAGGATCGGTGATAGCGGTGATCCTTGTGGTACTCCACAGTCTGCTTTCCATGGTGATGATATGTTTGAATTTGATTTTACTTATGTTCTTGTGGTTAGGAAGCCCTTGATCCAGCTAAGTATGTTTCCACCAATCCCGAACTTATCTAATAATCTTATTAATATATTATGGTTTACCATGTCAAATGCACTCGAATGCGCATTACATATGTTGAATTGGAGGAGAAGGATGTTTTTGCCTGTTGCTATTTCCTGCTTGAATTTGGCTAGAAGAGTGAGTAATACTGTTTCAGTGCTGTGGAGGGGGCGAAAACCTGACTGTGATTCGTGTAATATTGAGAATTTGTTTATATAATCTGCAAGTTGTTTGGTTACCATGCTTTCCATCAGTCTGACCACCAACAGGATAGATGCTACTGGACGGTAGTTAGTGATTTCATTTGTTTTTTTCTTGGTATCTTTTGGTATTGGGGTGAGTAGGATATTGCCATTTTCCTTAGGGGAAATTCCTTGATGTGGGATGTGAGGTCTGCTATGAAGCGGTCAGAGGCGGATTTCATCAGGTAGCTGGGACAGGCATCTAGTTTACAGAGAGTGTTGGAAAACCTACTAATCGCCTGGGTAACTGTTTCAGTGGTAAGGAGGGCGAAGTTTAACCAGGTCCGGTCTGCCGGGTATTCTCTAATGGTTGGGTCCAACTCATTAAGGAAGTTTTCAATGTCAGTGTTCTGAGGTAGCATGTTGCGTAGATTTACAATTTTTTCATTGAAATACTTCGCAAGTTTATCTGCAGATGGGATGTCTGTATTCGTGGTAGTGACCAAGTTGGTGTCTAGGAGTTTTTTCACGAGTTGGTATAATTTCTTCGTGTCTTTGTAATCTGTCCCTATTTTGGTTTTATAGTATGATCTTTTGGTCTGTCTTATTGCGTATTTGTATTTTCTTTGTGTTTGTTTCCATGTGTTGAGTGTATGTTCATCTTTTGTTTTATTCCATGCTCGTTAGAGTTTCCTGGTTTGTGTTTTTAGCTTTTTCAGTTCATCGTTGAACCATGGTGTTGTTATGTTTGCATGAGCTTCGTGTTCGTAAGGGTGCAGTTTCATCTAGTATGCTTTTGCATCTTTTATCCCATTTTATGAGGTAGTATATGGAGTCTGTGCTGTCCATTCGTTATTGTATATCAGTTGCCAGAATGTTTTCGTGTTTAGTTGACTTCTTGTGCTGTAAGATGTGTGTTCTTGTGTTCGTTTTAAGCCCTTCTTCCGCCAATGTACGGATAAGTTTACTTTGTAGTGGTCGGTCTAGGGTGTTTCTGTCCATTTAGTATCTGTTATTGTTAGGTTCTGGTCTGATGAAAGTTTGTGTGAGATGAGATCAAGTGTGTGCCCTTTGACGTGGGTTGCTTGCATTTGTGGCCATTTGAGATCCCATAAACAGAGGAATTCCTTACATTCTCGTGAGTTGATAGAGTTCGGGTCTTCTAAGTGAAGGTTGATGTCTCCTAATACTAGTATGTTGGAGTTGGTTATACATGTATTTGAAATGAAGTCCATGAAGTTAGTCTGCCTTCGTTCCAATTCCCTGGAGGTCTGTAAAACAAGACACAATTCAAATGATCGTGTAGGGCTTTGTTGTGGAGTCTGATTGAGGCAATTTCAAGTTGAGGTGTTATGGACTCGGCAGTGGTAAAGTGGGACCGATAGATTAGTGCTATGCCTCCGCCTCTCTTTTCTTTTCTGGTCCAGTGTGTGAGTTTGTATCCTGGAGGGCATAGGTCTAGGATGATAGGGTCCTTTTGGTCATGGATCCAAGTTTCATTGATGAAGAGTAGGTCAAGGTTTTCTGACATGATCCTGTCTGTTAGTATTGCTGTTTTATTTACAGCGGATCTGGCGTTGACATAGCCTACTTGGATTGTTTGGATTGGGTCTTCTGTATTTGGTGTTGTGTGGACTTTTGTTGTCGTTTCTTTGTAAAGGTGAGTTTGTTTGGGCCCTTCTTTCCCTTCTGTTTTGGTTGTTCGCATGTAAGTGTTCTTCCTTTGTTTGAGTTGTTGCCAGTTTGATGAGGTGTGGTGTATTTGATCAGTCTATGATGATTGTGTAGTATGGGTATGATGTTGCTTTCTGCAAGTGGGATGGTTAGTGTTAAGTGGAACAGTGTTAAGAAATAGATTATTAGGAGTAGTTTGAGGGTATTCATTATGGTATATATTCCCTGTGGCTACTATTAAGACCGTGTTCTGATGATTGGATGTGTGATAGGGCTTTGTTCTTTGGTGTGGGATCTGGTGTTCTGGTCTTTTGTGTTAGTTTAGCTTGCCTTTCAGCTGTTGAGATCAGTATTGGGTCCAGTTTTGATGGTAAGTTAGTGAGCAGAGGGGAGGGGAGGGGGGAGAGTAGCTTCGAATCAGGGTCCTTCTTTTAATCTGTCTCATAGGAACTAATTGCTTCTCACCCTCCTTGCCCAGAGTGTCGACAGGCTCCTTTTTGGCTAGAGACAGAGGGGAGGCAGAGGGAGGGGGGAAGTTTGGAGCACTTTCAAGGTAGTTAACAGGGAGTTGTCACATATGCAACTGGCTGTCTTTGGTAGTTAGGTTAGCCCAGAGGGGGGAGGTTGCTCTTAATCAGGGAAAGGTACTTGCAAGACAATGATAGGGTGCTTGGCTGAATTGCTCTTTAGAATGTGGAGAGGGATGCTGGCTTTTGAACACTGGGTTTGGACTTCCACAAAATCTTTACTTTCTCAAGCATCTCTTCTAATATATACACTTCAGTAGTCTCAGATATTGCTTTCTTAGTTAAAAGCTCGTTTGTATGCAGACCAGTTAACGGCCAGGCTGATTCAATCAAAGTTACAAGATTAATTTTTCCTTTCTGGTTTGATCAGCTTACACCAATCTGCTCTCCTCACAAGCCTAACTTCTCCGGTAGATCAAATGCAGTGCAGAAGGCTCCTTCACAGGCAGGTCCGTCCTGCTGAAAGTGTCTTCAACTCACTAGCAATTATTCAGTTTTTACTTTGGTTTTTACTGTCAGGCCTTTCAAGCCTTGTCAGTTGTAAAGTGTCAATATCTTGAGATATAATAGGCACTCTACTCACGGTCTGGTGATCAGAAGTGTTGCCTTGGGCACAGACCGCAACCCTGAAAGCTGTGTCTGAGGTTGGAGGTAGAAACCAGAGGGGAGGCAGCGGCCTCAGGCTGCCGCTGCTGCCGCTGCTGCTTTGCTCTGAGCCCCTTGGAGCCTGTCTCCGGGACGCCTCCGCTGCGTTGCCCCTTCTTCTCTTGCTGCTGCTGCGCTCGGGCGCTGTCGACTGAGCCCTCGGCGACCTCAGCGATTCCCTCCAAGAGCGTCCTCACGCCTCCATAGCTCCCATGCACCTGGGGCAGCTCCATTAGATAGGGCTCCCCTCCTGCTGCCGTCTGAGGAACCGGCAGGCGAGCGGGCAAGGAGGCAGAGCCGAGCGCGCGACTGCTGTCACACAGCCCATGCGGTTCCCCCGTGGGAGAGGCTCGATCGCCTCTCCCTGCTCTGAGTGGGCAGGTGGGTGAGATAATAGATAATTCAGAATCTCTACTAATAAGGTTGATTTTACAGTACATTGGAACTTATTCGAATTCACTACTTGATGGAAGCACAGAAGTAGCTGACCTTGAAATAAGCATCACCCTCTGCTCTTTATTAGTCTCTCCTGAATAAGTGGATGCCTGAGATTGTTTCAAGTTGAAATCCTGAACTTTGATTGTAACTGAACTCTGTCTTTAAAACAAATCGGAGGAAATATTTCTTCACTCAGTGTGTAATTAAACTTTGGAATTCTTTGACAGAGAATGTAGTAAAAGCAGTTAGCTTAATGGGGTTTAAAAAAGGTTTGGATAGCTTCCTAAAAGAAAAATCCATAAGCCATTATTAAAATGGACTTGGGGAAAATCCACTGCTTATTTCTAGGATAAGCAGTATAAAATATATTGCACTGTTTTGGGATCTTGCTAGGTTCTTGTGACCTGGATTGGCCACTGTGGGGAAACAAGATACTGGGCTTAATGGACCTTCGGTCTGTCACAGTATGACAATACTTATGTAGTTAATATTAACTCACTTTGAGGCTCAGATGTATTCTTTCTGCTGCTGGTTGGAGTGGTGAAGGTCTTGTGTCTGGTGGATCCTTGCTAGGAAAGAAGTCTTCTATGTGCTGAGTTGATGGTAGTGGAACCTGGAGAATGTTTTGGATGGGGGTGGGGGGTGGGGGTGAAGTCCAGCAAGGCCCAGAGAGCTTCAGGGAGGGTCCAAATAACAGCAGTGGGGTATATTAATTCAATCAAAACTCTGAAACTAGTTCTTTCTGGTTTTGCAGATAGAAGCATGGTAGCTGGTCACATGTTTTCTGGCTGACATTGTGCTGTAGTACACACCCAAATATACTTGACAATATTAGGTGAGTCATTGGTCTGTGAGTTTCAGGTAGATACTCTGTCTTTTGTTACATCCGGCCTCTTGGATTGCTGTCAATATACCGACCCCGAATGGTGGTGATTTATCTTTCCAGTATGCACCCAGCCTGCTTTTGTTATACTGGTTGACCCTTCCACAGCAAGTACATGAATAGTTATTTATAAACCACCTTGATTCGTGCTTCGAATGAGGCGGTATATCAAAATGATAAACAGTCCTATTGTTCCAGGCTATCAGTGGTCTTCAGGGGGAGAGTGGAACCATATCTGCCTTCTGATACTGAACAAATTGCATAGCAAAACACTTTTTTATCCAGCAAAACACTTTTAACCAGCAAAATCAATAGCTCTGAAAATTAATCATATCATATATGCTACAGTATGGAACATTCAGAATGTCTGTAGCTCAGTGGTTCTTGTTCACATTCTGTCTTGCCTCTGGGACAGAAGTAACCTTCTGAAGGAGTAAATCTTTACTCCCCCAGGCAGAATTCCAGGCAAGAAAAACTCTGGCTACTAAATAAGTATTAGACATAATGTTTACTCAAATTGTCAAAGAAGCCAATCAGTAATTATTGAAATAGTAACAAATAAGCTCCCAATACAGTGTAATATGTAGCAAATAAAAACAGTGTTTTCCCTGGGAGTTGTCAATATGTCCACCTCCTAGTGGACACAGTGAGGCTCTCCATCCTCAGTTCTGTTTCCTCTTAAATACTTTTTTCTTCCTTTCTTCATTATCTTAATTATCATTTTATTCCCTTATTATATTGGCAGTTAGGGCCTCTCATGCACATAAGCAAAAATTTTCATTTGATATAGGTTAACCTATGTCCTTGGTATGCACAGTCATCATTCTAGCCCCCTCCACCCTCTTGTTAGGGCTAGAGTTTTTACCCACACCCTCTTCTCTTTCTGATTGTTTATCTGGATACAGCAGGCGTCCTTAGTCATAGGAGTCTCTGGGTTTTAGTTGCTGACCAGCAACTTATCACAAGCTAGCATAGGCCAAAATGTCAAACTACAAATTTCTACAGCCTTGGAAAGGTATTTTTCAGAAAAAGCACATTTATAATTCTCTTGCAACTCTTAAGTCTGCTCCCAACTCAAGAAAAGCAAACTAGCAATATTAGAAATATGTATGGTTTGCACCTTTTCATGGCTTTTATGATATACATTCCCTAACCTGATCCTGGAGGCACCACAGCCAGTCAGGGTTTTGGGATATCCAGAATGAATATTCATTCATGAGAGATTTGCATGTAGTGAAGCAGCAGGTCAAATATGCCCATAAAGAAACTCATGGACCACTGATAGGTGTGTCCTAGATTAGAGTGGGGAACCCCACTATCTACCCTTCTCCATTGAGACTACTCACTATGAAACCCTAATCTCTATCTTTTAATCAGTTCTTAATCCACAATAGGACACTACCTCCTATCCCACGACTCTCCAATTTCCTCAGGAGTCATTCATGAGATACTTTGTTGAATGCCTTTTAAAAATCCAGATACCCAATATTGATTGGCTCATTTTTATCCACGTTTGTTCATTCCTCAAAGAAATATAGTAGATTATTGAGGTGAGATTTCCCTTGAGAAATCCATGTTGGCTTTGTCTCATTAATCCATGCCTATGTATATGCTCTGTAATTGCTCTTTATAATAGTCTCTACCATTTTACCTGACACTGACATCAGGCTTACTGGTCTATAATTTCCAGATGACCTCTGGAACTCTTTTTAAAAATTGGCATTACATTGGCCACCCCTCCCCCGATCTTCTACCAAGTTTGATTTTAAATAACTTACATATTACTGATGATAGCTCTTCAAGATCATTTTTCAGTTCTATCAGTATTCTGGGATGTATACCATCCAGTCCATGTGATTTGCCACTCTTCAGTTTGTCAAATTATCCCATTACATCTTCCAGGTTTAGAGATTTGTTTCAGTTTCTGTGACTCATCAACATTGAATGGCACTGGTATCTCCCCCACATCTTTGTCAATGAAGATTGAAGCAAAAAATTTCAATCTCTGCTATGGCTTGTCTTTTCTGAGTGCTCCTTTTACCCATCTGTCTTCTAGTGGTCCAACTGATTCTTTTATCGGCTTCTTGCTTTTAATATATCTAAAAGGTTTTTACTATTTGTGTTTGTCTCCAACACAATTTTATTTATTTATTTATTTATGGTTCATTTGTATACCACATTTTCCCACACATGCAGGCACAATGTGGCTTACAGAAAATTAGGAAAGTTACAAATTAAGCAAATACAGTGAAAGTTGACAAAGGAAAGACAAGGGGAGCAGTAGTGAACAATGGGGAACTAAGCAGGGTGGGGGAGTCTCTCTTTGCCTTATCAGTGCTTGGATTTTGACTTGCAGAGAGTGTCTGGCAGCAGATTCTGCCATTCAGCACACGAGTGCAGAGCCCCTGGGAGCATGGGCAGGCTGTGCAACCTATAGCCACGTGGGGAAAATTAGAAGCATGGGAGTGACTAAGGTGGCTCTTTTCCTCTGTACTAGACCTAAAATGGATTTTGGCAGCAATCAGGTGCTCGGGAATTCTGTTGTACAGACTGGGGGCGGGTTCTCCTTTGAGTTTGTGCTATATAGAGCCTTTATGTAGGCCATGCTGAGAGGACTGAGAGTCATAGTCCTAGCCCTCCAAGGGAGTCAGACATAATATGGTCAGTGGAGGTGCAAAGGGTCCTTTCTGGCTGACTCTTTGGAGGAGGGGGTGTTGCCAGTGTTGGACGGAGATGGCCCTTTGGTGATCTGGCTCTTCTGGAGAGGGGGCTGGCCAACATGATCACACAAGCCCTAGAAGCCCAAAAAAGAGGTTCCCAGGGTCAGAAGACCATGGGATCTTCCAGAGGTCCATAGTGAGTTGGGGGTTTAGTCCTTGCTTCTGCAGATAGATGATCAGCTATCAGGAGAGAATATATGCCAGAATTATTTCGCCCTTTAGGAGACACATTTATGGAGCCTCCTTTTGAGGCTCCCTGGAGAAGCTACAAGGGCTTGGAGTGGTAGTTTCTGTCCCCAAAGGAGAGCAGCTGCGAGCTGTTACTGTATCTACTTTCTGATCCCATAAAAGGTGTCTTTTGGTACATTCTGAACCTAAAAGGTGTAAATTAAGCTCTTAAGGTGTCGCACTCAGGATCTAGACACTGCATTTGGTCATCACTGCCAGGTGTACTGGGGAATGTTTCACAGCATTAGACCCTCAAGGAGGCCTACTTGCTTATCTGGCTGCCTCATCAGAGGTTTCTGTAGTTTGCCATCCTCGGGAGTCACTTTCATTTTCAGACCCTCCTTTTTGGACTAGCCATGGCCCTCAGGGCTTTCTCCAAAGTGGTAATTATAGTGGCAGTGGCTCTTGTAGAGAAGGAATTCATGTTCGCCCTTACTTGGATAAATGGTTGATGAGAGCCTGTTCGCTGGAGAAGAGCCATCAAGCCAGTATTCAAGTGGTCCTGCTCCTGCAGTCTCTTGGCTAGGTTGCAATTTTAAGAAAAGCAAGCTGTTCCATCACATAGGATAGAGTACCTGGAAGCTGTTTTCAACAAACTAAAAGACAGTGTTCCTTACCTAGCTGCACATGGAGAAGTTGCAACGTAGTTTGATTCCTGTTGGTGCAGGTGGTGTCCCGAGCTTGAAACTACATACAGATGCTCGGTTTCATGCCTGCAGTCCTGGATTTGGTGTCCTGCACATGGGCTCATGCATCCCCTTCAGCTGTCTCTTCTTGCTTGCTGGTTTGGCCAGCATTGGTCTTAGCAAAGGCAGTTGCCTTGGTCTCTGGAGGCTGAAACCAGTATGCATTGGTAACTCCTGAATTACAACCTGAGCATGGACTTGGAAGCATTGGAGTGGCTTGTCACAATGGATGCTAGCCTCTTAAGGTGAGGTATTTGCTGTCAGGCCAGTTGGCCCAGAGTGGGTGGGCTCCTGCTGAGTCAGCATGGTCATGCAAGCGTTCATCTTCCAGGATCAGGTTCAGGACCTTGTGGTTTGGGTGTATTCTGACGATTCCACAGGGGTAGCTTACATCAGCTGGCAAGGAAGAAGGAAAAGTTTGCACTTACTCAGGGAGGCAGCAGCCATGCTGTGGTGGGCTGAGGCTTATCTGAAGGCCTTCTCAGCTACTCACATAGGATCAGAATGTACAGGTGGATTTCCTAAGCAGAAATACCTTGGACCCAAGAGAATGGAAGGTATCCCAAGAGGGCTTTGCTCAGATATGCAATCTCTGGGAAATACTGGTAATGAACCTCATGGCACAGGTCCCAAGGTTCTGAATTCAAATAAAGGAATTTGGATTGGACAGAGCCTTTTCTAGTACAGGGGCCTGTGGTCCTGGGTGACCAGTCTCCTTTCTTCCTTAGTTTGGCCCTTGAGAGTACACATTTGAGGTGCAAGGGCTATACTGAAGAGTTAATTTTCATGCTGTTTTAGGCTAGGAAATGCTCCACTAAGGTTTTGGAGAGTCTTTTAGGCCTAGTACGGGGAAAGGGCATGAGACCCTCTTTTGTGCTATATTTGTCCAGATTGTCTTTCCTGCAAGGTAGCCTGAAGAAAGGCTTAACCCTGTGTGTCTTCTAAGTTCAGGTAATGGCCTTGTCATGCTACAGGAGTAAGCTTGAGGGAGCTTTTTTGGGGTCCCACCAAGATGCCTGCTTTTTTTTTTTTTAAGGGCATAGTCCATTTACAGCCACCAGTGTGCCTGTATGAAATGTTAATTTGGTGCTCAGGGCCTTTGTTGGCAGTTCTGTTTGAACTACTTAGGAAAGTGGCCCTGAATGATTTGACTTTTAACATTGTTTTCCTTCTGACGATCTGTTCTGCTAGGGGAGTGTCAGAGTTGCAGGCCCTGTCTTGTAGAGAGCCTTTTTTTTATGTATCCCAGAAGCAGGTGTTTCTCTTTAAATGATTCCTTCCTTTTCTTTCTGAGGAGGTGTTAGCTTTTCACATTAATCCAGCCTTTCAGTGAAAAGACATGGGAGGAGTTCAAGAGCCTCTGACCCTTGAATGTATGCAGGGGCACTTGACTTGTGGCAGTAACAATTGATGTTTGCAGATCAAACCATTTGTAAGTCCTCTTAGGTGGCTTAAAGGTTGAAACTGCAGTAAGGGTCACTATTGCATGGTGGCTTAAGGACTCTATTGCTGCAACCTTTCTTTTGAAAAGCTGTACCTCTTCCTTAGGGGTAAAGGCTCATTCCACCAGGGGAATGGCCACCTTTTTGAGCGGTGTCACAGTTGGTGGTTCTGATGCATATTTGTAGAGCCACTGGTAGTACTCCCTTATTTGAAGTGGTATAGGCCAGGTGTCCTTGCCCAGGAAGATGCTACCTTTTGGGGCTGTGGTTTTGGCTTCTCACCCCCTCAGATAAGGACTGCTTTGTTCTGGACTGATCTGGTGGATGGAAAAAATATTTGGACTTACCTAAATTTTATTTCTCTGAGTCCACCCAGACTAGTCCAGAAGCCCTCCCCTTCTGATAGCTTAGATTCTGGGCTGTTCTTGCTGTCAGTTTTGCTTGACTGGGAGGGTCCAGGAACCATTGGGGCTCTATTGTGGCAAGTTTAATTCTGTTCAGTATCGCTTCTCCTGCAGTGGTTTTGGTAAGTGGATTGATCTCATTCTCTTCTTCTTTACAGGAATACTGGGTTGCCAGAGCTGCTGGCTAGACTCAAGGGAAAAAAATTAGCAGTAAGAACTACATTTTTCCTTTAAGTTTGTTTTCTATATTTTTCTTTTCATGTTAGAGTTAGTCTTTCCTACTGTGTAGCAGAAAAATCTAGAACTTTGGTACACACTCTCTCTAATCTGCTTGTACTTGAAGTATAATCAAACTGAATGCACGCATTGTTCTCATATGTCTCCATGAACCTAAAAGTATTGACTTCATCTCCTTTGAAACCAGTATAAAGTTGGAGATGTTAGTACAGAAAGATAAGAAAAGGGCCACCTCTATGCAGAGATCAGCAGCTTCTGTGTATTAGAGTAGAAACTTTTTTTGATAGAACTGCCTTCTACCTCCTAGTGCAGTGATTGAGTTCAGTCTCAAGAGATGAAGGTGTGATATTAAAACTGTCATTTGGCTCCTTGAAAAATTCCAGGCCCAAAGCAAAACTGCTTTCTGAATGCTTGCACAGGCTGGAAGGGGAGGTGTCATCCATGATGCCTTCCAAGACACATGAGCAACTGTAACATGACAGCACCGAAGCTCTTCAAAAAATAGTTCTAAAGTGCAGACCTGTACAGATATCTCCTGCACAGTTCACTGCCTTTGAAGAATCAGCAGCAAGACTACCCAACACAATATTTGACTTCAAACCCAGTATAGATCAGATACAGCTCCCAGGCACAGTGCAAAGTCTCTTCTGCATTGCTAGCATTGTTCCAGGGCAGGATTCTTCTGTCTTGCACAAAAGAATCCTGAATAGACAAGAGTCAGCAATACTGATACTGTAGCAAATGGATCTGTTTCATTGCTCCTTCCAGTTCAAACCTATTCTCTCTTCAGCGCAGAGGCATTCATTCTTCTAAAGACACCAGCCTGTCTACTTCAAATTCAGAGCTGGAAGGTACACACACATTGCCATCTTATACAGCAGTGGTTCTCAACCCAGTCATTGGGGCACACCCAGCCAGTCGTTTTTTCAGGATATCCACAATAACTATGCATGAGATTGATTGATTTGTGTGCCGAGAAGGCAGCGCATGCAAATCTCATGTATTCTGGATATCCTGAAAACTTGACTGGCTGGGTGTGCCCAAGAACTGAACATGAGAACATAAGCAATTGCCATACTGGGACAGATCAAAGATCCGTCAAGCCCCATATACTGTTTCCAGCAGTACCTAATCCAGGTAAGTACCTGGCAAGATCCCAAAACAGATTTTATGCTGCTTATCCCAGAAATAAGCGATAGATTTTCTCAAATCCCTCTTATGTTTCAACAATTTTTATTGATGAGTTCACATGGTATACAAGTCCATATTAATCAATATAAATCGGTTAACAAATAATTCTATCACATATTAATGAACCTGAAACTTCAGTCATCAAAGTTTTCCAATCTTTTCTCCCCTATCCCTTCCCTCTTGTCTTCTTATATATTTATGATGTGTACATGTATAATTACAGTACAGTTGCATAACTATTAACAATAAACTTTTATATAAAACTCCAATAATTATATCTCGTGTTTTACTCTGTGTACTATCCCAACATTATTTGCAGGCGGGTCCTCTTAATGTGTTCTTTCAAAGGATTGTTCTCCTAGCTAATAATACACATGTCCCTCCAGTATGCATAGAGTATTACCCTTCCCGAATCTATGCCCCCCTCCCCCTCTACTCTTATGGAACCTTCTTCTTATTTCATGGTTTAGCTACCTCTACCTCTCCGCCTGCTATAACTACCAGAGTGTAAGGTTATTGTTTCTTGCTTCATTTGGCACTTTACAACTCTTTCTGTGCGTTCCTCCCTATCTGTGTCTCAAATCCCTCTTAATAATGGCTTATGAACTTTTGTTTCAAAAAATTGCCCGAACCTTTTTTTAAACTCTACTAAGCTAACTGCTTTTACCACATTCTCTGGCAATGAATTTGAGTTTAATTGCACATTGAGTGAAGAAATATTTCCTTCAGTTTGTCTTAAATTTACTGCTGCTTGATTCATTGCATGCCCCCTAGTCCTTGTTGAAAAAAGTAAACAAACAATTAATGTCTACCCATTCCACTCCAGTATTTTATAGACCTCTATCAAATCTCCCCTCAGTTGTCTCTTCTACAAGCTGAAGAGCCCTAGCCTCTTTAGCCTTTCCTCATCCCCTTTATCATTTTCATTGCCCTTCTCTATACCTTTTTTTAAAATTCCACTATATCTTTTTTGAAATACAAACAATAATCGAGGTGCGGTCGCATCATTGAGCTATACAAAGGCATTATTGAGAGCCACTGTTCTACAGGCTTCTGATCATTTCAGAAAGCAGCTTCGACATGTCCAGCATGTTCGACATGGTAAACCACAAAATATTACTAAATATCCTATATTACTTCGGGATTGGTGGATACGTACTCAGCTGGATAAAGGGCTTCCTAACCACAAGAACATACCAAGTAATATCAAATTCAAGGGCATCATCAAAATGGAAACCAGAATGTGGAGTACCCCAAGGATCACCGCTTTCACCGACCCTTTTCAACTTAGTGATGACACCTCTAGCCAAATCGTTATCCAACCAAGGCCTTAACCCTTACATATACGCAGACGATTTCACGATCTATATCCTGTTCAGACAAGATCTAACAGAAATCACAAGTGAAATCAAACAGCTTCCAAATCATGAATTCATGGGCGGACGCATTTCAATTAAAACTCAATGCTGAAAAAACACAATGTCTCATCCTCTCTTCACAATATAACGTGAACTAATATACCACTATAAACACCCCAGACTACACCCTTCCTGTTTCAGAAAGCCTAAAAATTCTCGGAGTCACAATTGACCGAAATCTCACACTAGAAAGCCAGGCGAAAAATACAACAAAGAAAATGTTCCATTCAATGTGAAAACTCAAAAGAATGAAACCTTTCTTCCCAAGGGAAATATTCCGCTGCCTGGTACAATCAATGGCACTAAGCCACCTAGATTACTGTAATGCAATCTATGCTGGATGCAAAGAACAAATCATCAAGAAACTCCAAACCGCCCAAAACACAGCGGCCAGACTCATATTTGGAAAAACGAAATTTGAGAGTGCCAGATCCCTAAGAGAAAAACTACACAGGCTCCCACTTAAAAAACGGATTGCGTTCAAAATCTGCACCCTGGTTCATAAAATCATTCACGGCGGGCCCCGGCCTACATGTACCAATAAGGAACACAAAAAGGTCAGCACGCACATTCCTTAATCTCCATTACACCAGTTGTAAAGGTCTAAAATATAAATCAACATATGCAACCAGCTTTTCATACATAAGCACCCAACTATGGAATGCACTACCAAACGCCATAAAAACAATGCAAGACCTAACAAACTTCCGAAAATCACTAAAAACCAACCAGTTCACAAAGACATACCACAATTATTCCAACCTAAACACCAGACAACAAAGCCTTTACCTGAACAGAAAAAAACCGAACTCTCTATTCATGACTACCTCATTCACTATGTCACCAATGTACCTTAACGCTATTCCACTGTTTTTCCACTCCGGAAATGAACCCTTTATACTTGACTGCCTAATCTTATGAACTATCACTTATGAACTCTAACGCAATACCAATTTGTGTTTCTCATCCTGGAAGTGGTGATCGCCACTACAGAAAAATGTAAGCCACATTGAGCCTGCAAATATGTGGGGAAAATGTGGGGCACAAATGCAATAAATAAATAAACACAACGAAATCCTGTTTAGAAGAAATGGATTCATGGAATTTTAGCGGATGTTGGGTGACAACACTGGTAATTGGGAAGCAAAATGAGTGCTAGGCAGACTGGGCAGGTTTCTAGTCTATGCCGTGATCGTGACTGAATAGATATGGAGGGGCTAGAGTGTAAATTTTAAGGGGCTTCGATGTTAGCTACAGTCTGTGCCCCGAGAATGGCAAGAACGAATCAAACTTGGGTATACATATAAAGTATTGCATACCATGTAAAATGAGTTTATGTTGTTGGGCAGACTGGATGGGACCGTACAGGTCTTTATCTTACGTCATTTACTATGTTACAGTGGGCTACAGGAGAAACGAAGAGAGCTGTGTTATAACTTATTTGCTGGCTATGTCTGACTCAAGCAGGTTAGATTGAGGAGATAGTATGAGGCTATCCAGTCCATTATATGGGTTGAAGTCAGTAGACATAGCTTGCTGGCAGTAGGCGGAGTCACAAGTACAAAGAAAATATTAGCAAGCGATATTCAAAGCAATGGTAAAAGATTATTAGAAATAAGGGACTACCTGTGTGTTTTTCACCTGTAAAAAGTCAAAAGCTGTTCCAGTTGTATAGGCAGTGCCTTAAAAGGGTGGAGGACAAAAGTTTTTATTTTTACTTATTTGACAGCTTTTTAATTGATTTGAAAGTTTCCTATATGTAGATATAAGTATCATGAAATCAAAACTGAATATCACTAAAACAACTTCAAAAATTATTGAAGCTGCTGGAAACAGCACTAATAAAGGCTGTATTTTCTTCTCATTTTTCTACACCGCTCAATACAATACAGTAATACATGGCCAAATTTCAGTGAGGATATCCTGTTTACTGATAGGTTCATCTTAACTGTTGTAATCTACCTTGAGAAGCCTGGTGTTATAAAGATTGGAAGTAAAATTAAACTCTCCTTTAATTGGGGCACATGGAATCATTTTCACCTTATCTCTTTCGTACAAATGGTTTGTAGAAATTGATTATTCTGTTTTGAGCATGTTTCAGGGACATGTGGTTTCATAAGGCAAAATAATAAAAATATTTTCTATCATGCAGATCTCTCATTTGTTTAAACATAACTAAATGGGCTATAAGCCCCTAATGCAGTCCATTGGTTTTATATTTTGTCCTTGTGATGACTTATACTGTGCCAAAACTGAACATACAGTGAGACAGAATAATAGAATTCAGTAACTTTCAAAACTTAACATTATAATTGTGTTTGCATTTTGGTAATAACTAAGAAAATGTTGTTGAAAACTGTCTTGAAGAAGAAATAAATGTATATCATAGAACTAGAAAATGTTGGCACATTTAGACTGACTGGACTTCTGCATGAAGGTGACTCTGCCCTCATTATTTAATATCTTTCTTAAATAGTAGCAATAAACAATGTTAAGTGCATTTTTATAATATACCACTGTGTTCCACAAAACAAAAGGAGCAAGTTCCCACAAGCTATCTTTCTCTTTTGATTTAGGCACAGGTGAAAAAAAGATTTTAAATGCTCCCAGGTTTCAATCTAATTCATGTTTAATGTGGGATATAACTGCCATAAATAAGTAAGTAAATAGAAACTCTGCTGGGATATAATAGCCATAAATAAGTAAATAAATAAATAAAAACTCTGAATGTTGAGCACTTGATTCTCGTAACATGTCTGTTTTAGTGGCCCTTTTCCAGGAGAAAAAAAAATCTCTGCATGAATTTTACACATAAGGTATCTCTATAACCAGCCCCTCCAAATGACACACTGATTGATTTATAGCAAACTACTATTCTACCTATGAAAAGCTATTCCGTTATAATACTTCCACTGTGTACATCTGTATGCTACACAAGCTGGCATGTTTGAAAATATAAGTGAGATTAAATAAAAATGCTACCAACAGTAAAGAATGTGGATGTAGCATCTCATAGGTTTGTTTGCTTTGTTTTGAGTGTATGCAGAATGACGGCTGCGCGGGGAAGGGGAAACAGACTAAGCTAAGTGACTTCAACTTTTTGATATCATTTCAACTTTTTGACATCATTCCGTCTCCTGTTTTCAATCATCAGTCTGACTGATGGGCTCAAGGAGAAAGAGGGAGCTGCTTTAACCAAGGATATGAGAACTTCTACCTGCTGCTACCAATGGGAGGAGATGAGCAACAGATTAACACAGAAATAAAACTGAGTCACATAAGTTTATTGACATGATAGTTTTACATGTGTTGCCACAATAATATGTTTAGCAATTAAGATAAAAAGGGAGAGAAATAGGAAGTGGTTACTGCCTGGGAGTGAGAATACTGTATAAAATGCTATAACAAGGGTGGGCAACTTCACAGAGGGCCGCATGTATGTCAGTAGTTTTCCTAGTGGGCCACAATATTGCATAATGATGGAACTGGAAATACACAACTCCATAGAACTTCTGTGATAAATATATTTACAAATTTAACTAAAAATGATGAAAACAAATAGAGTAGCTATTTGAAATACAGTATTTTTAAATCACCAAAACTCTGGTTAATGACTTTTTCTGTGTGTATTTCCCATGGTCTTGTGGGTTGCATAAAATTCAGTGGTGGACTGCAGGTTGCCTTCTCCTGGGCTTGAAGAAACAAAGAAACTGTAAGAGCTAAGTGATTGGAACAGTCAGTGGTAGTGAAGCTGTGGAGAGAGCAATAAAGGGGGCTAGAAAGGGCTAAAGGAAATTGAAAGGGATTATTGGTTAGCAGAGAGAATGTTGCTGTAAGGAGCTGGAAGTGTCTGAAAGCTCTAAAGGGAAGAAAGGCTGAGTGATGGGGACATTAACTGAAAGTAGCTCTGTGAGTGGAGAAGCAACAGGCTGTGAGTGAGAGAAACTCGGGGAGAGAGCACGGGCTATGGGCGAAGGGAGATGAGAAAAGTATGCACGATTTGGGAGAGAAGAAGACCAGGCAGAAAAGGGATACAAGATGCAGAGGAAATGAGCAGAAAGAGGTAGAGTGCGCCTTTGTGAGATTGAGAAAAGAGGGCCTGAGAGAAAGGTGAGAGGAAATAGACATGAAGGCGACAAGGGTGAGACGTGGTGTGAGGGGGTGCCACTAGAAGAAAGTGAGTTGAGAGAAGGCAGAGAGGCAGGCTATGGAGACTCAAACACATGGAGTAAAAAGAAATGAGAAGACTGGAAAAGAATTCATAAAAGATCAAGAACACAAAAATAGAGAGGGAGCATAAGAGAAGACCAAGAAGAAACAGAGACAGAGTATATAAGTCAAACTATAGACTCTAAAATAAAGATTGTGCTTGTTGGGCTGCGTCAAGAGTGGGTAATGGCCGATATTTTGCCATTCTCCTCGAGCCCTATGGTCACCAGAATATACAAGTTATTTTCCTGAAGGGACAAGAGGGAGCAGAAGGAATGTTGGCAGTATGTGATACCATGATATGAAAAAGGTTTGTCATGGAGAGGACCTATAGTCAAGCCTCAAACTGAAAGATAAATGGAAAGGAACATGTTCCTTTTTCACAAAAATAAAACAGTCATCCTGCCTGAGTGGGTGACACAGATAGGTCAGTCTGTACTGTGGTATAGATAGGCTGTGAGGGGAAGGGAGGAAAGTAAATTGATGGGGATGAGGTGAAGTTGGGGATGAAGAGAGACTTGTGGGGCATTCTGTGCTTTCCTAACTCTTCTTTTAGCTAGCAGTCCTTCCAGTGTGTGCACTGTCTGCTGTGTTCCACGTCTAAGTATGACCTGCCATACTTTGTTTTCCTTTGTACAGACATTGTAATGTATGTTGAATTGAGCACCCCTAGACACTTTGAAAAGTTGGTTCCTATGGTCACAGCTTATTTTTATTTTTGTGTATGTTTATTTGAGATGCATACTACCGTAAATAGTTTAGATATTCTAAGTATTAGTTTGGGATATTATGCATTTAGATTTATTTTATTATGAAAATGATATTTGTAGTGAGAACTTGTTTTGCTGTATACATTTTTTTTTGTTTTTAAGCTGGAGGATGCTCAGAATGCGTCAATGTCAACATTGAAACGCAAGACAAGATGGCTGCTGGAACACACTGATTTTTTTTTATTTTTAGCATTTTTTTAAATTTTAGACCTTTTTTTTTTTTTTTTTTAGTAATATGAGGAGGTCAGACACTCATTCATTGAATGGTATGTGTGTTTTTGATATTTTATTTATTTATTTATTTAGATTTTGCTCACACCTTTTTCAGTAGTAGCTCAAGGTGAGTTACATTCAGGTACTCTGGATATTTTTCTGTCCCAGGAGGGCTCACAATCTAAGTTTGTACCTGAGACAATGGAGAGTTAAGTGACTTGCCCAAGATCACAAGGAGCAGCAGTGGGATTTGAACTGGCCACCTCTGGATTGCAAGACCGGTGCTCTAACCACTAGGCCACTCCTCCACTCCATTTATATGCCTTGATTTTCTAGTGGGGTTTGTTTTGGCGATTTTTATGAGTAATAGCATTTGGAAATGTCAGCTTTTGGTTTTTAGTGAAGTTATACAATTATTTTTAGTAGTTTTGCCCAGGTTTTTTTTTAAATAATATTTTGAAGTTTTAAGATATTTTCTGAGATATAACCTTTGGACCATGACCAACACATCAATAGCAGTGAGTGTATTAGAACTATACTGTTTGAAGAGGAGTGCTGACCCTGTGAAGAGAAGTGCTGTATGGAGTAACTCTGGTTTGTTCCCATTTTTCTAAAAATCCTTTAAATACCATATTGTGCTGCAAAGTTATTACCAGGCTCTCTTATTTAAGTTTTTGAACTTTCAGGTGTTTGTAATGTAATTATTATTAGGGGTATATTTTGTTTACATTTCTTGTAGGTAGGTGTCTTTTTAGATCATTCATGAGAAACTTCTTTTTTTTCTTTCTCTGGCACTGTGCATTGAGAGGTAGTTGTATGCTGTGTCATTTTCAGGCTCATTTTCGAAAGAGATGGATGTCCATCTAACGACATAAATCAGAACATGGATGTCCATCTCCCAGTGACGTCCAAATCTGTATAATCGAAACCCGATTTTGGACGTCTCCAACTGAAGTCTGTCGCAAGGATGTCCAAATTTCAAGGGGACGTGCCAGAGGCGTGGTGAAGGCGGGACTTGGGCATGCCTAAGACTTGAACGTCTTTGAGCCATAATCGAAAAAAGCAGGGACGTAACTTGGACGTTTTCACCCGGACGTGTTTTTTTTTTTTTTTTTACAAATGAGGCACAAATAGGTGCCTGAAATGACCAGATGACCACCGGACGGAATCGGGGATGACCTCCAGTTACTCCCCCAGTGGTCACTAACACCCTCCCACCCTCAAAAAAACATCTTTAAAAATATTTTGTGCCAGCCTCGGAGGTCATACTCAGGTCCATGATAGCGCATGCAGGTCCCTGGAGCAGTTTTAGTGGGTGCAGTGCACTTTAGACAGGCGGACCCAGGCCCATACCCCCCCTACCTGTTACGTTTGTAGAGGAAACAGCAAGCCCTCCAAAACCCACCACAAGCCCACTGTACCCACATCTAGGTGTCCCCTTCACCCGTAAGAGCTATGGTAGTGGTGCACAGTTGGGGGTAGTGGGTTTGAGGGGGGGTTGGGGGGGCTCAGTACACACAGTAAGGGAGCTGTGTACCAGGAAGCAGTTTATGAAGTCCACTGCAGTGCCCTCTAGGGTGCCCCATTGCTTTCCTGGCATGTCATGGGGACCAGTGCACTACAAATGTTGGCTCCTCCCACGTCCAAATGGCTTGCACTTGGACATTTTTGACATGGACGTCTTTGGTTTCAAAAATCACCGAAAGTCAAAGATGTCCATGTCTAAGGATGTCCAAATCCAAGGACGTCCTTGGTATTTTTGAAACGAAAGATGGACGTCCATCTTTTTTTCAAACTTTTCCCCGCCCCCGGATTTGGACGTTTTACAAAGACGTCCAAATCCCAACTTGGACGTATCTTTCGAAAATGCCCGTCTCTATAGCCTTGTGGTTAGAATATCCTAATAAAAATGCATGGAACAACTATATGATCACTGATGCATGTAATTAATAAGAAATATTTAATTTTGATACCCATCCTATTTGTGTAAGTATTTTGTACTTAATTTGTTTTTTTAATGTTTGATTTTGTTGGCTATATTTGTGTACTGTATTAATTGTTAAGATATTTGTATGTATATATTCTTTGTTTTTCCCCCAATGCAGCCAGTGGGAGAAACATGGCCACGTCGGATAATTGTTCAGTAAGCCACTTCTCTTTATTGATCTGCCATTGACCTGCAGTGACTTCACTCACTGTGTGACTGATCAATTCTGCTGTCTACAGTTAATCAAAAAAGCTTTGTTTTATCAGATGCTCAGAGAGTTGCTTGGAGAAATCCATGATGATTTAAAGTAGACACAAAACAAAAGAAGAACAAATCCCCCATAAAGATCAGTAGGGATGACCAAAAAAAATTCATGAACAGGCCTGGTTTAAGAACAAGATTGTTTCTTGGTGAAGATAATACTTAAAGCTATGTTTTTCTCTTTAAAAATTACTATTCTATTTCTCTTATTGAAACGGTAAAGAAAAAAGGCCAAGCCAGTAGACAGGTAGATCGTTTTGTATGGAGTTCCTTCCTGAATCATCCTGCTCCGGACGTTGTGCAGCTTGGGAGACTCATCAAAGAAGGGAGCAGTACAGTCTCTCCAGGCTTTTGAAATCACCTTAAACCTGGAGCAAAACAGACAATCACCATGCCCTGCCAAAGGTCGAATGGGGAAAGCAGTAGAGGTCCTACTAGTAGGAGACTCAATATCCCTTCCTTCTGGGAAAAAAATGCCATTGAAAGTTCCAGAGGCCCTGAGGAGTCAATATGCTTTCCAGGGCCTGGATGAGCCAAGGGTTCTTCACAGCAAGAAGTATTTCCATCAGAAGAGAGCATTTCTGGAAGTTATCCATATCTAGGCAAAACTGTAATAACTTTGGATGCTTTATGGTGTGCAGTTGATAACTTTTAAAGACACTCTGTTCAGTTTCAATCTCAAGCTGTGCAAGTAGCAAACTTGGTGTAAACCATATCTATTCAACACAGCTGAATATGAGGAAAAACTGCAGTATTTACATCAGACGACAGTAGAATCAGAAATTTTGAAGACTGTCATAATGAAAGACGCTACATCTTTAAATTGAAGATTGGAATTATTGTAAAATAATTCCCATTCAAATAAATTGAGGTTTATTAACTTTCCAAAATGTGCTGCAATATCTCCGTTGGCTATGCTCTAGATATCTAAGAAATATTGAAGATTAGTCCAGCTGCATGAACTACAAGCTTATTGTGTACTTGTTCCAGTTGGGAATACTTCTATCGAAGGAACTAATTTAGTAGATTTACAAGATGTACCAAAAAATTTGAATGTACAACCTGATCACACATCTAATCGTTAATCGGCAGTTTTTAAAAATGTAGTAGTATGTGATATGGTTCTATGAAAAATTTTCAGGAGTAGACAAGAACTGTTTTTTGGTATAACAATTTGGATCTTTCCAGGTATGGCAAGATCCACTCAGTCTAAATGTCATCAGTTTTTGTTCTTGATATCTAAGGCTCTTGAAATAGGGCTTGCTATTTGAGATTTCCTTGCAAAAACGTATTATGGTTGTGAAGAATAAGGGGCTGTCCTATCCTGGGTAGGCCACTAGGTGGCGCTGTTCTCATAGAAAGGGGGGGAAATGTCCAGGATGAATCACTAGAGGGAGCCAGTAGGGGAATGTCCAGGTGGAGGTTGCTAGGACCAAGGAGAGTCCTGGGCTGGAAACAGGTGTAGGTGGTTATGGGCTGGGTCCTGCCTGGAATTAGGGGGAAGAGCCTAAAGGGGTGGAGAAGCTAATTAACCACCTTATACCTGCTTGTGTGGGGGAGGAGAGGAGCTGGAGACCTGGCAGCTGGAGGAAGAAGATCCCCTGGAAGGTACTGGCTGAACTCTGTGGACTTTTGAAGCTCTCTGCTGAAGAGGTGACAGCTGCACTGCTCTCTGAGAAGGAAAAGTAAATGCTTTTGTTTGGCTGTTTGAACTGTGAAAGTTTGAGGAACTGCTGTAAATGTTTAACTTAAACGTTTCTTCTTCAATTCAAAGAAGGAATAAGCCATGAAGATTATGTTAAATGGCAACTAATAAAACCTTCAGTTATAAGAAGCCTGGTGTTGGTGAACATTTGTGAAAGGTGAAGAGGAGGCAGAGAACTCCCCTGTGTTTGAGGCAGAGTCCTGGTGAATTACTGGGAAGTGTAGAGCCCGACCGTGACTGTGTGTGAAGGAAGCTAAGCAGGGTCAGCCCTGGCCAGAGCCTGGAAGGGTGACCCGCTCACATGGTATAACAATGAAGTATATTTTTGAGCTATCATGTTCCACTTCTTTCTTTTTTAGAGGCAGGCAAGAGGGTATTCACTTGGGATCTACAGATGAAATTTGATGTTATAAAATGGGCTGGGTTGTGTTAGCTTATTTCCTCTGAGAATTTTCTTATTTTCCTCCCAAATAATCTTGTAATGATCCTATTTGCAGACGTTAATTTTGGAGCAATATGTAAATTCAATTTTCCTTATTTTGCCTGAAGTTTATATTCCTTGAATGTTGACTCCTCATGGCTTTATAAATTAAATACTTAGGTGTTCTCTATTGAAAGCGTCATAAATAAAATATTTTAAAATTGTTTCTTGGTGAAGGTCAAAAGACCACAAATTAGGAATTATGAATCCAAACAATAAATTCTTTTGCTGTGTATCCTACAGATAAGGTCCAAAGACAACACAGGCAGTGTTTTGGAAGAATTGCCTGCGTCAGCAGTCAGTCTAAAAATATTAGACATATGAGCAAAAAATATATACAAAAATAAGGTGAAAATGTAAATCAATAGTCAATGAGGTTGGTGGCCCTCAAAGACTGGGAGTGAAGACCAAGACACAATGTTTTTCTGTATTAGATTTAACAAATACTGAAGACAAACATGAGATATGGCTCTTTTGTGAACATGTCAGGTTTGTGTATGCATTTCACATCTTAGTGACCCATTCTTTAAAAAAAAAAAAAAAAGCCAAGGACTTTTTCTAGAAAGCAGGTACTGTACATATACATATCTACTAAAATAATTTGCACCTCCAACATTCTGAAGCTGACTGCCAGGAAGTTGAAGCCCGGTTCGTAATGTCTGAAGCCTTCCGGTGACGTCACCGTTTTGCCTGGGAAACCGCGATGCGTCTCAAAACCTACTGCTTAAACCACTGGTGTACGTAAAAGAAAATGGTAGACTCAGCATTGCATTGTGAATTGCGTAAGGAAGGGCGAGTGTAACATTTCTTACGGCTTAAAAATAAATCTAAGCTCTTAACCTGATAAGAGTGAAAAAAAACATAGGTCAAAAGGAAATGGAGGAGTGGTCTAGTGGTTAGGGTGGTGGACTTTGGTCCTGGGGAACTGAGGAACTGAGTTCAATTACCACTTCAGGCACAGACAGCTCCTTGTGACTTTGGGCAAGTCACTTAACCATCCATTGCCCCATGTAAGCCGCATTGAGCCTGCCATGAGTGGGAAAGCGCGGGGTACAAATGTAACAAAAAAAAAAAAAAAATATATATATATATATATATACGGTGAACTTATCGTTTCCTTAGCAGCCGCCGGCGGAATAGCAGGCAGACAGCCGGACCAACTCGACCGCATGTTGTCGCCCTTATCAGCAGGGTTATCGCGATGTGGGCGGTGGACGACTGTATGCTCATCTTCCCGCCGATTGTAGAAATGATAGGTCAGGTAGGAGGCTGTGGCGGCTCTGGCCACGGCCCCCCTATCTCTGCCCGTTCGGCAGCGGATCCCGCGGAGGAGGAGAGCAGCCGCTCTAACAGAGCCCCGGAGTATCGGGAACAGGATAGCGCTGGGGCCGCAACAAAACGCGCAGGGCGGCCATACTGGCGCAGAGTGACAGCGAGCGGGATAAAGCTAGCAAGAAGAGGCCTCCGGTTCCCATTCACAGACACATGCATACAGACAGAAACACACCCCTCCCTCTCAAACCCCAACTCCCACTCTCGCAGAAACACACACACCCTCCCCTTCACACCCTAGCTCCTATTCACATACCCCAATAGCCCCCTCCCAGTCAAACCCCAGATCCCACCCCCCAAGCCCCTAGCCCATTTTCATACACACACCCCAATTCCAACCCCCATTCTCACCACAAACATAGCCCTCTCCCCCTTCAAACCCTAGCTCCTATTCACACACCCCCAATAGCCCTTCCATATCATCATTCTGATCAATCCATAGACTGGTGGGTTGTGTCCATCTACCAGCAGGTGGAGATAGAGAGCAAACCTTTTGCCTCCCTATATGTGGTCATGTGCTGCCGGAAACTCCTCAGTATGTTCTCTATTTCAGCAGGTGGTGGTCACACACAGCAGCAGCTCTAGCTAGGTCTCCAAGCCTAATTTTTAGGTTTTGTTGAGTACCTGGGGTTGAGGGCTCTTCTTGAGCAAGTGCAAACCTGGTGGTGCCAGGTCCCTCCTTTTCTCCCCCCTCCCGCTGGCTCCGTTGAAAAAAAAAAAAAAAATTTTTTTTGGACGTCCTTAAGGGCGTTTATTTCAACGTCTATTTCAACGTCTATTGCAGCTACTCACTGGGACACCAGTTCGTTACAGCTCAGAGCGAGAAGCAGGTAATTTTTACCTTTTTGTAGCGGGCAGGGGATTCCCCGATCGGTCTCCACGTGGCTTATGGCGTCGGAGGGCGAGGGCGCAAAGAATCGCTCCCCGGACCGCGTGTGCGCTTCTAGCGGGGATGCGGGGTCTTAAAGTCTGATTCGCCCTTGTTGGGTGTCAGTTTGGAGGCCGGTCAGTGTCCCGGTTCTTCCTCCGGTGCGGCGGTTTTTCCCGCCATAAACGCCCATCCCCCGCTGCTCGCCTCCACCATCTTGGCCGGCCACTCTGCTCGGACGGCTTCTTCTTGGGCCGCCCTTGAGGTGGGAGACGTTAATTCTATGGCCGCCCTTGATTTGGGCGACAGCAAAAAAGCGGCCAAAGTTAAGCGCCGTTCTTCCCGCGTGGCTCCTTCGCGGAGTGTCACGCCGGACGCCATTTTGGATGCGCAGCATGTTTCTCCCCCGCTCTTGCGAGCGCCGGTTGAGGGTGCGTCTAGGGCTGTGGCCCAGGCTGCTGAAGTGCACAGTCTGGGGGGTTTCTCCCCCGAGTTCATTTTGCTGCTGCATCAGGCCTTCCTTATGCAAAACGCTGCCCCTGCTCCCTTGTCCGATAAAGGGGTTGAGGCCCCCGGAAGTAAACGCCCTCGGGTGGATTTCCAGGCCTTAGAGGACTCTGTCTTCTCTGATGTAGATGAGGGCAGCGTATCTGGGTTCTCCCAACGGTCCTTTGGGGATTCCTTGGAGGAGACGGATTCCCGCTCGGATGGAGCGGATGACCCCTCTGCAGCGTGGATTTTTCGCTCAGAGGATTTGCCCAACCTGTTAGTGCAGGCCATGAGCATTTTGAAGATTTCCTCTCCGGAGGACGTCTCTCCCTCAGCCCCTGTTGGCTCCGCCATTATGCTGGGGACGAAGCGCCCGCCTAGAACCTTCCACGTGCATGATGCCATGCACACCTTGATTTCAGCTCAATGGGATGTCCCGGAAGCGAGCCTCAAAGTGGCTAGGGCTATGTCCCGCCTCTATCCTCTGCCTGAAAGTGAACGGGAGGCCTTTCTTTGGCCTACCGTGGATTCTTTAATCACTGCGGTGACTAAGAAAACGGCGTTGCCGGTGGAAGGTGGCACGGCCCTAAAGGACGCCCAAGACAGAAGATTGGAGGCGGCCTTAAGGTCGTCCTTCGAGGCGGCTGCTCTAAGTTTGCAGGCCTCAGTTTGCGGCTCCTATGTGGCCAGGGCGTGCCTGACGATTGTGCAGCGGGCTTCCCCCTTGGATCCTTCCTTGAGGGCTGATTGGCCGGCCCTGGAATCGGGCTTGGCTTATTTGGCAGACTTGCTGTATAATGTCTTGAGAGCCTCGGCTAAAGGTATGGCTCAGACAGTCTCTGCGCGGCGGTGGCTTTGGCTGAAGCATTGGTCTGCTGACCACGCCTCTAAATCCCGCCTGGTTAAGTTGCCTTTTAAAGGCAAGCTGCTCTTTGGGGTCGAGCTGGACAAAATTGTGACCGATCTCGGCACGTCTAAGGGCAAGAGGTTACCAGAGGTCAGGGCTCGGGCCAGTGCTCGCCCCGTTAACTCCAGAGGACGGTTTCAGGAAGCCCGTCGGTACCGCCCGGGCAAGTCGGGCTCCTCCCCCAAGCAGCATTCCTTTCACAGAGACCGCCGTCCCGGAGGTACGCCCTCCGGTCCTCCCCCAGGGTCTTGTACCCAGTGACGGGGCCCTGGTCCATGGCCCAGTGCAGATTGGAGGACGCCTGTCCTCGTTTCTGGGCGAGTGGACCAGGGTAACTTCAGACGCTTGGGTGCTGGAAGTCATCAAAGACGGCTACAAGCTAGAGTTCTGCCGACCCTTAAGAAACGGGTTTGTACTCTCTCCCTGCAAGTCTCCGGTCAAAGCTGTGGCAGTGCAGCAGACTTTGGACAATCTGATCCGCCTGGGTGCGGTCGTTCCGGTGCCAGAAAATCAGCTTGGCAAGGGACGTTACTCCATTTACTTTGTGGTACCAAAGAAAGGAGGTTCTGTACGGCCTATCCTCGACCTCAAAGGGGTCAATCGGGCCTTGAAAGTTCGGCACTTTCGCATGGAGACTCTCCGCTCTGTTATAGCGGCAGTGAAGGCAGGGGAGTTCCTGGCATCCTTGGACATCAAGGAAGCGTATTTGCATATTCCCATCTGGCCTCCTCATCAACGCTTCCTGCGTTTTGCAGTCCTGGGCCGACACTTCCAGTTCAGAGCCCTCCCGTTCGGGTTGGCTACTGCTCCGCGGACCTTCTCCAAAGTAATGGTGGTCATTGCGGCCTTCCTGCGAAAGGAAGGAGTACAAGTCCATCCTTATCTGGACGACTGGTTGATCCGAGCCCCCTCTTATGCAGAGTGCGGCAAAGCTGTGGACCGGGTGATTGCTCTTTTGAGCTCCCTGGGGTGGATCATCAACTGGGAGAAAAGCCAGCTGCGCCCGACTCAGTCCCTGGAGTATCTGGGAGTTCGTTTCGACACCCAAGTGGGCAGAGTGTTCCTGCCAGACAATCGGATTGTCAAGCTTCAGGCTCAGGTGGACCAGTTCCTAGTAGCCTCTCCTCTTCGGGCTTGGGACTATGTGCAGCTGTTGGGCTCTATGACGGCCACGATGGAAGTAGTGCCCTGGGCCAGGGCTCATATGAGACCACTACAACACACTCTGCTGCAGCGCTGGACTCCAGTGTCGGAGGATTATGCTGTGCGCCTTCCCTTGGACCCAGCAGTGCGCAAGGCGCTGAGCTGGTGGCTGAAGACAGACAAGTTGTCTGCAGGAATGCCTCTTGTGACCCCGGAGTGGATTGTCGTCACGACGGATGCCTCTTTGATGGGCTGGGGAGCCCACTGCTTGGGAAGGACAGCGCAGGGGCTCTGGTCTCCTGCAGAGGCAAAAAGTGGTCTATCAACCTCTTGGAACTCAGAGCCATTCAGTTGGCGCTTTTGGAGTTATTCCCGGTACTGGCGTTGAAGCCAATACGGGTCCTGTCGGACAATGCCACGGCTGTGGCCTATGTCAACCGCCAGGGAGGTACCAAGAGCGCCCCTCTAGCCAAGGAGGCCATGAATCTATGCCAGTGGGCGGAAGCGAACCTGGAACAGCTGTCAGCGGCCCACATTGCCGGAGTCATGAATGTCAAGGTGGACTTTCTCAGTCGCCATACCTTGGATCCCGGAGAGTGGCAGTTATCCGCTCAGGCGTTCTTGGACATCACGAAGCACTGGGGCCAGCCGAGCCTAGATCTGATGGCGTCATCGGCCAATTGCCAATTGCCACACTTTTTCAGCAGAGGACGGGACCCTCGATCTCTGGGAGTAGATGCTCTTCTCTAACAGTGGCCGACACAGGAGCTTCTCTATGTGTTCCCGCCCTGGCCCATGTTGGGCAGGGTACTAGACCGGGTGGCAAAGCATCCGGGCCGGATAATCCTGGTGGGTCCGGACTGGCCCAGACGTCCCTGGTATGCGGACTTGATCAGGTTCTCAGTGGACGACCCTCTGCGGCTTTCTGTGGAGCAGGGCCTGTTGCATCAGGGTCCCGTGGTGATGGAGGATCCCTCCCCCTTTGGTCTTACGGCCTGGCTGTTGAGCGGCAGCGTCTGAGGAAGAAGAGCTTTTCAGACAAGGTCATCGCCACTATGCTGAGAGCGAGGAAGCGCTCTACTTCTACTGCTTACGCCAGGGTTTGGCTTACCTTTGCAGCATGGTGTGAAGCAGGCTCATTTTCTCCCTTCACTGCTCCAATTTCTTCAGTGTTGGCGTTCCTGCAAGAAGGTCTGGAGAAAGGCCTGTCGCTCAGTTCCCTTAAAGTCCAGGTAGCGGCTCTGGCTTGCTTCAGGGGCCGCCTGAAGGGTGCTTCCCTGGCTTCGCAGCCAGATGTGGTGCGTTTTCTCAAGGGAGTTAATCACCTGCGCCCTCCTCTGCACTCAGTGGTGCCTGCGTGGAATCTCAACCTGGTGCTAAGAGCCTTGCAGAAGCCGCCTTTTGAACCCTTGTCGTGGGCATCTCTGAAAGACCTGACGTTGAAAGCAGTCTTTTTGGTGGCTATCACTTCAGCCAGAAGAGTTTCCGAGCTCCAGGCCCTATCATGTCGAGAACCTTTTCTGCAGTTCACTGAGGCAGGAGTGTCTATTCGCACAGTGCCTTCCTTCTTGCCCAAGATTGTTTCTCGCTTCCATGTGAATCAGCAGCTCTGTCTCCCATCCTTTCGTAGGGAAGACTACCCAGAGGAGTACTCTGCTCTCAAATATCTAGTTGTGAGACTTGGAAGTGACCAATGATTTCCGGAAGTCGGATCATCTGTTTGTCCTGTTTGCAGGTCCTCGTAAGGGTCTGCAGGCTGCTAAGCCTACAGTGGCAAGATGGGTCAAGGAAGCCATTGCAGCGGCTTATGTGGCCGCGGGGAAGGTGCCACCTATCCAGCTGAAGGCTCACTCCACTAGAGCTCAGGCGGCCTCGATGGCAGAGGCCGGGTCCGTCTCCTTGGAAGAGATTTGCAAGGCGGCAACTTGGGCATCGGCCCATACCTTCTCCAGGCATTACCGCTTGACTGTGGCTGCTCGGGCAGAGGCCCGGTTTGGAGCTTCAGTGTTGCGGTCAGGGATTTCAATGTCCCGCCCTGGGTGAGTACTGCTTCGGTACATCCCACCAGTCTATGGATTGATCAGCATGATGATATGGAAGGTAAAATTATGTATTATACCTGATAATTTTCTTTCCATTAATCATAGCTGATCAATCCATAGCCCCTCCCAGATATCTGTACTGGTTATATTCTGGTTGCATTTCAGGTTCAAGTTTAGTCTTCAGTTCCTGTTCAGGAGGACTTCGTGTTCAAGTTTTTTCAATTGGATTCTTCAAGAGTTGAGACGAGTTTGTGTTACAGTGTGCTGCTGCATTCCTCTCCCCTCCGTTTTACGGGGCTGGATTGAGACCTAAATTCTGCCGGCGCTCCCTCCCGCTTCGTGTGGCTGTAGGGCAGCTTTGTACCCCTCCCGCTTCGGCGGTGTTAGGGTCAGTCAGCTCCTCCCGCGGTTGCAGGATAAGCCAGATCCCCCCGCATCGGCGGGGTGGTGTCCCTCCCCCGCTCCGCAGGGATGAGCTGGACGGATTCCTGTCCCCCACTTGTGTGGGGATGAGCTGGGTTAATTCCCCTCCCCCGTTTCGGCGGTGGTGAGCTGGGCAGAGTGTCCCTTTGTGGGTGTAATTCTCTAAGTGCTGAGTCCTGCTGATGGAGTTTCCGGCAGCACATGACCACATATAGGGAGGCAAAAGGTTTGCTCTCTATCTCCACCTGCTGGTAGATGGATACAACCCACCAGTCTATAGATTGATCAGCTATGATTAATGGAAAGAAAATTATCAGTTATGATACATAATTTTACCTTACCTCTCCAAAACCTCTAGCCCATTCTCATGCACACACCCCTCTGCTTCTCCAACTCCAGTCCCCATTCTCAGACACACACATATGTACCTCTCCACTTTTATACAAATCCCAGCCCCTGTTCTCACGCACAAACATAGCCCTCTCCCTTCAAACCACAACTCCCACTTTCATTCACACACAAAGACCCTGTTCCATTTTCCCTGTCCCTTCCCCTAAAATCACAGCTCCCACTTTCTCTCAGTGGCACACACACCCCTTTGCCTCTAACCCTAGCTGTCACTCACACATCCCCTCACCCTTCAACCCCAACTTCCACTCTCGCACACAGAGGGGAGGAGGAGGGGCTGGCTGGTCCTGGAACTCGAAGGGGAGGGGTGCCTGGAACTCTGAGGAGAGGGAAGGAGGCAGGTAGGGAGGACATGGAACTCGGAGAGAGGGAGGCGGGGAGGGAGCCTGGAACTCGGAAGGCGGTAGGGAGGGGGGCCCTGGAACCTTGCTAGCGCCCGTTTCCTTTCTGTTGGGAACGGGCTTCTTTTACTAGTATGAAATAAGCTTGTTGTTCATTTCATAGACAGCATTAAATAAGGAAGAAAAGAAGGTTAGTACAGTGGCATTAAAATGACTTATGATCTGTTTGAAATGGCCTAGTCTAATTATGTTGAACTACCATATGAGGAGAAAGGAACATTTTTGTACCACATCATTACGGATTTTTTGTTTTGTATATTTGTTTACCAGATTTTCTTTGTTTTCAAGTTATAACTAAGGTATGCTCCTTCCCATATTAAAAACCAGAACTGTGCAAATGAAAGTTTGGAAATATTTGGCTTGTGTTATGTCTTAACTTAGTAAAATATACTTGTATTGGGGGGGGGGGGTGGGGGGGGGGTGGTGAATACTCAATTTTGCCCTATAGAGGCACAACTTGTATGTCTTTAATATTACAAAATAATGCCCTTTTTAAATCTTACAATTATAAAAACATTTGTGGTGCACGTGTTCTTTTTTTTCCCTCTGCAGTGTCCCCACCGGCCCTGGCCAGACAGACAGTGGGGGTTGTGTATTTTTGATGATGTCGTGGAGCACTGTAGTCCATCCTCATTCAAATACGTTGAATATTTCTTGAGGCCGATGCTACAGTCAGTATGTGACAACAGCCCAGAAGTTAGACAAGCAGCTGCTTATGGGATTGGCGTAATGGCACAATTTGGTGGAGACAGTTATCGTCCTTTCTGTACAGGTAAAGTTTTGTGAAAAACCTACACTCTGCTTGTAACATTAGTAGTTATAGCCTCATAATTTTGCATTTGGTCTTAAGCCAAGTTGAGAAGGTGTATACTATTTTAAAAGTGTTTTTGTGTGAGGCTATATAGGTAAATTGGTTACATAGATATGAAAAGTAGTGTGTTGAAGCCTTCAAAGTGATTAACTTTAAGAAACTTAGAGCTCTGTACTTTTTTTAAAAGATGCAGAAAATGTCAGATTTTGTTAATTTTATTTCTAATAAAATTAGAAATGCATTACATATTAGTTGGTGTAACTTTTCTGTGTTCAGTGTGCCTCATAGATGGGTCAGATGTAGTTGTTTACAATCAAAACAGATGTTTTCTAGAATTTTATAGGAAAACATGCACAGTGACTCCATGCACCACCAGACCCATTTTGCATCAGGTTTTGCTTCCCCCCCCCCCCCCCCCCCCCATCAGAGGATATGCTACTAGATGGCTTCAGCCAAAACTTTAAACCAGTCAAGGTTTGTATTTAGCTTCTCTTGCTAATCAGAGGGTATATTTTTTTTTTCACTTTGATTTTTTTCTTGTTGTCTTTGCCACATTGTTCATGTCTGCCACAGTCTCAGCATTGCTGATCTGTTTGGTGACTATAGTTTTTTGAGAATAAGATGTCACTCCAAAGCCTTGTGAATCCATTGGTCTCAAACTATGAAAAAGCTGGAGTACCTTAGATTTAACTCATGCCTTGTCATTAGTAATTCATGGGGAGTTACATATAGGTACAGGGTACAGTCATAGGAACCAGTTTTTCAAAAGGATCGGGGGGGGGGGGTGCTAAAACCCAGTACAAATTATCCTTCCTTTGACATAGTCAAGGAGTTTTAGGGGTGCTCAAGCACCCACAGAGCTGACATCTGAGTATAGTAGATAGTTCCCTAGCTCCACTGTTCTGTGTTTGTACCTGAGGCAACAGAGGACAAATTTATTTGTCCAAGGTGCTACAAGGAGCGCCAGCGCAATTTGAACCCTGGCTTCCCTGGTTCTTAGCCCAATGCTCTAACCACTAGGATGCTACTCCTTTCCAGGCATGATAACATTGGTCTGTGAAATGTATTGAAATACATAAGAAAATCTTATTGCATGTCACATGATTGTCCTATTCACCTTACTTTATTTTGAAATTTGCAAATAAAATCATAATCACTGTCAATGACTTGAATATTCAAATGAGCTCCACTTTTGTCATGATACTGAATCAAAGGTTTTTAGGTGTTTATATCACTAATGTTTTGAAAAACCACAGTGATAAAATTTCATAGTTCATAAAGTGGTTGTGTGCATATAGTATTTTGTTTTTGCTAGTGGCCAGGAAGTAAGCTAACAGCTTAAAGTGGGGTTTGACGTGTTTGTAGATGTCTGACAACTGATCATGTAAATTGATATAGTTTCTATATAAAGGTCAATATGAGGAAGTAAGTACATTCAGTGCCTTGTAAAAAAGTTCATATCCTTGCACATTTTTTCCATATTCTGCTTTAAAAAGTACAATTCAAAATGTGTTAAGTAGAAGTTTTTCACCAATCTAGCCAAAAAAGTTTATATTTACAATGTGAAACACAATTATTCAAAAGTTAATAAGAATAGTATCATACATAAAATCTTTGTTGCATAAGTTTTCACACCCCTTGATTCAGTATTTGGAAGTTTTATATAACACTAACAGCCATGAATTAGGATAAAGTGTCTACCAGTTTTTCACAGTGGGCAAAAAATGAACCATCCCATTTTTAACAGAACATCTCTAGTTTTTCAAGTTAGCTGGAGATCATCTGTAGACTGCAGACTTCAAGTCTTGACACGAATTTGCTATTAGATTCAGGATTGGGCTTTCACTGGATCACTTGAATCCTTCTTGGCAAGCCACTTTTTTGTAGCATAATTGTCCTACTGAAACATGAATTTTGTCCCTGTTCCCAGGTGGCAGACTGGACCAAGTTTTCCTCCAGCATCAACCTGTATTTTGTACAGTTCATCTGTGTCCCCACTGCTACAAAGCATGTATGACTTAATGCTGCCACTATGTTGCTCTACCATAAGTGGCAGTATTAGCTGGGTTTATGTGCTTTGTCAAGCACATTGATTAACATTGAAGTAAAAAAGTTCACTTTAGTCTCAGAACACAAAGCCTTGTATGTAGGCAGCGTTTCTTAAGTTTCTTGACAAACACTGTGACACATCATATGAGTTGGCTTCAGTAGTGGTTTCCTTCTTGCCACCCTCATATTATCTTGAAATTGTTGGTGAACGTTGATTGTTCAGTCTCAGCCAGTGATCAGTATAGATTTTTTAAAATTAATCTTAGGCCTTACTGTGACCTTTTTCAACTGTTTTCTTTCCCCCCCCCCCCCCCCCCCAAGGCTATTGACTTGGAAAGGATCTGTTGATCAAAGTAATGTATGTGACAGCCTTCGAGGAATATTCCAAAAAACGGAAGTTTTCTTATAGCTTCCCCTAACTTTTAAATATCTGAATAACTATCCTGAAGTTCTTTTAGTACCTGTACTTTGCATGTTTTAGACATTTTGTTCCAGATTACCTTTAAAGGTAAAAGGTGAGGGATTTTGGTGTACTACCTTCCTGTGGTACAAGTGAAGTGATTTACATTTTTATTATATGTAGGTAATTTCTCTACCCTAGTGGGATCACAATCTATGTTTTTGTACCCAGGGCAATGGAGGGTTAGGTGAATTGCCCAGTCATAAGGAGCTACAGTTGGAATAAAACCCAGTTCCCCAGGTTCACAATCCTCCACTTGGCTACTTCTGTAGAAGTAGCTTGATTCTTCATCAGAAGTATTCAAATTAATTCTACTATTGTGATCTGGACACCAGATATTTAATTTATTACGGTTTTTGCAATTTTTGGAAATAGAGTAAGTTTGAGTTTGCTATAATAGTGTGTAAAGATGTATGTATCAAGCCTTTTTGTGTATGTACTTGTTTTTTTTTTTTTTTTAAGTTTTAATTACCGGTAGCTTTTGACTATTTCTATAATTCTTTTATACTGGAAGTATAGCATGTTGTGCAGATTAGTGGAAACTTTTTAATGCAGTTTGATTTTTTGACGATAGACTAAAAAAAATGTAGACGGGTCTGAAGACTGTTTACTAAGCTGCGCTGTAGGTGCACAAACGTCTTGGTGCACGCTAATGCATAATGGGTATCTCTAACATTAGCGCATGCTGAAAGGTTTGCGCAACTACAGCACGGCTTAGTAAACAGGGCCCAATGTAGCTTAAATTAATGCCCAAGAAGAGAAGGCCAGAGCATAAATCAAGAATACGCTGTTGGCCAAGTCCTCAGACTAAGGACTTGATTCATGAATTGAAATGGGCATTTCCATAACATCCCACAGATCAATCAAGAGGCTTGTGGGTTGTGCCCATCTGTCATCAGGTGGAGATAGAAAGTAGAGTTCTGCCTGTGCAACAGCCTCTTCCTCAGTGTTCTTTCTATCTAGCAGGTGGATGGTTATAACCTGTGCAGCTCAGGATTGATGGTGGCTCCTAGCCTGTCCCTCAGGCCTAGTCAAGCTCCCTGGGTTAAGCTGTCCCTATCTGGGGCTTAAGGGTATACCTGGTGGGGCCAGGTCCCGCCCTTCTCCCCCCTCCAGCTCGCGGTGGTCAGGCCTGCAGGTGTTTGATAATGGGCATCAATTGAATCTGGCATTTGTTCTTCAATCTCCTGCCTCGTTAAAAAAAAAAAGGAAAATGCAAAGAGAGGCTGTTCCAGCTGAGCAGTCAAAGTGCTGAAACCGTCAGCAACCTGGAGGAAGCTGTGAAGAGGAGCTGGTGTGCCTGTTGCAGTGGGACTGTTCTTTGGCGCTCTGCCAGTGCTCCTGTGAGTACTTTGCTTTGGACTATGGCAACAGCCGCAGAGGTCATGAAATGTTGTTCCCATTATGAGAACTGGCAGTCAAGTCAGGGAGATGTGCTGCATGTTACTGAGCTGCGTCAGAGCTCTTCAACACCCAAGTTGGGGAAGACCCTTAGCTTGGGATCTGTTGATCTGTTGAACAGGGTCAATTTTGACAGGCTCCTTGGGGCTAGCCTTGGCCCATGCTACATACGCTTTGGAGGCAAACATGATGCTGGAAACTCTGCAGGGGACTGCCTCGGGAGCAGGGTCCTTTTCCCCGGAATTTGAGACACTTAACATCTCTTCTCTGGACCACTTGCCCAAGGAGGATAGCTTTCCTTGATGTTGGGTACTAGGCAACCCCCTCGGACTTTCTTTATCCATGAAGTTATGAAGGTCCTGATCGTGAACCAATGGGACACTCCAGATATGGGGCTGAGAGTGGTACGGGCCATGGTGAAGTTCTTTTTGCTACCAGTGAAGGAGTTGGAGTCCTTGTGGGTTCTCCAGGTGGACTTTCCCATCACCAAAAAGACTACCTTGCCCGTGAAAGATGGCACAGCCCTTAAGGATTGAAAGTTAGAGTCCTCCTTTAAGATGTCCTACAGTGTTGTGGCGTTGTGCATGCAGGCCTCAGTTTGTGGCTCTTATACTGCCAGAGCTCGCATTTCCTGGATCCAGAAGGCCTCCTTGGCAGAGGAATTAGTTCAGCCTTGGAAGCGGGGTTGGCCTATTTGGCGGACCTGCTTTATGATTTTCTGTGGGCTTCTGCGAAGTAAGTCTCCTTTGCAGTTTTGACATGCCACTTTGGCACTGGACTGTGGATTCAGCCTCTAAGGCTCGCCTGGCGCAGCTGCCCTTTCGGAGGAAAACTTCTGTCTGTCAAAGTCTTGGAAAGATTAAGGATCTCAGAGAGTCTAAAGGGCTATGTTTACCTGAAGACAAGCCTAGGCTGCTTTCTGCTCCTAGGTCTGCTGCAGATATCAGGAGGCTAAGCATTACTTCTTGGGCAGGTTGGGCTCCTTTCATAGGCTGCACTTTCAGCAAAAGCAGCAGCCTTTTTGGGGAGATAGGTGCTCGGGCACCTCCTCCTCCAGGGCTGCCCCAGCTGCTCAGTGATGGGCTGTTGGCCCATTCCTCGGAGGTAGTAGTTGGAGGGCGGCTGTCACTTTTTCTAAGGGAGTGGGCCAGGGCGACATCAGACTAGTGAGTCTTGGAGGTTATTTGGGTTAGTTCATTCTCTGTCCATGTCTTGGAGGTTATTATTGGTGTTGGTGCATCCTCTGTCAGATTATTTTCATGGAGGCCCCCCCCCCCCCCCAACTCTTGGTGCTGATATGCTTGGGAACAGTTCTCGATGTTCCTCGGTTTAGAGTAGGGTCTCAGAACTTTGCTGCTTTCTGGTCCCCTAAAGGGGGGGCCCTTTGCCCCATCCTGACCTCAAGTATGTCAACAGGGCCCTCGGGATCCAGCATTTCAGATATAGACCTTGCATTCTGTTATCGCTGCTGTTCACCCAGGAGAGTTTTCTTACCTCGCTGGATCTCACGGAGGTGTATTTGCATATGCTTATTCAGCCGCAGCCTCAGTGTTAACCTCCATTTTTGTGTGCTGGGGAAACACTGTCAGTTCCGGGCGATGCCATCGACCTTACGACTTCTCCCAGAACTTTTTCCAAGGTGATGGTGATCGTTGCAGCCTTTCTTCATACAGAAGGCATCCGGGTTATCTTTACCTGGATGATTGGCTGGCAGGAGAGCAGACGGACTACTGCTCGTGTGGTCGGTCTTCTGCGGTCACTGGGTTGGGTGGTCAATCTGTCAGGAGTCAGTTATCACCTTCCCAGTCTCTCGAGTACCTCAGGGTGATTATCAACATGCAGGCAGGGTGTTGCCTCTGGCATGGCATCTGAGGCTCAGTGAACAGATTGCCTGTCTGCTTCTCTGTCCCGCCCCACAGGCATGGGATTACATGCATGTTCTGGGCTCCATGGCAGCCACCTTGAAAGTTGTGCCACATGTGGCCCTTCAGTTAGCCCTCCTCCATCGGTGTCCCTTCTCGGCCAGTTATTAGGTCCGAGTTCCTTTGTCGGCTCAGGCCAAATTTGCAATGCACTGGTTGACTGTATTTGGACACACTTGGGAAGGTGGTCTCCCTTGCTGTCCCAAAGTGACTGGTGGTAGAGGAGCCCACTACCTGGGCCGTACGGCTCATGGCATGTGGTCATCAATGGAGGTGTCCTGGCCAATCATCCTTTTGGAGCTGCAAGCACTCCGTGTGGCTATATGGGTGTTTGTCTCTGTTTAGGGTAGCACAGTCCAGGTATTCTGCGGCAATGTCACAGCGGTGGCTTATGTCAACAAACGGGGGCACAAAGGGCGACGAACAACTTGATGGTGCTGTCTGCAGCACACATAGTGGTCTCGCTCAGTGTGCAGGTGGATTTCCTCAGCAGGAACCTCCTGGATCCGGAGGAGTGGGAATTCTGTGGACTAGCTTTTCGTCAGATTACCTCACATTGGGGGGGGGGGGGGGGGGTCCTGGGGTTGGATCTCATGGCTCTGAGAGCCAATGTGAAGGTACTTGGATTTTTAGCAGAGGCAAGGAGCTTGGGTCAAAGTTGGCTGCAGCATCAGTTGCTGTATGTCTTCCCACCATGGCCAATGATAGGTCGCGTCATAGGCTTCATTGCGAAACATCGAGGTCCGGTAACTGGTGACCCAGACTGGCCCAGACACCCTTGGTATGCAGACGTTGTCAGGTTGCAAATCAACAGCCCCCTCTGGTTATCCTCCCAGAGAGGCCTTCTTGCAGAGGGACCCGTTCTCATAAAGGATCCCTCCCCCTTTGGTCTTACGGCATGGCTCTTAAAAGGGCACATGTGAGGAAGAAGGGCTCTCTGGACACTGTCATTGCTACAGTGTTTCAAGCAAGGAAGTGATCCAGCTCGATTGGGCTGCAAGCATCTTCAGCATCAGTGGCGCACACCCTTGCTTTCTTGCAGGCTGGGCTGGAGAAGCGCCTCTCTTCTTTGAAGGTACATGTGATGGCTCTGGCCTGTTTTAGGGAGCAGGTGCAGAACATATCCCTTGTGGTACACCCAGATATAGTCTGATTTCTCAAGGGAGTGAACCATTTGTGGCCCTCCCGGCGCCCCATCTTGCCCACTTGGAGCCTTAGCTTGGTCCTTCAGGCTGCCATCTGAGCCGTTGGACAGTTTCTCATCGAATGATTTGACCTTAAAGATGGTTTTCTGGTGGCTATGGCTTCGGCTAGGAGGGTTTTGGAACTGCAGGTGTTGTCGTGCAGAGATTTGTTCCTCAGCTTTACGGAAGCAGGCAGTTTCCATTTAGACAGTTCTGTCCTTCCTCCCAAAGGTTGTCTCAGTGTTTCATTTAAACTAGCCAATTGACCTACCAACATTTCACAGGGAGGATTATCTGAACAAATTTCGGTCACTACGCTTTTCAGACATGTGGAGGATTCTGGTCAAGTACTTTAGAGGTCACTGACATTTGAAGCTCGGATCACCTTTTTCGTACGGGACGTAGGAAAGGGGATCAGGCCTCTAAGGTGACAGCGCATTGGCTGATGGAGACCCTAGCATCCAGGGAGGAATATCCGAATGAATTTCGGTCACTACGCTGTTCAGACATGCGGGGGATTCTGGTCAAGTACTTTAGAGGTCACTGACTTTTGACACTCTGATCACCTTTTCGTACTGCGATGGCTCGTTGGCTGAAGGAGACCCTAGCATCCACGTACTTGCTAGCAGGAAAGGTCCCCCCCCCCCCCCCCCCCCCCCCCCCCCGCTTTTGGAAGCGCACTCCACTAGGGCACAAGCAGCATCTCTTGCAGAGTCACAGGCTGGCTGGCTGAGATTTGTTTGTCAGCCCACATGGTCCTTGGTCCACACATTCTCAAAGCATTACAGACTGGACTTGCTGGCAAATGGCGATGCGGCCTTTAGGGCCTTGGTGTTGATTACACTCTGAAGTGATTATGCCTGGAAGACTGACCTGTCTCCTTGCACTGAACCCACAGTGTTAACTTCTCAAGAACTACCCACCATGCTTTGAGCAGTACCTGTGTTAAGCTGTGTAGATGTTCTGCAGCTACTCAAGGAGCTAAAATGCCTGCAACTGGCAGCTTGATGCCTGTGGATGTATCAAGCAATTCTCTACTAATATCACAATAGCTGTCGTGCATATCAGTGCCCATTAATGTTTCCATGCTTGCGCCAAGGAAAGATGAGAAAGCATCTTGATGCATAAAGTGCTGATGACCAATTCTACTATGTCCAGGCAAGTTCCTGTGAAATCTCTGCCATCTGGTACGTGGGCCAGTTAACACATAACCCTATAGAGCTTCTGCACTCTTAATTATTGCTTTGTGATTAAGAATGGATTTAAAGGAGATTCCTGACCAGATCTTTTTAGAACCATTTTCAGTACTGGAAGGACATTCCCTACTGATGACATCCACTAGAGCTTAGGCTAGAGAAAAATGTAGTAACAGAAGGTAAAGTGCTCCACCGAAGGGAAGGCACCAAGCAATAAACAGTAGAGCAAAGGCATCTCTCACAGATGGTGTTCAGAGATATCTTTATTGAAAAGTTCTTCTAAAACACTGATGGAGACCCGACATGGCGAGTTTCGGCCTACCTGGCCTGCATCAGGGGTTTAGGAATTTTGTTATTCAATATGTGTTCCTAGATTAGTCGTCAACACACAAAATCTCCTTAGGAGATTGAATATTTCAGCAAGGCAATCATTTGAAACATACCTTTCATTGTAACTTGGCTGGTGATGTGTATCTTCTTGTTTTCACCCTTCCAGCCCCTCTCGTGAGCAGCTCCTTTCCTACCTTCCCTGTTCCAGCTCCTCACATGTTTCACACAATGACTTGCTATAAAACACACTGCAGTAGCTCCCCACATGTTTCACACAAGTGTGTTCTGTTTTATAGCAAGTCATTGTGTGAAACACGCAGGGAGCTGGAACAGGGAAGGTAGGAAAAGAGCTGTTCACGAAAAGGGCTGGAAGGGTGAAAACGAGAACAAGATACACATCACCAGTCAAGTTACAGTGAAAGTATGTTTCAAATGATTGCTTGCTGAAATATTCAACCTGCTAAGGAGATTTTGTGTGTTGACGACTAATCTAGGAACACATATTGAATAACAAATTCCTAGACCTCTGATGCAGGCCGGGTTGGCCAAAACACGAGTCGTGTCTGGTCTATCTCAGTTTTTTAGAAGAATTTTTCAATAAACAATCTTTGAACACCATCTGCGAGAGGTTCCTTTGCTCTACTGTTTCTTTCTTGGAGAAAAATGTAAACATAGCTCTAAACTTTCTACAGTAGTGCACCATGCATCTGTGGGACTTTCAGTTCTGTTTTTTTCCACAGAGCCCAGTAGTTCCTGTTTTTCCATAGGTTAGTAAGTATTCACATTTTTAATCTAAATGGCGTTTTTGTTGCATTGTTGCATCATGGTTTACCACCCCCTTTTTTTTCTTCTTTTAAAAAACCTAATCGGGTTTTTTCTCTTTTCCTGATTGTGTGTGTTGACAACCTCCATCAAACAGCATCAGAAATAATTAACGCAGCTTATTTAAAGTCGAGTCAAAAGCTTTCTCATGTCCCAAATGCAGAAGACTCCCAGACTAAGAAACATGAGCAATGCAATAATATCAGAAAGACACTCGTCTTTCATACCTGTGCCTCACACTCAGACAATAATGTACATAGTTGTGCCACATTACAAAAGATCCCACATGCTGTTTTGGGATTTGTACACTGTACATACATATAATGCACCTTGTATTTATGCCCTCAGTGGTGACATTTGTGCACGAGAATACTCTCAATAGCTCATGATGCACCTCACTCTTCATCTGGCTACTGTGCTTTTATTATTCATAACTTTATCAAATAAAATTTATTTTTTACTTGTAATTTTTTACAAAATATATAGTAAATACAACTTATCTTTTGTTCTTATCAACTATCAGTTGTCAAGGGACTGGCAACCGTCATGGACCATGTTTTGTAGTCACTGCCTCAGGGGTTTGGTTCCCGTTTACTTGCTGAATTGAACCAAGGATGGCAGCAGTAAGTAAAAGGGGATCAACCCCCTGAGGTAGTGACCATGAAACGTGGACCATGTCGGTTGCTAGTCAGTTGATAAGAAGAAAAAAAACAAAATATATAGAAAATATAAGTAAATGTAAGCAAAAAAAAAAAAATGAAATTTTTTGTTTGATTAAAATTATGAATAATGGGAAATGGGACTTGATGTACTGCCTTTCTGAGGTTTTTTGCAACTACATTCAAAGCGGTTTACATATATTCAGGTACTTATTTTGTACCAGCGGCAATGGAGAGTTAAGTGACTTGCCCAGAGTCACAAGGAGCTGCAGTGGGAATCAAACTCAGTTCCCCAGGACCAAAGTCCACTGCACTAACCACTAAGCTACTCCTCCACTGCACAATAGCCCAATAAAGAGTGAGCTGAGTCATGAGCTATTGAGAGTATGCTCATGAGTCACCACCGAGGGCATAACTACAAGATGGGAAAGAGGAACCCAAACTACAGCTACGTAGTGCAAGGTTCCACATCACTGCCCAGGAAAGGGATCTAGGCATCATTGTTGAAACCCTCTGCGCAGTGTGCGGCAGCTAAGAAAGCAAATAGAATGTTAGGTATAATTAGGAAAGGAGTGGAAAACAAAAATGACATTATAATGCCTTTGTATCGCTCCATGGTGAGACCACATCTCAAATATGTGCAATTCTGGTCACTGCATCTCAAAAAAGATATATTGGAATTAAAAAAGGTAGATAGAAGGGCGATAAAGAGGATTGGACGACTTCCCTATGAGGAAAGACTAAAGCGGCTAGGACTCTTCAACTTAGAGAAAAGACAGCTGAGGGGAAATGTGATAGAGGTCTATAAAATAATGAGTGAAATGGAACAGGTAGACGTGAATGGCTTGTTTACTGTTTCCAAAAATTCCAAGGACTAGGGGCATGCAATGAATCTACATAGTAAATTTAAAACAAATAGGAGAAAATATTTCTTCACTCAACGTGTAATTAAATTTTCGAATTTGGTGTCAGAGAATGTAGTAAAAGCAGTTAGCTTAGCGGGGTTTTAAAAAGGTTCCTAAAAGGAAAGCCCATAAGCAATTATTAAAATGGACTTGGGAAAATCCACTACTCATTTCTAGGATAAGCTATATAAAATGTACTGTACTGTCTTGAGATCTTGCCAGGTACTTGTAACCTGGATTGGCCACTGTTGGAAACAGGATGCTGGGCTTGATGGACCTTCGGTCTGTACCAGTATGGCAATATATATGTACTTATGCTTCTCCGAGGACAAGCAGGCTGCTTGTTCTCACTGATGGGTGACGTCCACGGCAGCCCCTCCAATCGGAATCTTCACTAGCAAAAGCCTTTGCTAGCCCTCGCGCGCCGATGCGCACCGCGCATGCGCGGCCGTCTTCCCACTCGAAACCGGCTTGTGCCGGCCAGTCTTCTTTTCTCCGCGCTCGGTACGGTTGTATTTTGCCGTTCGTGCCCCGAAAAGTCGACCTCGCGCGTCGTTTTCGACTCGTTTTCTGTGAGAAACTGTTCAAATTGTTTCGGAAAGACCTCTTTTGGTTTTTCCCTTCCTGTACTTCGAGTTTTTTCTGCCCCGGTAAGTTTTCTTTCGTCGTCGGGGTAGGCCTCATTTAGGCCCCGGTCGAAATTTCCTTCTCGCTTTTTTTCTGGTGCCAACTTTCGCCATTTCGACTTCTGATCTCGCCGGCGTGATTTTTCCGCCCATGACATCGAAGCCTTCCAGCGGCTTCAAGAAGTGCACCCAGTGCGCCCGGGTAATCTCGCTCACTGACAGGCACGCGTCGTGTCTTCAGTGTCTGGGGGCTGGGCACCGCCCTCAGGCCTGTAGTCTGTGTTCCCTTTTACAAAAGCGGACTCAGGTAGCGAGGTTAGCCCAGTGGAACATTTTGTTCTCGGGCTCTTCGTCGGCATCGGCACCGGGGGGTATCGAGTGCATCGACGTCTTCAGCGTCCAGACCTTCATCCTCGGCTGCCAGTGCATCAAGTGCATCGAGGCGTCGGACCTCTGCATCGGCGCTGAGACATCGGACGACTGTATCGACGTCGGTGGTACCGGGACCTCGTCTGCTGATGTCGTCGGACGGTGGTGCTTCGTCTGGAGTGCAGGTGAGGGCTGTCCATTCCCCTGCTGGTGGCGGTGAGCCTTCGGGTGGGTCTCCCCCTACCCTGAGGGCTCCTGCGGTACAGCCCCCCCGAGACCGACCTCCCTCGGTCTCTGCCCCGAGGAAGCGACGGCTGGATTCTACGTCCTCCTCGTCGGTGCCGGGAAGCTCCGGTGACATGCTTCGTTCCAAGAAGTCGAAGAAGCATCGTCATCGGTCGGCACCGAGAGCTCTGGGTCGCCGAGGGAGTCGGCACCCAGCAGGCATCGGCACCGAGAGGACCGCTCACCCTCTGTTCAGGAGGTGTCGATGCGCTCCACTCTGGACAGCCCGGAACAGCCTCCACGCCCGGAACAGGTTCTGACGTCGACGCCTGCATCGACCTCCATGCCTTTCTCTGCAGCCGCTCTAAACGAGAGCCTCCGGGCCGTTCTCCCAGAGATTCTGGGAGAGCTGTTGCGCCCTACCCCTCCGGTACCGGCGGTGCTTGCGCCACCGGTACCGTCGAGCGTGGCGCCGGCTGGCCCATCGCCCGAGGTGAGGTCCCCGGCGTCGGTGCCGCGTGCGGTACCGGCTGCCGCCGCCTCCGAGGAAGGCTCCCCGACTACGTCGGCGGAGGGAGCTTCGCCGATGCGAGCGAGGGAGTCTACCTCTCGACGTCCCCATTGTGGACGTGGCTCCACAGAGTCGAGTCGGGCGAGGTTGCAGACACAGGTTCGTGAACTTGTGTCTGACACCGAGGGTGAGGCCTCGTGGGAAGACGAAGGAGACATCAGATATTTCTCTGACGAGGAGTCTGAGGGTCTTCCTTCTGATCCCACTCCCTCTCCTGAAAGACAGCTTTCTCCTCCCGAGAGTCTGTCTTTCGCTTCCTTTGTCCTGGAGATGTCTACGGCCATCCCCTTCCCGGTGGTTGTGGAGGACGAGCCCAGGGCTGAAATGTTTGAGCTCCTGGACTATCCTTCTCCACCTAAGGAAGCGTCCACTGTACCCATGCACCATGTCCTAAAAAAGACATTGCTGGCGAACTGGACCAAGCCTTTAACTAACCCCCACATTCCCAAGAAGATCGAGTCCCAGTACCGGATCCATGGGGACCCAGAGCTGATGCGCACTCAGTTGCCTCACGACTCTGGAGTTGTGGATTTGGCCCTAAAGAAGGCCAAGAGTTCTAGGGAGCATGCTTCGGCGCCCCCGGGCAAGGACTCTAGAACCTTGGACTCCTTTGGGAGGAAGGCCTACCATTCTTCTATGCTCGTGGCCAAAATTCAGTCTTACCAGCTCTACACGAGCATACACATGCGGAACAATGTGCGGCAGTTTGCGGGCTTGGTTGATGCGCTCCCCCCTGAGCAAGCCAAGCCTTTTCAGGAGGTGGTCAGGCAGCTGAAGGCGTGCAGAAAATTCCTGGCCAGAGGGGTGTATGACACCTTTGATGTTGCGTCCAGGGCCGCTGCTCAAGGTGTGGTGATGCGCAGGCTCTCATGGCTGCGTGCCTCCGACCTGGAGAATAGAATCCAGCAGCGGATTGCGGACTCGCCTTGCCGTGCGGATAACATTTTTGGAGAGAAGGTCGAACAGGTGGTAGAGCAGCTCCACCAGCGGGACACCACATTCGACAAGTTCTCCCGCCGGCAGCCTTCAGCCTCTACCTCTACAGGTAGAAGATTTTTTGGGGGAAGGAAGACTGTTCCCTACTCTTCTGGCAAGCGTAGGTACAATCCTCCTTCTCGACAGCCTGCGGCCCAGGCTAAGCCCCAGCGCGCGCGCTCTCGTCAGCAGCGTGCGCCTCAGCAAGGCCCCTCGGCTCCCCAGCAAAAGCAAGGGACGAGCTTTTGACTGGCTCCAGCAGAGCATAGCCGACATCCAAGTGTCAGTGCCGGGCGACCTGCCAGTCGGAGGGAGGTTGAAAGCTTTTCACCAAAGGTGGCCTCTCATAACCTCCGATCAGTGGGCTCTCCAAATAGTCCGGCAAGGATACACCCTCAATTTGGCCTCAAAACCTCCAAATTGTCCACCGGGAGCTCAGTCTTACAGCTTCCAGCACAAGCAGGTACTTGCAGAGGAACTCTCCGCCCTTCTCAGTGCCAATGCGGTCGAGCCCGTGCCATCCGGGCAGGAAGGGCTGGGATTCTATTCCAGGTACTTCCTTGTGGAAAAGAAAACAGGGGGGATGCGTCCCATCCTAGACCTAAGGGCCCTGAACAAATATCTGATCAAAGAAAAGTTCAGGATGCTTTCCCTGGGCACCCTCCTTCCCATGATTCAGGAAAACGATTGGCTATGCTCTCTGGACTTGAAGGATGCCTACACACACATCCCGATACTGCCAGCTCACAGACAGTATCTGCGATTTCAGCTGGGCACACGTCACTTCCAGTACTGTGTGCTACCCTTTGGGCTCGCCTCTGCGCCCAGGGTGTTCACAAAGTGCTTGGCTGTAGTAGCAGCAGCACTTCGCAGGCTGGGGGTGCACGTGTTCCCATATCTCGACGATTGGCTTGTGAAGAACACATCCGAGGCAGGAGCCCTGCAGTCCATGCAGATGACTATTCGCCTCCTGGAGCTACTGGGGTTTGTGATAAATTATCCAAAGTCCCATCTTCTCCCAGTGCAGAGACTCGAATTCATAGGAGCTCTGCTGGATTCTCGGACGGCTCGCGCCTATCTCCCAGAGACGAGAGCCAACAACTTGTTGTCCCTCGTCTCGCGGGTGCGAGCGTCCCAGCAGATCACAGCTCGGCAGATGTTGAGATTGCTAGGCCACATGGCCTCCACAGTTCATGTGACTCCCATGGCCCGCCTTCACATGAGATCTGCTCAATGGACCCTAGCTTCCCAGTGGTTTCAGGCTGCTGGGGATCTAGAAGACGTAATCCACCTGTCCACGAGTTTTCTCGAATCCCTGTATTGGTGGACGATTTGGTCCAATCTGACTCTGGGACGTCCCTTCCAAATTCCTCAGCCATAAAAAGTGCTGACCACGGATGCGTCTCTCCTGGGGTGGGGAGCTCATGTCGAGGGGCTTCATACCCAGGGAAGCTGGTCCCTCCAGGAACGCGATCTGCAGATCAATCTTCTGGAGTTACGAGCGATCTGGAACGCTCTGAAGGCTTTCAGAGATCGGCTGTCCCACCAAATTATCCAAATTCAGACAGACAACCAGGTTGCCATGTACTACGTCAACAAGCAGGGGGGCACCGGATCTCGCCCCCTGTGTCAGGAAGCCGTCAGCATGTGGCTCTGGGCTCGCCGTCACGGCATGGTGCTCCAAGCCACATATCTGGCAGGCGTAAACAACAGTCTGGCCGACAGGTTGAGCAGGATTATGCAACCTCACGAGTGGTCGCTCAATTCCCGTGTAGTGCGACAGATCTTCCAGGTGTGGGGCACCCCCTTGGTAGATCTCTTCGCATCTCGAGCCACCACAAAGTCCCTCAGTTCTGTTCCAGGCTTCAGGCCCACGGCAGACTGGCATCGGATGCCTTCCTCCTGGACTGGGGGGAGGGTCTGCTATATGCTTATCCTCCCATTCCTCTGGTGGGGAAGACTTTGTTGAAACTCAAGCAAGACCGAGGCACCATGATTCTGATTGCTCCTTTTTGGCCGCGTCAGATCTGGTTCCCTCTTCTTCTGGAATTGTCCTCCGAAGAACCGTGGAGATTGGAGTGTTTTCCGACCCTCATCACGCAGGACGAAGGGGCGCTTCTGCATCCCAACCTCCGGTCCCTGGCTCTCACAGCCTGGCTGTTGAGAGCGTAGACTTTGCCTCTTTGGGTCTGTCAGAGGGTGTCTCCCGCATCTTGCTTGCTTCCAGGAAAGATTCCACTAAGAGGAGTTACTTCTTTCTGTGGAGGAGGTTTGCCGTCTGGTGTGACAGCAAGGCCCTAGATCCTCGCTCTTGTCCTACACAGACCCTGCTTGAATACCTTCTGCACTTGTCTGAGTCTGGTCTCAAGACTAACTCTGTAAGGGTTCACCTTAGTGCAATCAGTGCATACCATTACCGTGTGGAAGGTAAGCCGATCTCAGGACAGCCTTTAGTTGTTCGCTTCATGAGAGGTTTGCTTTTGTCAAAGCCCCCTGTCAAGCCTCCTACAGTGTCATGGGATCTCAATGTCGTTCTCACCCAGCTGATGAAACCTCCTTTTGAGCCACTGAATTCCTGCCATCTGAAGTACTTGACCTGGAAGGTCATTTTCTTGGTGGCAGTTACTTCAGCTCGTAGAGTCAGTGAGCTTCAGGCCCTGGTAGCCCAGGCCCCTTACACCAAATTTCATCATAACAGAGTAGTCCTCCGCACTCACCCTAAGTTCTTGCCAAAGGTTGTGTCGGAGTTCCATCTGAACCAGTCAATTGTCTTGCCAACATTCTTTCCCCGTCCTCATTCCTGCCCTGCTGAACGTCAGCTGCACACATTGGACTGCAAGAGAGCATTGGCCTTCTACCTGGAGCGGACACAGCCCAACAGACAGTCCGCCCAATTGTTTGTTTCTTTTGATCCCAATAGGAGGGGAGTGGCTGTGGGGAAACGCACCATATCCAATTGGCTAGCAGATTGCATTTCCTTCACTTACGCCCAGGCGGGGCTGGCTCTTGAGGGTCATGTCACGGCTCATAATGTTAGAGCCATGGCAGCGTCGGTAGCCCACTTGAAGTCAGCCTCTATTGAAGAAATTTGCAAAGCTGCGACGTGGTCATCTGTCCACACATTCACATCCCATTACTGCCTGCAGCAGGATACCCGACGCGACAGTCGGTTCGGGCAGTCAGTTCTTCAGAACCTGTTTGGGCTTTAGGATCCAACTCCACCCCCCGAGGGCCCTGTTTGTTCTGTTCCAGGCTGCACTCTCAGTTAGTTGGTAAATTTTTTAGGTCAATCTCAGTTATGTCCTCGCCGTTGCGAGGCCCAATTGACCATGGTTGTTGTTTTGAGTGAGCCTGGGGGCTAGGGATACCCCATCAGTGAGAACAAGCAGCCTGCTTGTCCTCGGAGAAAGCGAATGCTACATACCTGTAGAAGGTATTCTCCGAGGACAGCAGGCTGATTGTTCTCACAAACCCGCCCGCCTCCCCTTTGGAGTTGTGTCTTCCCTTCTCTTTGTCTTGCTACATATGAGACTGGCCGGCACAAGCTGGTTTCGGGCGGGAAGACAGCAGCGCATGCGCATCGGCGCGCGAGGGCTAGCAAAGGCTTTTACTAGTGAAGATTCCGATTGGAGGGGCTGCCGTGGACGTCACCCATCAGTGAGAACAATCAGCCTGCTGTCCTCGGAGAATACCTTCTACAGGTATATAGCATTCGCTATGTACAGTTCACAAATCCCATAAGCAGCATTTGAGGTTTTTTTGTTGTTGTTGTTTTTTAGCTCTGGGACATTGACGTAGTGACTTCCCCTGCTATTTAAATTTTTGGACTATCATAAGTGACACATTACAAGAGATGACACCTGAGGTGGTCTTTGTGGTGGCTGAGCACTTTGAAAGGTTATTTGGTGCATCAATCTCTGAGGACCAAGGAACTGCATAGAATGCTGTGGATACATGGCCATTGAGGAAGTATTAGTTCCTTTGAAGCTGTATCAGAGGCCAGAGATAAACCATAGTCAAAAGTATTTCCTGGATTCGGCTTCTTCAGTACTGGCACTGAAATAGTACTGTATGGAAATGGGGTTAACTGGAATCCCATTGGGGACCCCTTCTAGGTCCACGGGAGTGGACATAGCTCCTGTGGAGTTCCTGCAGAAGTGTAGTGCCAGACCAACCTATTTCCTTTCCTTGTGTTTCTAAGCTAGCTTAGCAATAATAATAGCACTAAAAAAAATTAATTGATATGGTTGCTAACATTGAAATCCCCATAAGTCTTGAAGAGGAAGTTATCAACATGGGCTACTGTTAAGTTGGGTTATTTTAGTACAGGGAACGGGTGGGGATAGAGGAGATTACTTGCATAGCATAAGAGTAGCCATACTGGGTCCATCTAGCCCAGTATCCTGTTTCCAAACAGTAGCCAAGCCTGGTCACAAGTACCTGGCAGAAACCCAAACTGTGGCAGCATTTCATGCTACAAATCATAGGGCAAGCAGTTGCTGCCCCATGTCTGTCTCAGTAGCAGACTATGGACTTTTCATCCATCAGCTTGTCCAAACCTTTTTTAAAACTAGATGCGCTAACCGCTGTTACCACATCCTCCGGCAAAGAGTTACAGAGCTTAACTATTCGTTGAATGAAAAAATATTTCCTCCTATTTGTTTTAAAAGTATATCCATGTAACTAGAGTGTCTCCTAGTCTTTGTACTTTTGGAGTGAGTAAAATATCAATTTACTTCCACTCATTCTACATCACTCAGGATTTTGTAGACCTCAATCATATCTCTCCTCATCCATCTCTTTTCCATGCTGAAGAGCCCTAACCTCTTTAGATTTTCCCTCATACGAGAGGAGTTCCATCTCCTTTTTCATTCTGGCCAATTTTCTTTGAACCTTTTCTAATTCCGCTATATCTTTTTTTTTGAGATACGGCAACCAAACCTGAACGCAATATCAAGGTCTGGTTGCATCATGGAGTGATACAGACGCATTATAGTATTTTTGATTTATTTATCATCCCTTTCCTAATAATTCCTAACATCCTTTTTGCATTTTTGCCACTGCCGCTCACTGAGTAGAAGATTTCAGCGTATTATCTACCACGATACCTAGATCAATTTCTTGAATGCTGACCCCCAAGGTGGACCTTAGCATCAGGTAACTGTTTTTGGGATTATTCTTTCCAATGTGCATCACCTTGCTTTTCCTTTCATTTGTCCACATTACATTTTTTCTGCCATTTGGATGCCTAGTTTTCCAATTTCCTAAGGATTTCCTGCAATATTTTACAGTCCACATGTGTTTTAACAACTTGAATAGTTTTGTGTCATCTGCAAATTTAATCACCTCACTTGTTGTTCCGATTTCCATATCATTTGTAAATATGTTAAATAGCACCAGTTCCAGTAGTGATCTCTGTGGCACTCCACTGTTCACCCTCCTCCATTGAGAGAAATGACCATTTAACCCTAGCCTCTGTTTTCTGTCCAATAACCAATTCCTAATCCACACCAGAACCTTGCCTCCTATCCCATGACTCTTTAATTTTCTCAGGAGGAACTTTATCAAAAGCTTTCTGAAAATCTAGGTACACTACATCAACTGGCTCACCTTTATTCACATGTTTATTCAGGCCTTCAAAGAAATGAAGCAAATTGGTGAGGCAAGACTTCCCTCATCTGAACCCATGCTGACTCTGTCCCATTAAGCCATGTTTGTCTATGTGTTCTGTAATTGTATTCTTTATAATAGTTTGCACTAATTTGCCCAGCACTGTCGTCATGCTTTACTGGTCTGTAATTTCCCGGATCACCCCTGGAACTGTTTTTAAAAATTGACGTCACATTGACCAAACTCCAATTTTCAGGTACTAAGGATGTTTTTAATGACAGGTTACACACATTACTAACAGCAGATCAGCAATTTCATGCTTGAATTCTAGTACACTTGGATGTATGACATCTGGTCCAGGTGATTTACTACTCTTTAATTTGTTAGTTTGGCTCAGTACATCTTCCAGGTTCACCAAGCTTTGTTTCAGTTCCTCTGCATCATCACCCTTGAAAACCATTTCCGGTACAGGCAGATCTCTTACATACTCAGTAAAGACAGAAGCAAAGAATTCATTCAGTTTCTCCACTATGGCCTTGTCCTCCCTGAGCACCCCTTTTGCTTGTTCGTGATCTAACAGTCCCATGGATTTCCTTGCAGTCTTTTTACTTGTGATGTACCTTAAAAAGTTGTTACTGTGAGTTTTAGCCTCTGTGGCAAGTTTCTCTTCATATTCTCTTTTAGCCTTCTTTATTAATGTTTTGCATCTGACTTGCCAGTGCTTATGTTGCTTCTTATTTTCTTCATTTAGGTCCTTTTTCCATTCTTTGAAGGACAGACTTTTGGCTGTAATAGCCTCTTTTTAACCATGCTGGCTGTCGCTTTTTCTTCTTTTCACCTTTGCAAATATGTGGAATGCATCTGGTCTGGTTTTTCAAGATGGTATTTTTGAATAATTTCCACACCAGATTTAGTGTCCTACCTTAGCAGCCGATCCTTTTAGCTTCTTTGAAACCGTTTTCCTCATATTATTAATCATCCTTTTGAAAATTAAATGCAGCTACAGTAGATTTCCTTTGCGGGTTCACCCCAGATAGTAGCTGAAACTTGATCTTGTTATGACCACGGTTTCTTAGAGGACCCAATACCACCACCTCTCGCACTATGCCCTGCTCACCACCAAGGACCAGATCCAAATTGGCTCCCCCTTTTGTCAGTTTCTGGACCAGCTGCGCCAAGAAGCAGTTGTTTATTATATCTAGAAATTTTATCTCCCTGGCACTCCGTTATATAACATTTATCCAGTTAATATTGGGATCATTTAAATCGCTCATTATTATACTGTTGCCCAATTTGCCAGCTTTCTTAATTTCTGTAAACAGTTCTTCATCTATCCGTTCTGTCCCGGTGGACGGTAGTAGAGCCCTACAAGAATACTCCTTCCCTGCACACATGGAATCCATAATGATTCCACGCTGCTATCTGTTTCATTTTATTTTGACTTTTATTTTGACTCAATTCCCGCTTTAACATATAGCGCAACCCCCTCCAATTTGATCCTCTCTAAAATTGCGATATAATTTGTACCCTGTTAACACAGTGTCCCATTGATTGTCCTCTTTCCACCAGGTCTCTGAGATGCTTATTATATCTATCTCATCATTTAATGCTATATACTCTAACTCTCCCATCTTATTTTTTAGGCTTCTAGCTTTTGTATAAAGACACTTCAAATTGTGTTTTTTCCTTGGATCTACAAGCTGCTTAGAAGTTGATGGTGATAATGTGCATCCTTTATCCTGCTCTCTCATTAAGCAGAACTGGCTTACTTTCAGCACAGTTGAAACCTCTACGGGATTCCCTAAAAGTCCTGTTTTCAGTAGTATCTTTCAAGGATACTCCACAATGAACCATGTGCTCCTGGGCGACTGTCAGGAATAGGCGGGGATGAAGGAGACTATTTGTGGGGATAGAGGAGATTCCAGTGAGGACTGGTGGGGGACAGGTAAAATTTCTGTCCCCATGCAAAACTCTGTACTGAAAGACAAAGATGTCAAGGGAAGATGAGAAAGCATCTGTAGTAGTTCTCATTGATGCATGATGCTAGGAGATCGGGGCAGTTATCGTACCACCTAACAAGCATCCCACCAGAGGACAGCACATCCTCGAGTGTATCTTGAAGGTCCCATCAGATTTTAAGAATTCAAGTTCAGCCACTAGTGCACCGCAAGTGACCCAGCAGAATGTCAATTCCCCTGCACCCTTGGCATTATTGGTATTTACATTCTTAATGAGAAATTGAATAGGAAGGCCCAAGAAATATTGAGTTACTGTCTCTAGCAAGGATCACTGCATTGACACTGTTGAGAGAGGTTTATCCAATCCATAATGATAACTGAAGGCATTAAACAATGTTGATCAGTACTGACCATTCTGTTCCAGCAGAACACTTAGCTTAAATGCTGATCTGCATTAGAATCTAAGCCCCAGCACATAAACCCTTGGAGACGTTGTCTGCTAGTCAGATTATGCTTGTCTTAACCATAGAACATTTTTCTCTAACATTCTGAACAGCCTTGGGATTCATCAAAGGAACACTCTGATCAAGAGGGGTCTGTTGGGTCCCCCTCAGACCTTTCTCCTCTCCCTTCTCACCAAGACAAGCATTGGTTATTACATGGAGTGAACGAAGCCCCACAGACAGTCTGCCCAACTTTTTGTTTCTTTTGATCCCTACAGGATGGGGGTCGCCATCAGGAAACGCAAAATATCTAATTGGCTGGCAGATTGCATCTCTTTCACTTATGCCCAGGCTGGTCTGACACTGGAGGGTCATTTCAAAGATCCCATTGTCAGATGCATTGGTAGACCACTTGCTGCCAGCCTCCATTGAATAAATTTGCAAGGCTGCAATGTGGTCTTCAGTCCACACATTCACATCTCACTAGTGCCTTGAGCAGGCTACCCAACGCGACATTCGGTTTGGATAGGCAGTACTGCGGAATCTGTTTGGGGTCTAGAATCCAACTACACCCCTCCCCCCGGCCCATTTTCTTCTGTTCCAGGCTGCCTCACTTAGTTTATATATAGTTTCAGATTAATCTGTTATATCCTTGCCATTACGAGATCCAGTTAACCAGTGGTGGTAGTTTTTGGTAATCCTGGTTGCTAGGGATTCCCCACTTGTGAGAATTATGACCTGCTTGTCCTCAGAGAAAGCGAAGATACTTACCTGTAGCACATATTCTCTGAGGACAGCAGGCCTTCTATTCTTACAAACCCTCCTTCCTCCCTTTGGAGTTGTCTTCTATTTTTGTTTTTCTGTGCTGTGGTATTGTACTGCGGTAACCACACTACAGCATGCGGAAAGGCACTTGAGCGTGTGAAGTGAAGTGAAGCATGTCCAAGCTCTTGCTTATAAGTTCTGGACCTGGCAACGCCGGGACCAAGGTATCCACTTGTAAGGATATAATGCCTGTCCTCTGAGAATACCTGTAAGTATCTTCGTTATTTGGTTCCCCAACATTCTATGTCTAGTTTTTCTCCTATCCAAATTGACAGCTGTATGGGCCTTTGCCCCTGCATTCTGTACAGTAAACCACTGTGATGTCATAGTTTGTTGAATGGAGGTATATCAAATGCCCAACAAATAAATCAACATAGCCATAGTGATTGCTGGGTTTTTTCACATTGTCTGTGTCTTTGTTGCCTATCTTTCCATACAGATCAGATTTTGCTTTTGCCAGAAAATAGTCCCTTGGTATAACTTTGTTGCGTATTCAGTATTTTTTATATCTAGCTTCCTATCCAAACCCCTTTTATTCTCTCAGTATGCAGTTTTTCTGGTGTCTCAAATCCCCTATGTATTTCTTTTCTCTACTGTTTTGTCATGCCTCTCGTCCTTTCCAGTATTTCCAATGCATTCTTACAGGAGAAGCTCTTCTCGCAGAAGGGAGGAAGAATACTGTTCAATGCTAGCAATTTTCTCCTTACTGTATCTTGTTAGTGTGGGAAACAGCAAATATAGCATGAATTACTGCATTTATTGGGAATTATGTTTGAAAATGGGAGCATGATTTGGAAAGAAGAAAAGGAGCAGAAAGCATGGAAAAGAGGAAATCCACCTTATGCCAAAATTCTATGTATGTATGCCGTAGGTTGATGCCCCTGCATACAAATTCCTAATTGACCTGCCAAGAGACAGAGCTATTCCCCTTATGGCATGTATTGCAGTGAAGTCAAAGGGATGACTGTTCTAGTGCATCCAGCATGCAGAATTTTCACCAAGAGGTTATGTACACTAGCTAAAGATTCCATTTGGGTGACATTTGCCTACCAAAAAGTTTGGCCTCTGAATATATACACAGACCTTGTCTGTGTAGAATCTTGTAACTTTAAAAAATCCAACATACTTGTGTAAAATGTATTTCCTTGGCTTTAATTTCTCATTCTTAATCCTAATAGGGGATATATATATATATATATATATATATATATATATATATATATATATATAATAGGAGGTACCTAAAACATTAACAACAAACAGTACTCCTGTTCTATATAAATTACAAAATCTTTATTAGTGAAAACATTAATTTCTCATTGCCATAAGTATGCGTAAATAAGCAATGTGTCTGAATTTTGTATGATTTACAGAGGCCCTTCCACTATTGGTCAGGGTTATTCAGTCTGCAGACTCCAAAACCAAAGAAAATATCAATGCAACAGAGAACTGCATCTCAGCTGTGGGAAAAATAATGAAGTTCAGGCCTGACTCTGTAAGTGTTGAGGAAGTCCTGCCTCACTGGCTTTCATGGCTTCCACTGCATGAAGACAAAGAGGAAGCTGTCCACACCTTTAGTTACTTGTGTGATCTCATTGAAAGGTAGGGAGCATGTTCTGTGCATTAATATAATAATTGAATGGTTACTAAAATATTTCTTGTTTATATGCCAAATGTATGATAAGCTCTGTGGAGTAGGGATGTCTCTGTACATGCATCCGTACAATGCTGTGTATGTCTTGTAGCTCAATAGAAATTATTAGTGATAGATATGCAAGATTGTGAATCCTCATGCATGGGTGATATCAGTGATTGGAGCCCAGTGTGGAAGCAGTATCCTAGCAACATTTCCAAAAGTGTTTGGATGGGCTCACTGCACATGCACACCAGATCTGCCTATTGCTGTTGCACGGGGCCACCTCAGTCTAATCTTTCCACAGAACCGATTTGGACCTGTTTTTCATCATGGTTGCCTCTGCATCTTGAACTTTGTTTCTTTGTAACTCCTGTCACTGTCGCATGGTTTTTCCATGAATATCTGATGGTTCTTATGTTTTTATTTCTTATTTTGTATCAACTCAAAGTAGGCTGTTGTAGGCTAGAGCTTCCGAATGAGAGATTTTATCATCATTTAGTTTGACTTCATTGTGACTTCTTTTCTGGATGAAATGTCCCAAAAGACCCCAGCAGTTTCAAAAGAGGTTCTTGTTGCAACAGGAGCATATCCAGTAGTAAAATGGGGGAAAACATGAAGAAGAATTGATAGGCTGGGAGGACATACGATAAGTGGAAAGGCCTGTGGTCCAGGCTGAAAGGAGCTGTAAATATTACTACTAACCTTTATGTAAGGAGAGTAAATAAAAGCAAGAGAAAAAGGAAACAATATGATTTTCCAAGCAAGTGGCTGAGAAAATAAAGGCTAAAGAGTTGGCATTCATGAAATACAGAAAAACTCAAGAAGAGAGTACAATTGAGTTTGAGAAGAAAGTAATCCTATGTGTACAGCCTCTAGTTGTTTGCTTTATGTGGCATTTGCCACTTATGAAACTTTCCATCAACCTGAGTAGTTCTGCACACCCATCCAAAGACCTTCCAGCCTTTTCTTTTAAACCACATTGCCCATAAGGGTGAAAGCACAGTGCATACTGTGAACTATAAGATTAGAGCCTTGGTCTTCTATCTGGAGCAGAATAAAGCCTATAGAAGGTCCAGCAAGCTTTAGAGGATTTTTTTTTTTAACCCAAATAGGATGGGGGACTGCAGTCAGCAAATACACTCTTTGCAATTGACTAGAAGCCTGTATTTTTTTTCCATTATGTACATCTCATAATGTCAGAACCATGTCTGATTTGGTAGCCCACTTGAGATCATCCTCCATGGAAGAGAGCTACAAAGCTGTGACATAGAATTGTATCCATAAATTCTGGAGGACTGTCTGGCCAATCCTACTGACATTATCAGAAGTTCTGGTTTAAGCAATAATGGGATATGAGTATATTTGGGGTTTGGTGTCCATCCCCTCTAGACGCTCTCTTTGTTCTAGGCTGTTTCAAAAAAAAAAAAAATACAAATGGTCCACTGCCACCAAAAATATTGGTGTCGTGGCATCCATTTTTTTTTTCTGTTGGATGTTAGCCTGTAGCTAGGGTGTCCATAGTAAGGATTCACAGTCATACTTGTCATTAGATAATGAAGTTAGTTTCCTATAGCAGGTGTTCTCTGAGGACAGCAGGAATTTGAATTCTCATACCCTCCTACTTCACCAAAAAGTTGTATTCCTCAGACTAATAACGAACTAAGGATATCTCATGCAACAGCAGCAGGCGGGAACTGGTGTGCTTGCATGGTGAGTCTACCTAGATGCTTCTGGAAAAGTTGCTGGGGTACTGCTTTCCATGCTGGGCTTCATTGGTGCATAAGTACATAAGTATTGCCATACTGGGAAAGACCAAAGGTCCATCAACCTCAGTATCTTGTTTCCAACAGTGGCCAATCCAGGTCACAAATACCTGGCAAGATCCCAAAAAAGTACAAAACATTTTTTACTGCTTATCCCAGAAATAATGGATTTTCCCCAAGTTCATTTAATAATGGTCTATGGACTTTTCCTTTAGGAAGCCGCCCAAACCTTTTTAAAACTCTGCTAAGCTAACCGCCTTTACCACATTCTCTGGCAACAAATTCCAGAGTTTAATTACATGTTGAGTGAAGAAAAAGTTTCTCCGATTCGTTTTAAATTTACTACATTGTAGCTTCATCGCATTTCCCCTAGTCCTAGTATTTTTGGAAAGCATAAACAGACGCTTCATATCTACCCGTTACACTCCACTCATTATTTTATAGACCTCTATCATATCTCCTCTCAGCTGCCTTTTCTCCAAGCTGAAGAGCCCTAGCCGCTTTAGCCTTTCGTCATAGGGAAGTCGTCCCATCCCCTTTATAATTTTCGTCACCATTCTCTGCTCCTTTTCTAATTCCCTATATCTTTTTTGAGATGCAGTGACCAGAATTGAACACAATATTTGAGTTGCGGTCGCACCATGAAGTGATACAAAGGCATTATAACGTCCTCATTTTTGTTTTCCATTCCTTTCCTAATAATACCTAACATGTCATCCATGTGTAAGGAGTCAAATCCTGTTGTCCTCAGAGTACACTTGCTTACAGGTAAGTAACTTTTCTTCATGGACAAGCAGGCTAAGTTAGTCTCACCTATCGATGTTGCCAGCATTATCCTGGATAAGGAACATGCTTAGCTCTTACAAAAAAAAAAAAAAGCCTCAGAAGCTCTTATGCTACGAGGTGTTTTTGGATTGGTGCTGTGACCTCACTTTATGTCAATTGCAGAACGCTCTCAGCAGCTAAATGATTTTAGTAGGGCAAAATATATGAAATTGTTGTAGTTTCCCTTTCTCATGTATGAGCTTTTTGGGGCATTCTTCTCCAAATTCAGCATATTTATGCTTGATAATGGCAGGTATCTTTTTCTCTTAATAACTGGGGGGGGAAATGGTTCAATCTCTGCTAAGATTCTGTAGATCCATTCCTTCTAAGCAGGATTCCTTTATGTTTATCCCACACACGTTTGAATTCCATTACTGTTTTCTGCCCCCTTCCAACCTTAGTTCATGTCCTCTAGTTCTACCACGTTTTCGTCTCCGGAAAAGGTTCATTTGCAGATTAATACCTTTCAAATATTTGAACATCTGTATCTTGTCACCCGTTCCTTCTTTCCTCCAAGGTATACGTGTTCAGGTTGGCAAGTCTCTCCTCGTATGATTTGCAACGCAAATCCCAAACCATTTTTGTAGCTTTTCTTTGCACCGCTTCCAGTCTTTTTACATCTTTAGCAAGATATGGCCTCCAAAACTGAACACAGTACTCCCAAGTGGGACCTCGCCAACGACTTGTAGAGGGGCATCAACACCTCCTTTCTTCTGCTGGTTATACCCCTCTCTATGCAGGCTAGCATCCTTCTGGTCATGGCCGTCGCCTTGACATATGGTTTTTTCACCTTCAGATCCTTGGACACCAACACCCCAAGGTCTCTCTCCTGAGTCGAGCTTCCTAAACTCTCCCCTCCTATTCGGTATCTCTCTTTTGGGTTTCTGCACCCCAAATGCATCACTCTGCACTTCTTGGCATTAAATTTTAACTATTGATACACTCAAGCTTACCAATAATTAATTTGAAACTCCAAAACCATAGCTTCACACTCACTGTGTATAACAATGGATATAGGAACCAGTATTACTCCGAATTGAGTAAGAAACAATCAACATATAAAGTGGAGAAAAAAGGGAATTCAGTAATGCCACCCAGCCAGCCGGCCAGCATCGGACTATAAGGCATGGGACCGACGCAGCATCATATGGCCCAAAAAAACTCCACACTTAGTTGAATGTCCAAAAAAAAATCAAAGTTAGACCAATGCCTATATCCAAAGTGATGAGATCACAGAATCAATCGATCTCTCAAAATATGTCTCTATTGTGTGCTTTAAAATTTACAAGTTAGTGCTCTAATGAAGCTACCAATCACTTATCTTAATCCCACCACACTAGTGTTGCACTCTCGGTCTGTAGCTTTAGTCGTAACCCAACAGGGAGTCCCCGTTTCCCTATTGCTGCCTCAGGTGTTTCACTCGCTTGTAAAGTTTTAATTCCAATAGTCTTGTTTGCTGCCGTTACAAGACCTCTACGTATTTGTGTCTCGTTTGCTGCACTCCGAAGACGAGCCGGTAACTTACTGTCATGTGCCGTCAATTTATTCATTGATGACGTGGAACACCACCCTCTCTCTAGGCCAATCCAAGTGGAACCTTGAGAAACATGTCATCATTCAAAACAGCCAATCGCCCCTTCCAGTGCATTCCCCCAAATCTTGAGTCACTGCAAAAAATATAAAAAAAAATGCTGCCCACTCGACTTTAATATTTAGTCCATCTGGTTCTGTAGTTTTGAAATAGAAAATCCATTTCTGTTTTAATTGCTGCAATCGATGGCTCAAATCGCCCCTTCTTTGTGTAGGTTGCAACTGCTCCAGAACAGTGCATCTTAAATCTTCAAACACATGTTTGGCTGTTTCACAGTGAGTAACCATAGGGGCTTCGCATTTCAGAAGCTTCAAGCATGAACGATGTTCCATCAGGCGTGTTTTTAACGGTCTTGTAGTTTGGCCAATATACATAAGGTCACAAGAAGAACAATATGAATAAAGGATTTCATTAAAAATGTGGGCATTGCTCTGTATGCCGCATTATGGTGGAAGGATGCGATTTTACACATCCCAGAACCGGAAAAAAATGTATCCTTAGATCCACGACATCGTGTGAGACCAAAGGAGTGGTATATTTAATTGTGTCCTTGTTGGATTATTACTTCTAAGAGGTAATTGGATAGAAATAAGGTCTGCCATGTGACTCTCATCCCCTCTGCAGGACTTTTTTTCCCTTCCTTCCAATATTCATTGTCACCAGCTGCACCTTTACATCTTAAAGAGCAGTTGGAGTCTAGAGTTCCAGTTAAGAATCCTGAGATGCCTTAACATCAGTATAGATTCTGTGACCATTTATTCTAATATGGCCTTTAGGTTTTTCAAATGAGTACTTGAGACACCTTTCACTACTCCATTGTTAAGAGTGGATGCTAAATAGAGCTCAGGCTCTGAAAAGGCTTTACCGCATTATTCATAATGGTAGAATCAATGCAAAAGAAGTAACAAGCTTCATTTCTGTCAGAAAATGATCCGCAAGCTTTGGATCTTATATAGTGCAGTACATGCACTCTGTTATAGAAGCTGCAAAATCTTTCAGATTCTCTTCCTACATATAAACAAGAGTTTATTACTTAATCTGCAGAGTTTTTTTTGTTTTGTTTTTATGCATGTTTTGTTGTGACTAGATAATATCTGCTACTGGAATTTAAGCACTGATCTTATTCCCACCTGCTCCATTTCTAGTCTTACATTCACACTATTGTGTGGTTGGTGGGTATTCCTGTATATAAGGACATTAGCATAGTCATACTTTTCCAGTAATACTGTCTCAAAAGTTATTAGAACTGTCTTGTCAGTTGAATTTCAGATTTTGACAGGAGTATGGATTTTCTTGGGAATGGATCCAAAAATAGGTAGGAAAATTCTAGTACCCTAAGGGAAAAGTGACTGGCTTAAGAAGGTTAAACTATGACATAAGGGAATTATATGCAAATTTGCTTCTTATAATGATTACACAGCTAGAACAAATAGAAAGAAACAAGAGCATATGGGGATGTGGAGTAGAGAGTGAGTAGAGGAGTAGTCTGCTACTACTTATTTCTATAGTGCTACTAGACGTACGCAGAGCTGTACACTTGAACATGAAGAGACAGTCCCTGCTCGACAGAGAATCTAATTAATGGTTAGTGCATTGGGCTGAGAACAAGGGGAACCAGGTTTGATTCCCAAAGCAGCTCCTTATGACCCTGGCTTTATGACCCTGGGCAAGACACTTAACCCTCCCCACTCCCCAAAATAAATAAATAAGCTTAGTGTGAACCTACTAGGGACAGACAGTAGAAGTGCTTGGAAGACATTTCTTCACTGAACCCTTCCCAGGGATGATGTGTTAATTGTGGCGGCTGCTGTTCAGATGGACTCCTTTTGTCTTCCCTTACCTTAACTTACACTTCTGTTTTTTCTTGACTTCTTCTTTCCTATTTATTTTGTAGTTGTTTTCTGCTTCAATTGAGTTTTGATTTGTAAACCACTTTGATTTCCTTAGAAAGGTGATATATCCATTCTCCGAGGACAAGCAGGCTGCTTGTTCTCACTGATGGGTGACGTCCGCGGCAGCCCCTCCAATCGGAATCTTCACTAGCAAAAGCCTTTGCTAGCCCTCGCGCGCCGATGTGCACCGCGCATGCGCGGCCGTCTTCCCGCCCGAAACCGGCTTGGGCCGGCCAGTCTTCTTTTCTCCGCGCTCGGTATGGTTGTGTTTACCGTTCGTGCCCCGGAAAGTCAACCTCGCGCGTCGTTTTTCGACATTTTCTGTGAGAAATCCAGAAATCCTTTGGATTAGCCACTTCGGTTTTCCTTCCTCTACTTAGAGTTTTTTCGCCCCGTTAAGTTTTCTTTCGTCGTCGGGGTAGGCCTTACTTAGGCCCCGGTCGAAATTTCCCTTTTTTCTGTGCCAAATTTCGCCATTTCGTCTTTCGATTTCGCCGGCGTGATTTTTCCGCCCATGACATCGAAGCCTTCCAGCGGCTTCAAGAAGTGCACCCAGTGCGCCCGGGTAATCTCGCTCACTGACAGGCACGCGTCGTGTCTTCAGTGTCTGGGGGCTGGGCACCGCCCTCAGGCCTGTAGTCTGTGTTCCTTTTTGCAAAGGCGGACTCAGGTAGCGAGGTTAGCCCAGTGGAACGTTTTGTTCTCGGGCTCTTCGTCGGCATCGGCACCGGGGGTATCGAGTGCATCGACGTCTTCAGCGTCCAGACCTTCAACCTCGGCGGCCAGTGCATCGAGTGCATCGAGGCATCGGCCCTCTGCATCGGCGCCGAGACATCGGATAGCTGCATCGACGTCGGTGGTACCGGGACCTCGTCTGCTGATGTCGTCGGACGGTGGTGCTTCGTCTGGAGTGCAGGTGAGGGCTGTCCATTCCCCTGCTGGTGGCGGTGAGCCTTCGGGTGGGTCTCCCCCTACCCTGAGGGCTCCTGCGGTACAGCCCCCCCGAGACCGACCCTCTTCGGTCTCGGCCCCGAGGAAGCGACGGCTGGATTCTACGTCCTCCTCGTCGGTACCGGGAAGCTCCGGTGACATGCTTCGTCCCAAGAAGTCGAAGAAGCATCGTCACCGGTCCCCTTCCCGTGTCGGTACCGAGAGCTCTGGGTCGCCGAAGGAGTCGGCACCCAGCAGGCATCGACGCCGAGAGGACCGCTCACCCTCTGTTCAGGAGGTGTCGATGCGCTCCACTCTGGACAGCCCGGAACAGCCTCCACGCCTGGAACAGGTTCTGACGTCGACGCCTGCATCGACCTCCATGCCTTTCTCTGCAGCCGCTCTCAACGAGAGCCTCCGGGCCGTCCTCCCAGAGATTCTGAGAGAGCTGTTGCGCCCTACTCCTCCGGTACCGGCGGTGCTTGCGCCACCGGTACCGTCGAGCGTGGCGCCGGCTGGCCCATCGCCCGAGGTGAGGTCTCCGGCGTCGGTGCCGCGTGCGGTACCGGCTGCCGTCGCCTCCCAGGAAGGCTCCCCGACTACGTCGGCGGAGGGAGCTTCGCCGATGCGGACGAGGGAGTCTACCTCTCGACGCCCCCATCGTAGACGTGGCTCCACGGAGTCGAGTCGGGCACGGTTGCAGACACAGGTTCGTGAACTTGTGTCTGACACCGAGGGTGAGGCCTCGTGGGAAGAGGAAGAAGACCCCAGATATTTCTCTGACGAGGAGTCTGAGGGTCTTCCTTCCGATCCCACTCCCTCTCCTGAAAGGCAGCTTTCTCCTCCTGAGAGTCTGTCTTTCGCTTCCTTTGTCCGGGAGATGTCTACGGCCATCCCCTTCCCGGTGGTTGTGGAGGACGAGCCCAGGGCTGAAATGTTTGAGCTCCTGGACTATCCTTCTCCACCTAAGGAAGCGTCCACTGTTCCCTTGCATCATGTCCTCAAAAAGACATTACTTGCGAACTGGACCAAACCTTTAACTAATCCCCACATCCCCAAGAAGATCGAGTCCCAGTACCGGATCCATGGGGACCCAGATCTGATGCGCACTCAGTTGCCTCATGATTCTGGAGTTGTGGATCTGGCCCTAAAGAAGGCTAAGAGTTCTAGGGAGCATGCTTCGGCGCCCCCGGGCAAGGACTCTAGAACCTTAGACTCCTTTGGGAGGAAGGCCTACCATTCTTCTATGCTCGTGGCCAAAATCCAGTCTTACCAGCTCTACACGAGCATACACATGCGGAACAATGTGCGGCAGTTGGCGGGCTTGGTTGATGCGCTCCCCCCTGAGCAAGCCAAGCCGTTTCAGGAGGTGGTCAGGCAGCTGAAGGCGTGCAGGAAATTCCTGGCCAGAGGGGTGTATGACACCTTTGATGTTGCGTCCAGGGCCGCTGCTCAAGGTGTGGTGATGCGCAGGCTCTCATGGCTGCGTGCCTCCGACCTGGAGAAAAGAATCCAGCAGCGGATTGCGGACTCGCCATGCCGTGCGGATAACATTTTTGGAGAGAAAGTCGAACAGGTGGTAGAGCAGCTCCACCAGCGGGACACCGCATTCGACAAGTTCTCCCGCCGGCAGCCTTCAGCCTCTACCTCTACAGGTAGAAGATTTTTTGGGGGAAGGAAGACTGTTCCCTACTCTTCTGGCAAGCGTAGGTACAATCCTCCTTCTCGACAGCCTGCGGCCCAGGCTAAGCCCCAGCGCGCTCGCTCTCGTCAGCAGCGTGCGACCCAGCAAGGCCCCTCGGCTCCCCAGCAAAAGCAAGGGGCGAGCTTTTGACTGGCTCCAGCAGAGCATAGCCGACATCCAAGTGTCAGTGCCGGGCGACCTGCCAGTCGGAGGGAGGTTGAAAGCTTTTCACCAAAGGTGGCCTCTCATAACCTCCGATCAGTGGGTTCTCCAAATAGTCCGGCAAGGATACACCCTCAATTTGGCCTCAAAACCTCCAAATTGTCCACCGGGAGCTCAGTCTTACAGCTTCCAGCACAAGCAGGTACTTGCAGAGGAACTCTCCGCCCTTCTCAGCGCCAATGCGGTCGAGCCCGTGCCATCCGGGCAAGAAGGGCTGGGATTCTATTCCAGGTACTTCCTTGTGGAAAAGAAAACAGGGGGGATGCGTCCCATCCTAGACCTAAGGGCCCTGAACAAATATCTAGTCAAAGAAAAGTTCAGGATGCTTTCCCTGGGCACCCTACTTCCCATGATTCAGGAAAACGATTGGCTATGCTCTCTGGACTTGAAGGATGCCTACACACACATCCCGATACTGCCAGCTCACAGACAGTATCTGCGATTTCAGCTGGGCACATGTCACTTCCAGTACTGTGTGCTACCCTTTGGGCTCGCCTCTGCGCCCAGGGTGTTCACAAAGTGCTTGGCTGTAGTAGCAGCGGCACTTCGCAGGCAGGGGGTGCACGTGTTCTCATATCTCGACGATTGGCTGGTGAAGAACACATCCGAGGCAGGAGCCCTGCAGTCCATGCAGATGACTATTCGCCTCCTGGAGCTACTGGGGTTTGTGATAAATTATCCAAAGTCCCATCTTCTCCCAGTGCAGAGACTCGAATTCATAGGAGCTCTGCTGGATTCTCGTACGGCTCGCGCCTATCTCCCAGAGACGAGGGCCAACAACTTGTTGTCCCTCGTCTCGCGGGTGCGAGCGTCCCAGCAGATCACAGCTCGGCAGATGTTGAGATTGCTAGGCCACGTGGCCTCCACAGTCCATGTGACTCCCATGGCCCGCCTTCACATGAGATCTGCTCAATGGACCCTAGCTTCCCAGTGGTTTCAGGCTGCTGGGGATCTAGAGGACGTGATCCACCTGTCCACGAGTTTTCTCGCATCCCTGTATTGGTGGACGATTTGGTCCAATTTGACTCTGGGACGTCCTTTCCAAATTCCTCAGCCACAAAAAGTGCTGACCACGGATGTGTCTCTCCTGGGATGGGGAGCTCATGTCGATGGGCTTCACACCCAAGGAAGCTGGTCCCTCCAGGAACGCGATCTACAGATCAATCTTCTGGAGTTACGAGCGATCTGGAACGCTCTGAAGGCTTTCAGAGATCGGCTGTCCCACCAAATTATCCAAATTCAGACAGACAACCAGGTTGCCATGTACTACGTCAACAAGCAGGGGGGCACCGGATCTCGCCCCCTGTGTCAGGAAGCCGTCAGCATGTGGCTCTGGGCTCGCCGGCACGGCATGGTGCTCCAAGCCACATATCTGGCAGGCGTAAACAACAGTCTGGCCGACAGGTTGAGCAGGATTATGCAACCTCACGAGTGGTCGCTCAACTCCCGAGTGGTGCGCCAGATCTTCCAAGCGTGGGGCACCCCCTTGGTGGATCTTTTCGCATCTCGAGCCAACCACAAAGTCCCTCAGTTCTGTTCCAGGCTTCAGGCCCACGGCAGACTGGCATCGGATGCCTTCCTCCTGGATTGGGGGGAGGGTCTGCTGTATGCTTATCCTCCCATTCCTCTGGTGGGGAAGACTTTGTTGAAACTCAAGCAAGACCGAGGCACCATGATTCTGATTGCTCCTTTTTGGCCGCGTCAGATCTGGTTCCCTCTTCTTCTGGAGTTGTCCTCCGAAGAACCCTGGAGATTGGAGTGTTTTCCGACCCTCATCACGCAGGACGAAGGGGCGCTTCTGCATCCCAACCTCCGGTCCCTGGCTCTCATGGCCTGGATGTTGAGAGCGTAGACTTTGCCTCTTTGGGTCTGTCAGAGGGTGTCTCCCGCATCTTGCTTGCTTCCAGGAAAGATTCCACTAAGAGGAGTTACTTCTTTTTATGGAGGAGGTTTGTCGTCTGGTGTGACAGCAAGGCCCTAGATCCTCGCTCTTGTCCTACACAGACCCTGCTTGAATACCTTCTGCACCTGTCTGAGTCTGGTCTCAAGACCAACTCTGTAAGGGTTCACCTTAGTGCAATCAGTGCATACCATTACCGTGTGGAAGGTAAGCCGATCTCAGGACAGCCTTTAGTTGTTCGCTTCATGAGAGGTTTGCTTTTGTCAAAGCCCCCTATCAAACCTCCTACAGTGTCATGGGATCTCAATGTCGTTCTCACCCAGCTGATGAAACCTCCTTTTGAGCCACTGAATTCCTGCCATCTGAAGTACTTGACCTGGAAGGTCATTTTCTTGGTGGCAGTTACTTCAGCTCGTAGAGTCAGTGAGCTTCAGGCCCTGGTAGCCCAGGCCCCTTACACCAAATTTCATCATAACAGAGTAGTCCTCCACACTCACCCTAAGTTCTTGCCCAAGGTTGTGTCGGAGTTCCATCTGAACCAGTCAATTGTCTTGCCAACATTCTTTCCCCGTCCTCATTCCTGCCCTGCTGAACGTCAGCTGCACACATTGGACTGCAAGAGAGCATTGGCCTTCTACCTGGAGCGGACACAGCCCAACAGACAGTCCGCCCAATTGTTTGTTTCTTTTGATCCCAATAGGAGGGGAGTGGCTGTGGGGAAACGCACCATATCCAATTGGCTAGCAGATTGCATTTCCTTCACTTACGCCCAGGCGGGGCTGGCTCTTGAGGGTCATGTCACGGCTCATAATGTTAGAGCCATGGCTGCGTCGGTAGCCCACTTGAAGTCAGCCTCTATTGAAGAAATTTGCAAAGCTGCGACGTGGTCATCTGTCCACACATTCACATCTCATTACTGCCTGCAGCAGGATACCCAACGCGACAGTCGGTTCGGGCAGTCAGTTCTTCAGAACCTGTTTGGGCTTTAGGATCCAACTCCACCCCCCGAGGGCCCTGTTTGTTCTGTTCCAGGCTCTACTCTCAGTTAGTTGGTAAATTTTTTAGGTCAATCTCAGTTATGTCCTCGCCGTTGCGAGGCCCAATTGACCATGGTTGTTGTTTTGAGTGAGCCTGGGGGCTAGGGATACCCCATCAGTGAGAACAAGCAGCCTGCTTGTCCTCGGAGAAAGCGAATGCTACATACCTGTAGAAGGTATTCTCCGAGGACAGCAGGCTGATTGTTCTCACAAACCCGCCCGCCTCCCCTCTGGAGTTGTGTCTTCCCTTGTCTTTGTTTTGCTACACATGAGACTGGCCGGCCCAAGCCGGTTTCGGGCGGGAAGACGGCCGCGCATGCGCGGTGCGCATCGGCGCGTGAGGGCTAGCAAAGGCTTTTGCTAGTGAAGATTCCGATTGGAGGGGCTGCCGCGGTCGTCACCCATCAGTGAGAACAATCAGCCTGCTGTCCTCGGAGAATACCTTCTACAGGTATGTAGCATTCACTTTACATAATAAACATACCAGTGTATAATATGTAAACTGCTTTGGTTGTACCACAGAAAGGCAGTATGTCAAATGCATTACCTTTATATGAGGATGCAAAGAGAAAAGTAGGAAATTGTGAGGATAAAAGGGATAGTTTATATTTAATATTTTCAACAGTCCTTTGACTTTTTTTGGTTCAGGAGTGTGAGGTTCGTGCATATTTTTTTATGTGAATGATATCTTGCCAGTTTTTGTACATCCACCTTTGTTCCAGACTTAACTCTGTTACATATTGCGCTGCAAAGGGATAGATGAGTGGCTATGGCAGCACCATTCAACTAAACCGTCTTTTTTTGGGGGGGGGGGGGGGGGGGGGGGCTCCAAATTTGTGGAATTTCTTGCCCGTTTTCCTGTGCCAAGGAAGTTGCACTTAAAAAGTTTAAATGCCTTGAAAGCCTAAGTTTTTGAACTTGGTTTTTAATGCAGAGACGTGCAAAGTGATGCACTTGGTGTGTAGAAATACAGAAGAACAGTATGCATTAGGATGTGAGAGACTGATGTGTACGAATCAGGCTGATAGTGTCTAAGGATCTCAAGGCGGTGGTTGTAGCCAGAAGAACGCTAGGTTGCATAGAAAAGCATAACCTGCAGAAAAGGTGTTGATACCCCTGTCATTAGTGAGACCTTGCTTGTTCAGTGATTTTGGAGGCCCTGTCTCTCCAAGGACATAAAAGGATTCAGGGCCGGCGCAACCCGGTAAGCATGGCAGGGGGCCACCAACCTCAGAAAGGTGCCACAAGCCGAGGAGTGGCCTAGTGGTTAGGGTGGTAGACTTTGGTCCGGGGGAACTGAGGAACTGAGTTCGATTCCCACTTCAGGCACAGGCAGCTCCTTGTGACACTGGGCAAGTCACTTAACCCTCCATTGCCCCATGTAAGCCGCATTGAGCCTGCCATGAGTGGGAAAGCGCGGGGTACAAGTGTAACAAAAATAAAATAAATAAATACTAACTTCCACCACCGGCTCACAGTTCCAGCCCCAGCTACAGCCCTCGGTCCCCACCTGCCTGCCCTCAGTTGCTTGACAGCCTTTTTTTTGTTCCTGCTGCCCTACATTTAAATCTGTTTTATTTTACCTCAGAGTCAAAACGGCAGCGGCCCCAGCAGTGAAAAAAGTAGCTCCCCGACAGCCCTGTCGTTGTTCCTGTATTACCATCGTTACCAATCCGTAATCATAGTAATTGATATTTTTATCTTGTATCAGATGTGCATATTGTTTGATGCTCAGTTTATTGTTCATATTTGTATACTAGCTAACATTTTAGCCATTTGTGTTTTGTTTCATTGATAAAATCAAATAAAAAAATATTGGAACTAAAAAAAAAATTTGTTTTGTTTTACCTCAGTGGCTGCGGTGGCAGCAGTGAAAGAAGCAGGCTTACCTCAAGCCTTCCCTTCCCTCTCAGTGTTCTGCCTTCCTCTGATGTAATTTCTTGTTTCCGCGAGGGCGGGACACTGTGAGGGAAGGGAAGGCTCAAGGTGAGCCGCCTTCTCTCACTGCTGTCGCTTTGACTTTGAGGTAAAACAGATTTAAACGAAGGGTGGCAGGAATAAAGAGGGGGGCTGTTGTGGCAGAAGGCGGGCAGGTGGGGTGCTGGGGTTGGAACTGGATTTTGGGGGCTGAAAAAGGGGGCGGGGGGGCTGAAAAGGGGGCAGGTGGGGGCTGGGGCGAATCACTGGACATGGATGGGAGGGGAGGATGGGGCAAAGGAGAATCGCTGGACATGGATGGGAGGGGAGGGCAGAGGAGAATCGCTGGACATGGATGAAGGGGCGGGAAGACAGAGGAAGGAGATGCACATGGAGGAGAGGGGAGGGAGGAAAAATGCTGGACATGGATGGCGGGGAGGGAAGAGAGTAAGTGAGATGAACATGGATGGATGGGAGGGGAGGAGAGAGAGGAGAAATGCTGAACATGGAGGAGAGGGAAGAGAGTTGAAGGAGATGCATATGGATGGAGAGGAGGGAAGAGAGAGGAAGGAGATACATACTGATGTAGTAGTGGAGAGGAGGGAAAGGGAAGAGAGAAGAAAAACTGCACATGAATGGAGAAAATAGGCAAAAGCTGTATCCACTCTATACCTCCTCCAGTGAAGTCCACAGAAGATCCAACTTTTACCTATGGATGTAGGGCAAGAAATTTAAGAGGAAAAGAAGAAAGTAAAGAAATAACTGGAAAGGAGTTAAGAGAACAGATAGAGAGCAGCCAGCTTACAGAAATTATTTATAATGAAAAAAAAATACACAAGTTATTTTTCTTCTCCTATACTGGTGTAATATTTTCAATGATGCCTGTTTATATGAGCCATGGCTGGTAAAAGGGGTGTGGCTACTGTAGAGGCAGAGCCATAGTGATCCTGCCCTGAAGGTTACCCATAATGAGTACCAGTACCTTTTTTCCTACAAAATAAGCATTGGGGGCAGGTGTCTGGTAGCGGAGGAGTTTGCGTTTCTCTCACTGAGGAGAGGGGAGAGAGAAGGTGCTAGATGGGGAAGAGAAAGGGTTGAGAGGAGAAAGGAGAGAGAGGAGATGCTGGATGGGTAGGGGGCGCTGACTAATAAGCTGCAGGGGGGCGCCAGAAACACTAGCACCAGCCCTGAAAGGATTTGAGGCTGTTAGTGGAAGGCAACAAAAATGGTACAGGATTTTATACCAAAAGATGTATGAGAAGAGACTGGAATACCTGAATATGTATACACTAGACAAAAGGAGACATAGAGGAGATATGATAGACACTAATACTTGAAAGGTATTAATATACAAACCAATCTCTTCCAGAGACATAGAGGCAGTAGAACTAGAGGATATGAATTGAGATTGCAGGGTGATAGACTTATGAGTAACGTCGTGAAATACTTTTTCGCAATGAGGATATTGGATGCCTGGAGAGAAAAATGGTGAGGGAATTCAAAAAATTTGTGGGATAAACACGGAGTTGCCTAAGTAGAAAGAGGATGGAGCCAAAAATCACTCGTGTAGCTCGAGTCTAATGCTTTAGTACAACCACTTAGGGTTCTAACCACTTAGGGTTCTTTGGAGAGATATGGCTAAATTGTGGCGATTTACTCCCGGTTGTAGCAGGTTACCTGTCCTTGGAAATGCAGATTTTTTGCTGGGTAGTAATAATTCTAAAGTGGCTTATTGAGCAGAAAAGGGCTATAGACTCCTGCTGACACATTTTCTTTTGGAAGATGGAGGACTTAAATCACTAACAGCCTTGTTTAGAACAGAAATAGACCAGGCAGACCAGTTTGCCGTTCAACAGCTCTCTCATTATATAAACTCCCCGGATACTTCTTTACTGTGAAATGGAGTGGAGTCTAAATTTCGCATCCAACTTAGGATTCAGCCTTATTGAAATCCCCCAATCACCAAAGTCCACCAGTCCAGCGTAGAAGCGTCTGTTCTAGGGCCAGGTAAAAAAAAAAATCTCTGGTTATCATTGGGAGCATATACAGAGACCAGGTTATACATAGTTCTACCTGAAGAGTCAAAAAATGATTGTTCGGGTCAGTGGTTTTCTCCACTACTGGAGAAATGTATGAGATGGTAGAATGCCTACTCCCTGTTTCTTCTGCGTGTGTGAGAACCAAGTCTCTCACCTTATTGCAGAAGATGGGTCTCCTGGAAGAAGCAAATGAAAGCTGAAAGACACACGTTTTCTTATATACACACTGCAATTTATAGGTCTAGTGCTGTAGTACAACTATTTAGGGCTCTTTAGCGGGATATGGCTAAATTGTGGGGATTTATTCCTGGTTTTATGCCTTTCACATTAATAGATAATTTTAATATCACTCATGTATTAGCCCTGTGAATATAACAGGTAGGTAAAACAAACTGGCCATCCATGAACATTAGGGCCTCCTTGGAAATATTCTCAATTACCTAACCAGTCACTTTCACTCCCACCTCCTACCCACCAATGGCCCTTTCCCTTCCCAAAACCCCTCTTGTTCACCCAGTTAGCTCACTCCCTCCCTATCCCAAGAAGACACCCTAACTACACTTGTCATCACCCCTTGACAAGCCTCTCAGGGAGAAAGGGAGTTCCCCCACCTCCCAATCCCCAAGTGTCAGCTAAGCAGAGTAGTGTATTCATTATATCTCAGGAAAGAATAGCAATTCTTATGAGATCACATGGCTAGATATCTCATGTGCTGTTTGATGATTTGTCTGTATTCAGTTTGGTACTTGGGATTTGTTTTTTACTGTTTGGGATTTCCCCTTGGATATTTTGAAACCTGTGATAAGATTGGACTGAGATTGGGATGAGAGCTATTGATTGTTAGCAGTCCTTGAGTTTTGAGGTTTTCATTTATTGATAAGGTCTTTATGGATGCAACACACACTTTGATATAATTGCAAACTTTGTATAGGTTTGTATCGATCCAGATTGTAAAATGTGCTACACATTTAGCAGGGCATATACTTGATCTTATTTTTGTGCTAATGGTTCGTCTTCTACCATTGATTTGGACTGATCATTGTTTAGTGTTTCATTGAGACTCTTAGAATTTGAGAGGAACTATTATGGGACAGCTGTTACTAAATGTGTAAGAGGGAAGATGGCACACAGGTCTTAATGAATACTTGCAAAAAGATAAAAAGGCAGCAGTCTACTTGCTGAAGTAGAAATAGACTTGAAAAGTAGACGGATTAAAACTATAAAAACATAAAAGTATATAAAAATATCTAAAAAATAAAAAATAATTTGTCTTTATTGAAACAAAATTCAGAGGTAGAGAGATAAACAATACTCGAAGTGGCCACATTTCGCCCTCAGGCTGCGTCAGGGGTAAAACTATAAAATAAAAATAAAATCATCATATTTACTATTTTGGTACATATTTATTTTTGTTACATTTGTACCCCGCGCTTTCCCACTCATGGCAGGCTCAATGCGGCTTACATGGGGCAATGGAGGGTTAAGTGACTTGCCCAGAGTCACAAGGAGCTGCCTGTGCCTGAAGTGGGAATCGAACTCTGTTCTTCAGGACCAAAGTCCACCACCCTAACCACTAGGCCACATATCAAAACATAACGTAAAATACAAACATATTTAAACCTCCATAATATAGAAATCAAATCTCAATAAATAACCAATATAATAATAGTAAAATCAATAAATATCAAATTGATTACGTTCAAATACAATGAAAGTGACATGAATGAAACACAATAAAATTAATAGAGATCAAAACAAAAATCAAAAGTGAGGAGCATTTTTGTGGTAAAGAAACAAAACATATCTGAGGAGAGGTGGAAAATATATAGTGTAGCATGCACATGCTCAGGAACTTGGTGAGTCTATTTCCAAAAAAACTCCAAATTAAATGTACATACCTAAAAAGAGGGGGATGTAGAAATATACCCCTCACAAAATATCAAAACCTCCTAAAAGTAAGAATATATAATAATCCATTAGTACAATATCTCTTATTAATAAACACCTGTATCTCAAACATAAAAACTAAGAGAACGAAACTGGAAACAACCAAACATGCACTCCCTATGCATAAAAGTCTTCCATTTATCTCATTAATAATCACTATATTTCAAATATACACCACTATTAAAAGAAATTTCTAATCATAAGTCGTCTAAACTTGCTTCTTTTTTTCCGAACGGACATTATCGGTCTAGTGGAACTATTCATAAGTCAAGTAGACTCCAGTTTAAAATATCTATACTTACTTAATCATAAACCTTACCACTACATTCATATTTCGACTTTGACATAGTGCATAATAGAAAACATTTTTTTTTTTTAATGTGTAATAGATAATTCATCATCTGTTGAGACAACTGAATATCGTATCCCAAATTTTGATTGTCACACAATAATGGCACGGAGAAAAATATTTATCAATCTCACCTAAATATAACATTGTATATATTTTTTTTAAACTAACAAACATAAAAATAGGCGTATTATTCAGAGAACAGAAGAACCGCAAGTTCTACTGCTTTACTTTATATAGATACAAATCACTTAGCCAAATATAAAACTTCTATTAATCACTTACTGAACAAACAATTTAATGTTCTTCCCGCGGTCTTTGATTAATGCGTACCTGACTCTACAAACCACTCGGATCCGATCCTATCTACTAACCATTTAGTGCATAGTGATAAATAATCTGTTCGAGAATCACAATAAACTCCATTCTCTAAATTGAACTAAAAAGGATCTTAATAACATCAATTACTTATTACGTGTATATCTCTGTACTTGATCTTCAGCATTCCATAATGCTGTATGTTAGCATTACCATATGCACTACGTCACTTGATATAAAGATTCCCCAACAGGTCAAAGGTTATCAACTGTCATTATATATAAACGTAAACAAAAAAAGCATCAAAACTTAATTTCACAAATAGTCCTTTAAGTAATTCTTTAACGTCGGTAGCGATCTAGAAAAACTGAGTTATGAACAAATTTAATCCACAACGTCAAGACGTCATGATGTTTAACAAAACATCACACTCAACTCTGTTTCCTAACCATTAATGTGTTGATATCTACTCTTATTTGTTCAAACCTGTTACAGCAGCTGTGTTCCTTTTATCATGAAGTCAGGTAGTAAAGTGTGGGTGAGAGAAGGTTGCACTCTGTGTCCTTGACTCTTTTAAACCTAAAGTTCTTCTTACCTGCTCTTCGTCCTAACTGGATTGTCTGCTCATATAGTTTGGAGGACTGTACTCAATCTCTTCCCTTTGAATCTATCATGCCCCTCCTTTTACTGTTAACTATTTTGATGACCAGCACTGTTATAGCTAACTTTGATCTTTCTTGATTTTGGGAGATTTTAATATTCATGCCAATAGCTCCACCTCCTGTCTTGAAATATCTACAGCACCCATCCACTATGCTCGTCACTGCTTAGACCTAGTTGCAACTCAGTACCTTAATTCAGTTCTTGCTTCTTTCCATAACTCCTGTCTCGTGCTCCGATCACCATCTGGTTTCCTTCAAAAGCTATTTCCTCCAGAAGCCTTTTTCTTTTCTTTTAACTCATAAACAGAAGTTTCCATTTTTTGATAAGGATATATTTCCTCTCGATGCCTTTTCCTTATTGCCTTTTTTTAAAACATATTCTGTAGACGTTTTGGCTTTTTCCTCCCAAGTTAATCTCCGACTCTTGCTCCTGCCCTTAATGTGCCAACACCACCCCAGTTTACGTCAAAACATAAGGCACTACAGCAGGGGTTCGTAACTTCTTTTTGTTTCTCCACATCTCTTTAACTGATCAGTAAAACCCTCACACCTCCTTCCTAAACTTCGTGTCCAATAGTGACTACTGATAGCACTGCTAGTGGTTAACAGCATATGTGGCTAACTGCTAACATGTCACTAAAATTACAGTAGTACACAGTTATGCTACCAGTAACTGTCCTAATTACTGCCTTCTTTCTGTCTAGAAAGTTTCAGTAGATTGCCTCAGATTTCAAGACCCTTCTTTGCACCCCATTTATTTTTATTTTATTTTATTTTGCTGCATTTATACCTACATTTTCCTACCTATTTGCAGGCTCAGTGTGGCTTACAATATAATACAACTACAATCACATTGATGGAATAGAGAATCAGAGTATATATAACGGATAAGGTGCATAGGAATATTATGGCAATCATATTAATGGAGAAGAATTTCAGAATTATTGCTATTAAGGTACATATGAAAATTATGTTGATTAAGAAGTGGGTAAGTGGATAACAACATAATATAATGATATCAGGACAAGGTATAATTGTCAGTAATTAGGATAAATGGATAACAGTGGCGTAGGAAGGGGGGGGCGGTCCGCCCCGGGTGCACACCGCTGGGGGGTGTCGGCTCTGCGCTGGTGCACTGCCCTCTCTGCCCCAGAACAGGTTACTTCCTGTTCCGGGACAGAGAGAACAGTGAACCAGCGCGGAGCCGACACACCCCAGCAACGTGCAGTCGGGGCGGATCGGCCCTCCCGCCCATCCCTCGCCGCAGGTATGCGCTCCAGGGGGGGGGGAGGTATGCGCTCCAGCGGGAGGAGGGTGCGCTGTGCTGCGCGGCGACCCGCCCCGGGTGTCAGCTCCCCTTGCTACGGCTCTGGATAACAACATAACATAATGATATCAGGACAGGGTATGATTATCAGTAATTAGGGTGTAAATAAAATAGGCAAAATAAGAGTTCCAATATAAAATTGTGTCTGGTGTAGTTTAGGAGTCAGATCATTATGAGGGATCCATTTTGTACGCTTTTTTGAACAAGGAAGTCTTCAGTAGTTTATGGAAGGTCATCAAGTCGCGTGTTTTTCTTATACTGGTTGGTAATTCATTCCATCGTTGTGTACAGACGTATGAAAAGCTAGATGTATGTATTGATTTGTATTTTAAGTCCTCTGCAATTGGGATAATGGAGGTTTAAGAAAGTACGTGGTAAACTTTTGTTGTTTCTCTCTGGTAGATCTATAAGGTCTGACATGTAAGATGGGGCATCTTCATAAATAATTTTATGAACTAAGGACCTGAAGGTGATGTAACAGTGTGACAAGGTGGTGGCCGTAGCTAGAAGATTGCTAGGCTGTATAGAGAGAGGTGTGACCAGCAGAAGAAAAGATGTTTTAATACCCCTGTATAAGACGTTGGTGAGGCCCCACCTGGAGTATTGTGTTCAGTTTTGGAGGCCGTATCTTGTGAAGGATGTTAAAAAAATGGAAGCGGTGCAAAGAAAAGCTACGAGAATGGTATGGGATTTGCGTTCCAAGACGTATGAGGAGAGACTTGTTGACCTGAACATGTATACCCTGGAGGAAAGGAGAAACAGGGGTGATATGATACAGACGTTCAAATATTTGAAAGGTATTAATCCGCAAACGAACCTTTTCCGGAGAGGGGAAAGCGGTAGAACGAGAGGACATGAAATGAGATTGAAGGGGGGCAGACTCAAGAAAAATGTCAGGAAGTATTTCTTCACGGAGAGAGTGGTGGATGCTTCGAATGCCCTCCCGCGGGAGGTGGTGGAAATGAAAACGGAATTCAAACATGCGTGGGATAAGCATAAAGGAATCCTGTTCAGAAGGAATGGATCCTCAGGAGCTTAGCCGAGATTGGGTGGCAGAGCCAGTGGTGGGAGGCGGGGAAAATGCTGGGCAGACTTATACGGTCTGTGCCAGAGCTGGTGGTGGGAGGCGGGGCTGGTGGTTGGGAGGCGGGGATAGTGCTGGGCAGACTTGTACGGTCTGTGCCCTGAAGAGGACAGGTACAAATCAAGGTAGGGTATACACAAAAAGTAGCTCATATGAGTTTATCTTGTTGGGCAAACTGGATTGACCGTGCAGGTCTTTTTCTGCCGTCATCTACTATGTTACTAAGGTGCATATTTTGAATGTAACTCGATCCTTTAGTGGAAGCCAGTGTAATTTTTCTCTAAGGGGTTTAGCACTATAGTATTTCGCCTTTCCGAATATCAGTCTGGCTGCGGTGTCCTGGGCTGTCTGGAGTTTCCTAATGGTTTGAGCTTTGCATCCCGCATATAAGAAATTGCAGTAATCCAAATGGCTCCATACCAGTGATTGCACTAGTTTGCGGAATGTCTCTCTTGGGAAGAAAGGTTTTAGTCTTCTAAGCCTCCACATTCCATAAAACATTTTCTTTATTATTTTTCACGTGGTTATCTAGACTAAGGTTACGATTGATTGTTACACCTAAGAGTTTCAGGTTGTTCGCAACAGGAAGAGTGTGATTTAGTATATTTATATTGGTATAGTTGATTTTATTATACTGCGATGATAATATAAGGCATTGTGTTTTTTCTGCGTTGAGTTTCAGTTGGAATGTATCCGCCCATGAATTCATAACTGAATGAGTGTCCCAAAAGACAGAGACAGAGGGGTTGATATTCAGAGTGAGTTAAGAGAGGCTCTTAACGGTTAACTCATGCTGACTGGGCTCCAAGGGAATATACAGCAGCACTTACCCGGATAATGCTGCTGAATATCCCTCGTAATTGCTAAAGCTGAAACTGGCTATTGTATGGGCAATCCTGAGTCGGAGTCTGCACTTAACTGGACAAGTGCCAATATTCAGCCAAACACTGGTTAAGTTAGGTAGATAGAACCACATAAATAGTCCTATCTATGGTTTACAGCATTTATTCCAGTTATCTTGCATAAACATCTAAAACCCCATTTTACATAGCTGAGATATGCATTTATCAAACCCTAGTGCATGCAAATGGTAAAGGGACATGGTCTGTGCTTGTCTTAGGCAGAATAAGGGTTTTGCAAGTTCATAGACTATTCCCTCATTTCAGAAGGGGATTAAACATCTGACCTAAAAGATTGATGATAGTAGTTACACCTTCAACCAAGCACATTTAGGATTTGGGAAACAGCTGTTATTGAGCACCACTCCACTGGAGGAATGGGGGGAGGGTTGCCCCTGTCATCCCCCTTAATCCTCAAGTGGTTTTTGTCATGGCTGCTGGTACCCAGACAATGGTATGGCATGTTTAATACTGGTACCCAGACATGGTATGGCATGGCATTGAATTTCCAGGCATAGTTTGGGCAGCAGTGGTCAGCGTTTAAAAACAAAAAGCTGCCACTGCCAGATGAATATTACCCCCAGAGTAATTATTCTGTTTCTGTATGCTTGTTAAGTCCCTTCTTTCTCAAGTTAAGGCTTACATTCGCCCAGTCCATTATGAGAACTTTTCCAGGGAATTCTCAATGTCCAGTTTACAGACTCACAGTTCTCTCAACTGCTACTCGCAGTTTGATCTCAAAGGTCGAATCCTTAAGGGACCTGACAATGAGGTATCCTGTTACATTTTCCCCTTCTTTCCCCGTCTCTCATGTGGCCGCCTTTCCTGCTGTCTCATTTTTCTCTTTTATTTATTTAAAAAAATTTTAATACCTCTGTCCTACATAAGTTTACAAAACTCATTAACTCTATCAGGCCATCTGACTCACCATCTGAAGGATCTTATTAATTCTAGTCTGACTCAAGGTGAGTTCTTGATGCCATGGAAGCATTCTTTCATATAGCTATGTATTAAAAAACAAGGACTAGATAATTCCACACCAGCTAACTTTCATCCCATCATCTTCAATTTCTTGCAAAAATCTGGATATCAACAGGTCATCTGGTTTTAGAATTCTACCAATACCTAAGTCAGACCATTTTGGATGTAAGGTGTTTGGTAGAATTCTGCTGTTGGGTAGGAGGTTCCACTGAGGGTGGTGCTGGGGGAGGCTTCCTTGCAGTAGATTGATGTGATTACTAAGAATTGAGTCTTGCATCTGTTGAGTTTGAGTTTGAATGTCATGGCCCAGAATTCCAAAATGTTCAGTCCTTAGTCCTTGGGTTATCAAGTTGTTAATTTATGTCGTGTTTTGATTGAATGGAATATATATGGACACATCAGTGTAAATGAATGGGTTGAAGCCATGTCTTGATAGTGTCCTTGCTAGTGGGATCGTTATTATGTTGAACAGTGTGGGCGATATCGTTGAGTGTTGCGGTACCCTCCAGTATGGTATCCGTTGTTGGGGGAGGGGGGAGAGCATGTTGTTCCATTTGACCTGGAAGGATCAGGATGTTAGGAATCCTTTGAACCATTGCATTACCTCGCCTCCAAAACTTATCTTGTCCAGCAGTCTCAGTATGATTTGATGGTCAAATATCAACCATCAGTTTCAGTACAATCAACCACTGAAAAAAGGTATGAGTAAAATCTAAATAAGTGTCAAATGCACTTGACATGTCGAATTGTAGAAGTAAGATTTTCTTGCCCTTGCTGATTTCACTCTTGAATTTGGCCATTAAGGTCGTAAGTACTGTTTCAGTGCTGAACTGAGGTCTGAATCTTGATTGGGAGTTGTGAAGTATGGAGAAGTTGTTGAGGTAATCCATTAGTTGTCTGTTGACCAGGCTTTCTAATACTTGGTCATGAGGGGGATGGAGGCCACAGGTCTGTAGTTTGAGACTTCACATCTGCTCTTTTGCATGGACTTTGGAATTGGTGTCAGTACAATTCATAGTAACATAGTAAGTGATGGCAGATGATGACCTGAATGGTCCATCCAGTCTGCCCAACAGTCATATTCATTATCAATTCAAGATTTAAATCAGTAATGAACATGATGATATATACTTGATCATGGTCTTTCTTTGGTGTTTCTGGGACACAGACCTAGAAATCTGTCCAGCTCTGTCCTTATGTTCCAACTACTGGAGTTGCCGTCAAAGCCCACTCCAGCCTATCCAAACCACTGGAGTTTCTGCCAAAGCTCTCTCCAGCCCATCCTAAACCGGATCTCCATATGCGGGATTCAGACCGTATAAGCTGGCCCAGAACTGGCCTTAGTTGATGCAGCCAGAGTTGCCATCTAAGCACCAATTGATATGCAAACACATATGCAACCCTTTACGCTTTTTATATCATTCATTTTCTAATTAGAGATCCTCTGTGTTTATTCCATGTCTTTTTGAATTCCACTGCAGTTTTTTTTCCCACCACCTCCTTCAGGAGGTCATTCCAGGCATCTACCACCCCGCAACCTCAGTTCATGTTCTCTAGTTTTATCACTTTCCCTTCCATCATTTTGCTAAAGTCAGGATGTTTGAAATCCAGGACTTTTGAGTGGCTGTCCTCCACTTTAGCTGTTATATCAAACTAAACTGTTTGATGATCATTGCTGCCCAGGTGGGCATCCACTTGGATATTATGCACACTTTCTCTATTTATGATCACCACATCCAGCATTGCTTCTTCCCTCGTGGGTTCTGTCACCATTTGCCCGAGTAGAGCACTTTGTAAGGTGTCCATGATCTCTCTACTTCTTTCTGATTCCACAGATGGAACTTTCCAATCTGTATCTGGCAGGTTGAAATCTCTCAGCAATAGTACCTCTTCTCTTTCCCAACTTTTGGATATCTGTAGCTAGATCTTCATTTACTTCCTCTGCTTGTGTTGGAGGTCTGTAGACAACACCCATGTGGACAGAGGTTCCATCATTTCTTTTCAAGTTGATCCATATTACTTCTTCCTTTCTCCAGGCCCCTGACATTTTAGTTGCTGTGATGTCATTTCTCACATACAGAGCTACTCCTCCACCTTTACGACCATCTCTATCCTGCCTAAATAGATTGTAACCTGGTATGTTTGCATCCCATTCATGGGAATCATTGAGCCATGTCTCCATGATAGCAACAATGTCTGTCTGCCTCTAACATCAGGGCATGCAGGTCATGAACTTTGTTGCTTAGACTGCGAGCATTTGTTGTCATCGCTTTCCAGCTACATTTCAGTGGCAGTCTCATCTTCTGTTTAGTTTTTTCCTTAGTCTCTTTCCTGCTGTGTTAAGTTATTTGCTAAGATTACATTTTCATTGTTTTATTTATTACTGTTAACGCCTTGTCTTTAGCTGGGGATGACCACTGGAAGTGACCTGCCTCCATATGCTACCCCCACATTCTAGTTTAAATGCCTAGATACATATTGCCTGAATTTCTGTCCAAGGATTTTTTTTCTTGCCATAGTGAGATGCAGTCCATCGTTACAATATAATCTTATTTTTCCATATATTGCCCCATTCTCCTATGTACCTAAAACCTTCTTGGACACCAAACTTTGAACCACCTATTAAAATTCTCGGTATTTTGTAAACTTTTTCTCCGTTTCCAAAAGTAGGTAGTACGTCAGAAAAACTACCATTTCTACCAAAGGTTTTAACCCCTCCCCCAGCTCCTGAAAAGCTCTCTGCACTGCAAGTAGGGTGTTATTGGCCAGGTCATTTGTTCCCAGGTGGAAAACATCAGTGTTAGACTCCTTAGTTTTTTCTCTGATTATAGTCAGTATTTGTCTGGTACTCCTGGTAGCTGAGGAGCCTAGAAGGCATTTCACTTTGCTGGTCCCCTTCAACTGTGTTTCAAAGTTAATTCCTCTGATAATAGAATCCCCTAGCAGCAACAGTTTTCTGGTATGAGATTTTATTAGTGCTTTGGGGGGGGTGTCTTTTCTCTTGGGACACCTTCATTGTTTTTATGTTCTATCTGAGTTCTCTTTTCTGGAGCATCACAGTGCTGTAATGGAGCAAAAGAATTCTGTAGGGACAACAGTTGTGAGCGTGGATGCTTCTGTGCCACATGTCGTCTACCTGAGCCTACTATGATCCATCTGTTCTTAGGTGGTTTTATTCTTTGAGGCAATGGTAACATAGTAACATAGTAGATGTGATTCTATGCAGTAATAGAAGCTGTTTTAATTGCATTCAATTCTGCTTTAGTTTGCTGAGCTCCTGTTTTATACTATCAAGCTGATGATAGGACAAGCTTTAAGCCTCCAGATGGTGTGCCTTGTAACTAAAGCACCTCAATTATTACACAGAATAAGTTACCTTGATTGGTTGGAATGGGTATGAATAGGTGTACTTTGATAGGGTTAACAGTCTATAAGATTGGCTGTGTATGACTGAAGAGTACCGTTAATGATTTTTGGGTTGTCTATATATGAGTAGAAAACCCTTGAGACGGTGGGGTGTGGGGAGGGTAGATGGAACTATAAGTCTCAGTGAGTCTTCCAAGTCCTCTATCAAAAAGGTTCTAGGGCAAGCAATCACACAGTTTGATAAAATAATCAAATTCAGTTTGATACAACAGTCAAATTCAGCTAGAATCTAACATTTGTCCTGCAAATCTAAATATTCCCAATAATTATAGCAGTCTCTGCAATGTAAATGCAAATTAAGCCAGTTGTAAGCCTAAAGCTGTTTTTTTTTTTTTACTTAGTCTATGCTCACTACTATTAGAGCTAGGCAGAAAGGCAGGTTTTTTGTCTTTTTTGGGGATTTGGGTTAGAAGACAGAGAAGTACACTACAATATAGATTCACAAGACAAATTAAGCAGTGAAGTCCAGAGAATAGATATATCAGGTAACTAACCTGTAGCCAGAAAGGTGAGAGATTAAGAATAAAAATATCAGAACTCTTAGCAGTATTATGGTTCAGGTCCAGCACATGGCCTCTGTCTGTTGGGAATAGGCCGTTGATTAACACAAATGATATGTGAGAGTGAATTTGAGATATAAATTGTGCTGGGGCATCTTTCATTAGGTAGTTGGGGCAGGTGTCTAATATGCAGCAGGCCTTGGATAGCTTCTTCACAGAGTGGGTAACTTCAAGTGTGAGGGAAGTGAACGATGTCCAGGCTCTGTCCACTATGATTCTTGCATGCTATTCGTCCAGTTCTTTGATGTAAAGTTCTAGATTTCTGCTGTTTTGTGCTAGTCCCTTTCTTAGGTCAATGATATTGTGTATCTGGATTTTCAAAAGGCGTTTGACAAAGTACTACTACTACGATTTAGCATTTTTATAGCGCTACAAAGCGTACGCAGCGCTGCACAAACATAGAAGAAGAAAGACAGATTGTAAGCTCTTTGAGCAGGGACTAATAGCACCTCATGAAAAACTCCAGAAGAAATTGGAGAGTCATGGGATAGGAGGTAGTTTCCTATTGTGGATTAAAAACTGGTTAAAGGATAGAAAAAAGAGAGTAGAGTTAAATGGTCAGTATTCTCTATGGAGAAGGGTAGATAGTGGGGTTCCTCAGGGGGTCTGTGCTGGGACTGCTGCTTTTTATCATATTTATAAATGATCTAGAGATGGGAGTAACTAGTGAGGTGGTTAAATTTATTGATGACACAAAGTTATTCAAAGTTGTTAAATCGCGAGAGGATTGTGAAAAATTACAAGAGGACCTTACGAGACTTGGCGTCTAAATGGCAGATAACGTTTAATGTGAGCAAGTACAAAGTGATGCATGTAGGAAAGAGGAACCCGAAATATAAATACGTAATGCAAGGCTCCACGTTAGGATTCACCGACCAAGAAAGGGATCAAGGTGTCGTCGTTGATGATTGAAATCCTCTTCTCAGTGTGCTGCAGTGGCTAAAAAAGCAAATAGAATGTTAGGTATTATTAGGAAAGGAATGGAAAACAAAAGTGAGAACGTTATAATGCCTTTGTATCGGTCCATGGTGCGACCCCACCTCGAATATTATGTTCAATTCTGGTCACCGCATCTCAAAAAAGATATAGTGGAACTAGAAAGGTACAGAGAAGGGTGACGAAAATGATAAAGGGGATGGGACGACTTCCCTATGAGGAAAGGCTGAAGTGTCTAGGGCTCTTCAGCTTGGAGAAGAGACGGCTGAGGAGAGATATGATAAGAGGTCTATAAAATAATGAGTGGAGTGGAATGGGTAGACGTGAATCATTTGTTTACTCTTTCCAAAAATACTAGGAATAGGGGGGCATGCGATGAAGCTACAAAGTAGTAAATTTAATAGAAATCTGAGAAAATGTTTCTTCACTCAACATGTAATTAAACTCTGGAATTCGTTGCCAGAGAATGTGGTAAAGATGGTTAGCTTAGCAGGGTTTAAAAAGGGTCTGGATGGCTTCCTAAAGGAAATGTCCCTAGACCATTATTAAAGTGACTTGGGGAAAATCCACTGCTTATTTCTGGGATAAGCAGCATAAAATGTATAGAGTTTTTTTTGGATCTTGCCAGGTATTTGTTATCTGGATTAGCCATTGTTGGAAACAGAATGCTGGGCTTGATGGACCTTGGGTCTGTCCCAGTGTTGCAGTACTTATGTACTTATCTTTTTTTCAAAATATTTTGCTAAGTCAAATGCAGTTGGGAGTGTCTCATTTCTTGAAGTTACATGGTCTGTGTATATCAGGCTGTTTACTAGTCCATGTAATTTCTTTATATCCCTGTAGTCAGTTCAAACCTGTTCTCTGTAGAAGTTCCATTTGGCGTGTCTTATACTTGCCGTGTAGTGTTTGATGGCTTCTTTCCATTCTTGTTTGGACTTATCTCTGCGCCTTTGCCATTTTTGTTCTAACTTCCTACATTGGCATTTTAGCTTTGTCGGTTCCTTGGCAGAACCAAGGGGATGGTTTCAGTCTGTGTTGCTGTTTTGTCTTTAGAGGAGCAATTTCGTCTAGAATGTGTTTACATTTTTCATCCATATTGTGAGGAATTCAGTGGCTGCTGTTGGGAGATTCTTGGTGTCGCCGTGAATTCTGTCCCAGAATTTTTCACCACTGACCTTGCCTCGGGATTTATGGTTTATCATTTTTATTAGAAACCAAATAACCTGTACATGTACCACTACACAGCGTTATCATTGGCAGTCACAAAAGTGAGTTCTTGTTTTTTTGGTTTTTTTTACAGGTACTGTAATATCACTAGTATCTACAAGAACAAAAGAGTTTTGTTATAACCTTCCCTCCCTGCCCCCCCATTCCCCCCCATTTAGTCAGAACTTAAGACTAGAAGTTCAACAATCTGCTTCTGGCAATCGGGGTCAGTGTGTTTAGCAATGGGCTCCATATATTCAGGAACTGCAATCCAGTCCTGCAGTTAAAGTCCTTCACTCCCATCCTCTCCATCCGCATCAACGAAATCATACGTGTCCGCCACTGAGAGTAAGATGGATAATGGCCTGTCACCCATTCCGACAGGATCACCTGTATGGCAACCACAGTAGCCCTGTTTACAAAAGCTGTAAATCCTTTTGGTACTGGATGGACAAACACCGGGTGTCCCAGCAACAATCCCGGATCATGTTTCCACCTGGCCCGCCAGGTACAAGAGACATATTGTGTGAGCTGTTTCCAATATTTGGCTGTGCCCCTGCATGTCCAGAGCATATGCCCCAAGGTGGCTCCAGATTCCTTGCATTTAGGGCACTCCCCCCACGGAGAGACCCCCATATTGAAAGCCCTCTTAGGGGGGATGTAGAGTCTACGTGCCACTTTATATTGAGTCTCCCAGTGTGACATCATAATGGTGTGTTTCTTCATAGTCAAAACATGAGCTTTAAACTGGGCTACTATAAGATCCAACGGAATATCTTCTTTCCACTGGGCTAGCAACTTTGCAAAATCTGGTTCCTGAATAGTGTCCCTGATGAAATTTTAGTGGTGAAATTTTAGTGGAACTCGTTGTTGCGCTGCTAGGGAAAATGCCGAAGCTAGCTCTTCCTGGACATCTTCAGCTAAATCTTCCCAAGGCAGGGACTGTATGTAGTGCTTTAACTGACCATAATGAAACTCATCTGAGGGGAGCAGGTCAAATTCCGCCCGGAGCTCTTGGAACAGTTTTATCCGTCCTTCAAGAGTGACTGCATGCAATAGGTATGTCATCCCATTCCGTTTCCATCTTTGAAAAGCTGGGTACAAAGTTCCAGGTGGGAAGGCGGGGTTCCCACAAATCGACAAGAATGGGGTAGTTTTTGATGAAAATTTTGTGTAATTTACAAACCCATTGCCACACCGCTTTCGCCGACCTCAGAATTCCTGTCCGCTGCAGTATATATGGTAGGGGAAGTCCTGCAGTGTGCAGATAAGTGCTGAAATGTATCCCGGGATACAACTGTAGCTCTATGTGGGTATCCGTATAGTCCTGGGTTCCACGGAACCAGTCATTTATATGACGCATTCCACTCGCCACCGTCATGTATTTAATGTTCAGCAGGCCCAGGCCTCCATACTCCACCGGTACACTTAATGTTGATTAGGAAAGTCGTGGCTTTTTCTTTCTCCATAGGAAGGTTTGCACCATTTTTATCAATTTTTGTTCATCCGCCTTTTTTAGAAACAATGGGAGCGACTGAAATGTGTATAACCATCTGGGGGCCACCACCATATTGTATAGCGCAATTCTTCCCATGAGTGAAAGTGGTAAGTGCCCCCAGACCTCCAACTGCTTGTTAGTGTCCTGCAACAATCTCTGCACATTTTGTACATAAAGCTTTAAGTCCCTGGTAATAGTAACTTCCAAATATTTCAAGGAGTTTTGTGTCCACTGTAGAGGGAAGCTCCCCAGCCATTTTATCTGATCTTCTAGCAACACTGGCAGGGCCATAGATTTGTGTAGGTTTAGACAAAAACCTGAGTATCTCCCGTACTGTTCAATTAACTGTAACAACTTAGGTAAAGTCTTTGGGGGCTCTTGCAAAATTACTAACAGGTCATCTGCATAGGCTAGAATTCTGATATTCTGTCCTGCTAACTTAACCCCCTGGAGATCTGGAGCCAAAGAGACCTTACGCAGGAGCGGTTCCAGGGACATAATAAGCAGCAAAGGGGATAGGGGACAGCCCTGTCGAGTACCACGTTGTATTAAGAACTCTGGTTCCCTGACACCATTGATGAACACTCCCGCTTTGGGTTGACAATAAAGCGTTTGAACTGCATGCATGAACCAGCCCTCTATGCCCATGGCCGCCAGTGTCTGGTACATGAACGTCCACCCAACCTGATCAAACGCCTTTTCGGCATCTAAACTCAATACCAGGGTGGGTGCCCCATGCTGTTGACTGACCGCCATGGCCATCAAAGTTTTCCTAATATTATGTACTGACTGGTGGCCTCTCACAAATCCGACCTGCTCTGGGCCTATCAGAGATGGTAGGTATTCGGCCAACCGTATCGCCATCAGCTTTGCCAAAATTTTAGTGTCGACATTTAACAATGAAATTGACCGATAGGATTCAACGTTATCTAAAGACTTCCCTGGCTTGGGTATTAAAGTTATAAGCGCCGAGTTAGCGTACCTTGGGAATTCTCTTTTTTTCTACTACCTCCCGGTAGTATTCCAACAGAGATGTTACGGCCTTCCCTGACAATATTTTATAATAGCCTGAAAATCCATCTGGCCCAGGAGCTGACCAGAGCTTTAATGTTTTGATCACAGTTTGTAATTCTGTCATTGTCAAAGGTTTATTCAGGTTCTCCAGCTGTTCCCCTGTTATTTTAGGGAGCCTTGCCTGAGCTAGATATTTTTGCATCTCTTGTTCCGAGGGAGCTAGTCTCCATTTATATAGGGTTGCCCAATCTTTTGACGGTCCGTGATTAAATTCCCATTTTTATCTTTCAATGCAGTCACTGTCCTCGGGACTCCTGATTTTTTTATTAATCGCCCTAACATTCTGCCTACCCGATTGCCATACTTATGTAACTTGTATTTGTAAAAAAGGGCAGACCTCAACTCACTTTCATGTAAGAGACTATTAAGGGCCACCTGAGTAGCTTTCAAATTCTCCAAGGTAGCTACTGTAGGGTGATGGAGATGAATTATCTTAGCCCTCTGCAACTGGCGCTCCAAGTTCAGTATGCCCGCAGACCTCTTCTTATTCTTAGTACTACAGTAGGCTATAATAGCTCCCCGGATGACCGCCTTAGAGGCCATCCAGAACAACTCGGGCTGATGTGTGGCGTGCCAATTATTATGCACTATATAGTGATCCCAATTTCGTTGCACATGTGCCCACAATTGCGGATCATGGTATAAGCCCGCTGGGTATCTCCACCCTCTACTCCCCGTGGCGTCTGTGGTAACTTTAATATCTATCCACACCATAGCATGGTCCGCCACTTCTTCTGGACCTATAGATGTTGTATCTACTAGGTGAAATATGGAGCGGGCTAGCAAAATATAGTCTATCCGGGCAAACGTGCCATGTGCCCTTGCCCTGTGCGTATAATCTTTCTCTCCTGGATAATCAATAGAAATCAAACAAAATAAAACATGGAAAAGAAAATAAGATGATACCTTTTTTTATTGGACATAACTTAATACATTTCTTGATTAGCTTTCGAAAGCTAATCAAGAAATGTATTAAGTTATGTCCAATAAAAAAGGTATCATCTTATTTTCTTTTCCATGTTTTATTTTGTTTGATTTCTATTGATAACCTTAAGAGTGGACTAACACGGCTACCACACTCCTCTCCTGGATAATAAATCTTCCACGGATCTACCAGGTCAAGGGTCTTATTAAATGACTGAAATTCTCTGACCCGCACTCCTCTATACTAAGAATCCTTTGTACTAGAACAATCTTGCCGGGGATCCAGGACTGCATTGAAACCCCCAACCACAATCAGTTCTCCACCGTGACTCTGCAGACATTTCCCTGCTAGATTGGTAAGGAAGGATGCATCATGGTTATTAGGCCCGTATAGAACCAAAAGCAACAAGATTCTCCCCGCCAACCAAACCTTCAACATTATATGGTCCCCCTGAGCCCCTTTTTCAAGTACTTTTGCTTTATATGGAAGCCCCTTTCGAAACAGCACCGCCCCCCCCCCCCCCCCCCCCCCCACGACTCTGTGATGACACTGCAAATACTTCTCTGACCCAGTGTTTTTGTAGTTTAGAGTGCTCAAGATCGGTAAGGCGTGTTTCCTGCAGACACACAATATCTGCTCTGTCTCTCTTAAGTGCAGAGAGTATCTTAGATCTTTTAATTGGGGAGCTAATCCCACCCACGTTCCATGATATTATTCTAGTGGTCATCCTTTAAAACACCCCACTCCCAGTGACCATGTTATACCCAGGATATTGCAGGTCTCCTCAGCCCCAAGACCCCATTCTCCAGACAAAACTCTAGAAGTACCTTTCAATTTCGTGTTATACTTCCCCCGATTCCAATAAAGTAAGTTCCGCTTCCCTTTAAAGCCTAGTAATCGTTCATGAAATATAAACCCTTCACCCCAAACCCCCTTAATCCCCTCCCACAGCTCTAACCCGTTGGCCAGGTTCCAAGGCCTAGACCAGGAATTGGCAAGAGAACACCTAACGTTTCGAGAGCCCCCAACTCCTATAAATGCAACACATTTATATTAATAATTACTGCAACAATTGACATTTTTGGGATCTAGTCCCCTTTAGGTTACCAATGTCTTTAGTCTCCCTCCAGGATGCCTTGGTCTCGAAGGCCTGCTTTTGCTTCTTCCAACGATTTAAAGGTCTGCCATTGTCCTTGGACGTGCACTTTCAGGGAGGCTGGGTATTGCAGGAGAAAACGAATTTGCTTTTGGGCCACTGAAGAGCATATGGGATGAAATTTACACCGTCGCTCCTGCACTCCAGTTGAATAATCCTGAAATATCAGGATTTGCCGTCCTTCGTGTTTTAATTCTCCTCTACGGATCTTGAATCCCTGCAGGACTTCCATTTTATGGCGATAATTGAGCAACCGCGCAACCACCACTCTCGGCTGTTCCTGGTTTTCTCTGTTGCGGCCAACGCGGTGCGCTCTTTCAATGACCAGTTGTCCAAAGGAATCTGTCAGGGCCAACTCCTTAGATAGCCATCCCGTGAGCCAATCCACCAGGTTTTTATCAGGTATTTTCTCAGAAAGGCCCACAATCCGCACATTATTCCTGCGGGAGCGATTTTCGAGATCTTCTAATTTGTCCATGTGCTCCTGGAGCTGCCGTTTTACCTCCCGCAGGTCTGCACTATAGCCCTGTGAGTCATCTTCCAGGGCGGACACCCTGGTCTCCACATCCTCCATTCGAGTTTCCAAACCTTCTAATTTCGTATGGAAAGCGTCCAATTTTAAGTCTAGGGCGTCCCATTTAGGCTGCCACGCATTTGCAACTGCCAGCGTTAACTGCTCGAGTTGCGACGCTGTAAAGTTTTGGTTCGCCGGAAGCGGGTCCTCCGCCATTTTCGATTCTGGCGCCGACACTTTACTTTTGTCCTTTTCTTTTTTCCCCACTCGTAGCGCCATTCCAGTTGGAGACTGTTTAAGATATTTGTCCATAAAGGTACGCCAATTCTGATTTTTTTCTTTTTGAACACTCGCGTTGCAGTATTTTAAGCGGTTTATGGAGCGAGGGCCCAGGAGCTAAAGCAGATCACATCCACTCAGCTCATCACGTCACATGGTCTTTTGCCTCGGGATTTATATTGTCTGTGCTTTCTTGGTTTGGTTCGACGTTGCCTCCAGTTTAATGTTGCGTCTATAGTGTTCTCCGAGGACAAGCAGGCTGCTTGTTCTCACGACTGGGTTGACGTCCATGGCAGCCCCCACCAACCGGAAGAAAACTTCGCGGGCGGTCCCGCACGCAGGGCACGCCCACCGCGCATGCGCGGCCGTCTTCCCACCCGTGTGCGACGGTTCCCGCTCAGTTTTTTGTATTCCGCGCTAGAGAGAGACGTGTTACACATCTCTCTCTTTGTCAGCCCCGGAAACCGGATTGCGGCCTAGCCGCGGTTATTCTTTGTTTCACGTACGCGTTCGCGTGTTTTTTTTTTTTTCTTCGGAAAAAAAAAGGAGTTGTCCTCGTTCTTAGCCGCGAGGGCGCTTCGTCGCGGCCTTGTGGCCGCGTGGTCATTTCTTTTTCGGGTGTGCTTTTCACCGCCACCATCGACGAGTTTGACCTTGCCGACGCAATTTTTCCGTCTCTGTCCTTGAAGGTCCCAAGCGGATTCAGAAAGTGTGGTCGGTGTGGCCAGCAGATCTCGCAGACCGATACCCACGCTTGGCGTCTCCAGTGCCTCGGCCCGGAGCATAATTCCAAGACATGCACCTTGTGTCTCGGCTTAAGGAAGCGGACACAGGTGGCGAGGCAAGTTCTATGGGACCGTCTTTTTGGAACTTGCGCCGGCCCTTCGACGTCGACCTCGACGGCATTGGTGTCGACGGCCGGATCTTCGGTACCGGTACCGATGTCGACGAAATCGGCGCTGACTCTGGCGCCGACCCCAGGAGTACAGGTACCTTTGGCCCGCCGGCCTGCCGGTGACGGCGGGGGTGAGCGGCCGCGCGGGCAGTCTGCCCCGGCCACTCCCTCTGCCCAGGGCCATCGGGACTGAACCCTGTCGAATCCGATTCCTCGGGGGGGGGGGGGGTACCACCTCCTCCTCGTCTCTTCCGCCGAACGCCGATGATGGGCATCGAAAGAAAGCAAAGAAGCACCGTCATCGGTCGCCCACGGCGCACGGGACTGCCAGCTCCGGTACTTCGAGGGACGACTCGACGCCCAGGAAGCGGCAGTGCTGGGAGGAGCGTTCCCCCTCGGTTGAAGAGGTGTCGCTGCGTCAGTCCGCGGGTACCTCGGTACCGTCTCCTTGGACCCGAGCAGCTTCCGGCACCGACACCCACACAGGCCCCCTGCCTTTCCCGACAGCGGACCTTGACGAGTGCCTCCGAGCCATCCTTCCCGGAATCCTGGAAGGGCTGATGCGCCAGGCGCTGCCAGTACCGGGGGTGCTTGCGCCCCCGGCGCCATTGATGGAGGCGCCGGTGTGCTCTGGCCCGGTGCCGAGGCCTCCGACTCCGCTTGCGGCACCGGTGTCGACCGCCACGCAGGTGGAGTCCCCGTTGACATCGATGGGGGAAGCTTCGTCCCCGCCGGCGCGGGAGTCCACCACTCGGCGCCATCATCAAGGACGTGGTTCCTCGCAGCCGAGACGGGCCCGGTTGAGGTCTGAGCTGAGAGAGCTCATGTCCGACACCGAGGAGGAGGCCTCGTGGGGGGAAGAGGAGGACCCTAGATATTTCTCCTCAGAGGAGTCTGTGGGCCTTCCCTCTGACCCTACACCTTCACCGGAGAGGAAGCTCTCGCCTCCTGAGAGCCTCTCCTTTGCCTCTTTTGTCAGGGATATGTCTATCTGCATTCCCTTTCCCGTGGTTACTGTGGATGAGCCGAGGGCGGAGATGCTCGAAGTCCTCGACTATCCATCACCACCTAGAGAGTCTTCCACGGTGCCGTTGCACAATGTACTTAAGGAGACACTGCTTCGGAACTAGCTGACGCCACTATCTAATCCCACCATCCCCAAGAAAGCGGAGTCCCAATACAGGATCCACTCAGACCCAGAGTTGATGCGGCCTCAATTGCCTCATGACTTGGCGGTCGTGGACTCTGCTCTCAAGAGAGCACGGAGTTCGAGAGATACCGCCTCGGCGCCCCCTGGGCGGGAGTCTCGCACTCTGGACTCGTTTGGGAGGAAGACCTACCAGTCTTCCATGCTCGTGACCCGCATCCAATCATACCAGCTCTACACGAGCATTCACATGCGGAACAATGTGAGGCAACTGGCGGACCTGGTCGACAAGCTCCCCCCGGAGCAGTCCAGGCCTTTTCAGGAGGTGGTCAGGCAGCTGAAGGCGTGCAGAAAGTTCCTGTCCAGGGGTATCTATGACACCTGTGATGTGGCATCTCGAGCTGCGGCCCAAGGTATAGTGATGCGCAGACTCTCATGGCTGCGTGCCTCTGACCTGGACAACCGCACCCAGCAGCGACTGGTGGATGTCCCTTGCTGGGGGGGGATAGCATTTTCGGCGAGAAGTTCGAGCAGTTGGTGGACCAACTGCACCAGCGGGAAACCGCTCTCGACAAGCTCTCCCACCGGGCGCCTTCAGCATCCACCTCTACAGGTGGACGTTTTTCCCGGGTCCGGCAGGCTGCACCCTACGCCTATAGCAAGCGCAGGTACACCCAGCCGGCCCGAAGGCCTCCTCAGGCACAGGGACACTCCCAGCGCGCTCGTTCCCATCAACAGCGTGCGCCTAAGCAGCCCCCTGCGCCTCCACAGCAAAAGCAGGGGACGGGCTTTTGACTGGATCCATGGGAACATAGCCGCCATCAAAGTCTCCGTACCAGACGACCTGCCGGTCGGGGGGAGGTTGAAAGTTTTTCATCAAAGGTGGCCTCTCATAACCTCCGACCAGTGGGTTCTCCAAATAGTGCGGTGCGGATACACCCTGAATTTGGCCTCCACTCCGCCAAATTGCCCACCGGGAGCCCAATCCTTCAGCTCCCATCACAAGCAGGTACTTGCAGAGGAACTCTCCGCCCTTCTCAGCGCCAATGCGGTCGAGCCCGTGCCTCCCGGGCAGGAAGGGCAGGGATTCTATTCCAGGTACTTCCTTGTGGAAAAGAAAATGGGGGATGCGCCCCATCCTAGACCTGAGAGGCCTGAACAAATATCTGGTCCGAGAAAAGTTCAGGATGCTTTCCTTGGGTACCCTTCTACCCATGATTCAGAAAGACGATTGGCTATGTTCCCTGGATTTAAAGGACGCTTACACTCACATCCCGATACTGCCAGCTCACAGACAGTATCTCTGATTCCGTCTGGGGTCACAGCACTTTCAGTATTGTGTGCTGCCCTTTGGGCTCACCTCTGCACCATGGGTGTTCATGAAGTGTCTCGTGGTGGTTGCGGTGTATCTATGCAAGCTGGGGGTGCACGTGTTCCCGTATCTCGACGATTGGCTGGTCAAGAGCACCTCAGAGGCAGGAGCTCTTCGGTCCATGCAGTGCACTATTCACCTTCTGGAGCTGCTGGGGTTTGTGATAAATTACCCGAAGTCCCATCTCCAGCCAGTCCAATCTCTGGAATTCATAGGAGCACTGCTGAATTCTCAGACTGCTCAGGCCTATCTTCCCGAGGCGAGAGCTCAGAATCTTCTGTGTCTCGCTTCCCAGACCAGAGTGTCTCAGCAGATCACAGCTCGGCAGATATTGAGACTCCTGGGCCATATGGCCTCTACGGTCCATGCGACTCCCATGGCTCGTCTTCACATGAGATCTGCTCAATGGACCCTAGCTTCCCAGTGGTGCCATGCCACCGGGAATCTAGAAGATGTCATCCGCCTGTCCGTCAGTTGCCGCAATTCGCTGCACTGGTGGACAATTCGGACCAATTTGACCCTGGGACGTCCATTCCAAATTTCGCAGCCCACGAAGGTGCTGACGACGGATGCCTCTCGCCTGGGGTGGGGAGCTCATGTCGATGGGCTCTACACCCAAGGGGTGTGGTCCCTTCTTGAACAAGATCTTCAGATCAACCTCCTGGAGCTCCGAGCGGTCTGGAACGCACTGAAGGCCTTCAGAGATCGGCTGTCCTACCAAACCATCCAAATTCGGACAGACAATCAGGTTGCAATGTATTACATCAACAAGCAGGGGGGCACCGGATCTCACCCCCTGTGTCAGGAAGCCGTCAGGATGTGGCGTTGGGCTTGCCAGTTTGGCATGCTCCTCCAAGCCACATACCTGGCAGGCGTAAACAACAGTCTGGCCAACAGGCTGAGCAGAGTAATGCAACCGCACGAGTGGTCGCTCCATTCCAGAGTGGTACGCAAGATCTTCCGAGAGTGGGGCACCCCCTCGGTGGACCTTTTCGCCTCTCAGACCAACCACAAGCTGCCTCTGTTCTGTTCCAGACTACAGGCGCACGGCAGACTAGCGTCGGATGCCTTTCTCCTCCATTGGGGGAACGGCCTCCTGTATGCTTATCCTCCCATACCTTTGGTGGGGAAGACCTTGCTGAAGCTCAAGCAAGACCACGGCACCATGATTCTGATAGCGCCTTTTTGGCCCTGTCAGATCTGGTTCCCTTTACTTCTGGAGTTGTCCTCCGAAGAACCGTGGAGATTGGAGTGTTTTCCGACTCTCATTTCGCAGAACGACAGAGTGCTTCTGCACCCCAACCTTCAGTCTCTGGCTCTCACAGCCTGGATGTTGAGGGCGTAGATTTTGCTTTGTTGGGTTTGTCTGAGGGTGTCTTCTGTGTCTTGCTTGCCTCTAGAAAGGATTCCACTAAAAAGAGTTACTTTTTCAAGTGGAGGAGGTTTGTCGTTTGGTGCACAGAACCTACTTGAATACCTTCTGCACTTATCAGAGTCTGGTCTCAAGACAAACTCAGTAAGGAATCACCTTAGTGCGATTAGTGCTTACCATTATCCTGTAGAGGGTAAATCCATCTCTGGAGAGCCTTTAGTCGTTCAATTCATGAGAGGCTTGCTTTTGTCATGGCCCCCTGTCAAGCCTCCCGCAGTGTCATGGGATCTCAACGTCGTCCTCACCCAGCTGATGAAGCCTCCTTTTGAGCCACTGAATTCTTGCCATCTGAAGTACTTGACCTGGAATGTCATTTTCTTGGTGGCAGTTAGTTTAGCTCTTAGAGTCAGTGAGCTTCAAGCCCTGGTAGCTCATGCGTCTTATACCAAATTTCATCATAACAGAGTAGTACTCCGCACTCACCCTAAGTTCCTGCCAAAGGTGGTGTTGGAGTTCCATCTTAACCAGTCAATTGTCTTGCCAACATTCTTTCCCAGACCGCATACCCGCCCTGCTGAACTTCAGTTGCACACATTGGACTGCAAGCGAGCGTTGGCCTTGTATCTGGAGCGGACACAGCCCCACAGACCGCCCAATTGTTTATTTCTTTCGACCCCAATAGGAAGGGGGTCGCTGTCGGGAAACGCACCATCTCCAATTGGCTAGCAGATTGCATTTCCTTCACTTACGCCCAGGCTGGGCTGACTCTTGAGGGTCATGTCACGGCTCTTAGTGTTAGAGCCATGGCAGCATCAGTGGCCCACTTGGTCAGCACTATTGAAGAGATTTGCAAGGCTGCGACATGGTCATCTGTCCACACATTCACATCACATTACTGCCTCCAGCAGGATACCCGACGCAACAGTCGGTTTGGGCAGTCGGTGCTGCAGAATCTGTTTGGGGTTTGAATCCAACTCCACCCTTCAGGACCCGATTTATTCTGTTCAGGAGTTGTTCTTTGTAGGTCAATTTCTGTTATGCCCTCGCCGTTGCGAGGTTCAATTGACCTGGGTTCTTGTTTTGAGTGAGCCTGAGAGCTAGGGATACCCTAGTCGTGAGAACAAGCAGCCTGCTTGTCCTCGGAGAAAGCGAATGATACATACCTGTAGCAGGTGTTCTCCGAGGACAGCAGGCTGATTGTTCTCACCTACCCTCCCTCCTCCCCTTTGGAGTTGAGTTTTACTCATTCCTTTGCTTGTCATTCAACTGATCGGGAACGGTCGCCCACGAGCGGGAAGACGGCCGCGCATGCGCGGTGGGCATGCCCTGCGTGTGGGACCGCCCGCGAAGTTTTCTTCCGGTTGGTGGGGGCTGCCGTGGACGTCAACCCAGTCGTGAGAACAATCAGCCTGCTGTCCTCGGAGAACACCTTCTAGAGGTATGTATCATTTGCTCTCTGACCACGGTATCTATTCTCAGTTGTAGTTTCCTACATGATTGTGTTGGTTTGTGGAGAACCTGTAGGTAAGGAGATCCAGAGTGTGACCTTTAATATGGGTTTTGAGAGCTGGGGGAGTGTGACTGTCCCACATTGTTAGGAATTCTTTAGTGCTTTCGTCTGCTATGTCGTCAAGATGAAGGTTTATGTCAGTGATGATTAGAATGTTTGAGAAAGATGTGCGTACGTTTGAAATAAAGTCCATGAAGTCCGATTGGCATTCTTTCCAGCTGCCCGGTATCTTATATAACAGAACTACACATAGGTGCCCCAGGATTGAGTTGTCTGGTTATTTTGATAGCAGATATTTCCAGTTGTGGGGTTATGAGTTCCAGCCTTGATAAAGGATCTGTATAGGGTTGCTATTCCTCCCCCTTTTTTCTGTACCCTAGTCCAATGGGATATTTTGTATCCTGGTAGGTATATTTCATTGAGGATCTTTGGAACAGATCCACGTTTCAATGATGGAAGGCCAGGCCTAGCTTTTCTACTTCAATCCAGTCATTGATTTATCACTGATGGTGCATTGATATATCCAATGGTTTGTCAACTGGTTTGTCATGGGCTGGGTAGGAAGTTGTCATTGTTTGCGGATTCTGCTATAATTTTAACTAGCTGCCTTTTTGGCTCCGTTTCCTGAGTTTATATTGGTAGTTTCAGCTTCTTTGCTCTGGCACTTGGACTTGTTGAGGTCACATGCAGTTCCCATTTGGCTGACTGTGTTGTGCATTAGTCCAAACCTTGCTAGGGTGTTCGAACGTCAGCTGTGGTGTGTGAGTATTGGGCTTGTCTGTATGACCCCATGTGTGTGTGGAGGTGCTTATTGTAAGGATGAGCAGTGGTAATATTAGAAGTGTGTGGTATAGTGATTTGTGAGGTGACAAGGTGCCTTGGTGGTTTGTATTTGCAATCATTACTGTCAGTCTCAGTGATGATTCTCAGTATTGGGTAGTCCTGCGTGTTGGAGGTCTTTCTTCCTGTTAGCATGGTGGCACGTTCAACAGTGGAAATATGGAAATACTAGTAAAAGGCCCGTTTCTGACACAAATGAAACTGGCGCTAGCAAGGTTTTCCTCGGAGTGTGTGTGAGAGTGACTATGTGAGAGAGTGAATGTGAGTGTGTGTGTGAGTGACAGAGAGTGAGACTGGGTGCGAGTATGTCTGTGAGAGAGAGTGTGTGATTCTCCTCTCTCCCCTGGCCCCCCCCCCTCCAGCCACCCAGCAATTCTTCTCGCTCCTCCTCCAGCCACTCAGCGATTCTCCTCGTTCCCCTGATTACCTCTGTCGAAGTGGCCGCGTCATTGAAAGCCCTGCCCGTCTCTAGCCTTCACTTTGAGTTCGTTCCCTCAGAGTCCTGCCCTCGTGGAAAGAGGAAATGACGTCAGAAGGTGGGATTCTGAGGGAACGAACTCGAAGCGAAGGCTGGAGACGGGCAGGGCTTTCAATGACGCGGCCACTTCGATGGAGGTAATCAGGGGAGCGAGGAGAATCGCTGGCACCCTCTCCTCCCGCTCGCTCCCGAGTTGCTGGTGGACCTGCTGCTGTGTCCCTCCCCCCTTCCGAATCGCCGCTGGACCCCGTCCCCTGCCCAGAGGCCTGAACCCGGCTCCTCCCCAATGGACAGTCGCCACAGGCGCTCGCCCGCCATCCTGGCAGCCTCCATTTCCGAGAGTCCGACCCCGGTCTCGGAGATGAGGGAGGGCGGCGGGACGGGGAGCGTGTGGCTGCGGCGAATGTCCATCGGGGAGAAGGTTGGGTGAGGGGGACTCTGAGCGGGGGACAGGGTCTCGACTCGAGAGGGGGAGTGTCCATTGGGGAGGAGGGTAGGTGAGGGGGTCTCTGGATGGCGGATGGGGTCCAGCGGCGACTTGAGAGGGGGGAGGGAGAGAGCAGCGGCTACTCGGGAGCGAGCGGGGGGAGAGGGTGGGGTTCTCTAGGTCCAGATGCGAGTCGGGACGGGAGGGGGGGTCCAACGGCGACTTGGGAGGGAGTCGGTCAGGGGGGAGGGTCCGAACTGGGAGAGGAGAGGGAGGTTGGCGGGACAGCTTGCATGCAGCGAGTGTCCATCGTGGAGCAGGGTGGATGAGGGGAACTTTGGCCGGGGGACAGAGTGCAGCCACGACTCGGGAGGGGTGAAGGAGAGAGCAGCGTGTCCAGCGGCAACTATGCTGCATCCCCTTCTCTCTCAGTGTTCCGCTCTCGACTTCATAACGTTATGATGCAAGGGTGGGACAGTGAGACAGATGGTTACAGGCAGCACGAACCCTACGAACTGCACGGACCCTATGAACCCTTCAGTTCCACGGGGAGTCAGCTTCAGAACGTTGGAGTTGGAAATTATTATATAGGATTTTTAAACAACATGGAAATACTTTTAAAATAAATAGGAGGAAATATTTTTTCATGCAAAGAATAGAAGCTTTGGAACTCGAGGATGTGGTAATGGCGGTTAACGTATCTGGATTTAAAAAAAGGTTTGGACAAGTTGCTGGAGGAAAAGTCCATAGTCGCTATTGAGATAGACATGGAGGAAGCCACTGTTTGCCCTGGGTTTGGTAACATGGAATGTTGCTGCTATTTTGGTTTTTGCCAGGTAGTTATGACCTGGATTGGCCACTGCTGGCTAGATGGACTGTTGGACTGACCAGTATAGCTATTCTTATGTTCTTACCTTCTCTCTGTCCTCCTTATGACTGGAATCTTCACATTCCACTGCATTCTGCTGTGTTGCACCGTCACTATGGAATCCACTTCCTATGAGTTTCCACACACAACCACCTTTGCCTCTCTTCAAAACAGCCATGAAGATATGGCTGTATACTCGGGTCTTTTCCTGATTTACTCCCTTTCAGTCATTCAGATGCTCTGCTCCATGTTCATAATGTGTTCTAGTAGTTATTTTGTCTAACTGTGGATGAGTTTTGTTGTGCTGTTCATATCCCTAGTGATGTCTTGTCTGTCTACACTCCATTTGTGTGTTTAAGTTGCATACCTTCTACTTACTACTACTACTTATTTCTGTAAACCACCATGATGATTTTCAAACAGCGGTATATCAAATTAAAAAAAAAATCATCTTACTAGCCTAGTGGCTAGTAAGGTTATATTGGTGGATGGGCTGTGGATTAGGATGTAGGCAGGGATATGCATGAATGAGGTGTGTGGATGGAGTATGCAAAGGTGAGGGGGAAGTAACTGAAGGAGGTCTACTCATCCTCCCTTTGTACTTTTCATATTCCATGTGTTCTTTCCTCGTATTCCTCTCCAGTTTCTATCTCGTTTCCTAGTTTTTCTGTCTTTCCTTGGCTGGTAGCTCCTGCACTTCCTGTTAGTAGCACCAGTCACTGTTGTTGGACTATCTGTAGCACCACAGGGCTGCAAAACTAATATATGCAATGCTCTGTTTCATGGGTGTAAGGCCAGTCTTCTAGCAACAGTAGCACCTTGTTTCCCCATCATAGCTGTGTATTGAGCTACTGTATTCTGCTCCGCTTTAGTGGGTAGGGCAGTGGTTCACTGGCTGTTGCACAATAAAGTGCTTCTAACACCACTGCTACAGTATACAGAGCCCAACTCCCCTGCTTGCTTTGTCACTCAGGGCCTTTAAATGCTCTTTCTGTTGGGCTACGGTTTGCAGATAATGCTTTGTGCTCTTTGCAGGCCACACATGCACATAAACAGAGAAAAATGGGTATAGTGGTAAGAGTAAACCACCAGAATGGCGTTGATTTAGTCCTAAGTGATTACTTGGTGAATCGTGTGGAAAGAGAGAGAAGATCCTCAAGTACTGAGAAATGCAGTCCAAGACTATGAAAATGTGGCATATAGATACAGAAATATTTCCTACTGTTTTGGGTGCCACAGGTTTGATCAAAAAACTTCCAAGCACACCTGGATAAGTTGCCTATACATGTTACATCTTATGAACTCCAGAAAAAAGCTCTCTTTGGCACTGGTAGTGGCAGTGGTAGCGAGCTGCCTGGGGTGACCCGGATCCTTTCCTCTGCAGCATCCCACCTGTGCTTAAACATAAAGTTATGTCAGTGAGTGGGAGACTGCAGAGGGAAGGATCTGGGTCGGTCCAGGCAGCGTGCTGCCAGCACCGGCAAAAAACTCAGTTTTGGTGGACCGGGCTCGCTGAGGGAGGACATGGAAGGGGTGGTGAATGGGGAGGTGGGGTAGGGGCGAGTGAGATGCAGCAAGAAGGGAGCAGAGAAAGTTGAAGGAGAGGCCTGTTACATTATAAACAACAACAAAAACAACTGCTCTGTGTGCCAGCCCATGACAAACCAGTTGAGAACCGCTGCCCTAGAAGAAAGGTACAGGGGAAACTTGTACAGACGTTTGAATACTTAAAAGGTATTAATATACAAACATCTTTTTCAGAGATAGGAAGCAGAACTACTAGTGGACATGAAATGAGGTTGCAAGGTAATAGATTTTGGATTAACATCAGGAAATACCATTTCAAAGAGGGTGGTGGATGCCTGGGATACGCTGTGGGGGAGATGATGGAGACAAAAAGTGATGGAATTCAAAAATGTGTGGGATAAACAGAAGATGCCTATATAGAAAGAGAAGGATGATGAAAATAAAACTTAAATGACCTTAACACTTTAATCGAGCATTGATCAATGTGATCTGCATGAAGCAGCAGGTACAACTCTGGCTGCTTTGTTGAGCAGAATGGATCGTACAGGTCTTTATATTTATTTATTTAGATTTTGCTCACACCTTTTTCAGTAGTAGCTCAAGGTGAGTTACATTCAAGTACACTGGATATTTCTCTGTCCCAGGAGGGCTCACAATCTAAGTTTGTACCTGAGGCAATGGAGGGTTAAGTGACTTGCCCAAGATCACAAGGAGCAGCAGTGGGATTTGAACCAGCCACCTCTGGATTTCAAGACCAGTGCTCTAACCACTTGGCCACTCCTCCACTGTCATTTACTATATTACTGTGTTTGGAAAGAGATTAGTGATGTGACAGTAGGTTTGGTTGGTCTATTCTGTACAATCTGAGGTGTAGAATCTAACTTCATTCTTCCCCATGGCCCACTTATTTCCTGGTTGCCATAATAAAATAGGGGGAATGACCTAGTGCCAAGCTAAAACACGTTGCCCACTAGTGCACTATTTTTCCATTTCCCTTTTATGTTTCAAGAACTTTGTTCAGCACTCACAAATACAAAATACAGAACAATATAAAAAAATAACCAAAGATCAAAGTCACTGAAGAACAGCAAACTCTGAACCAAAATGATTCGCTGCAATCCCACCTCACAAAATGAACAAGAGCAACACTGAGAAGGATGCTGACACCCCCATCAAGGACAACAAAAGAAAATTATGCATTCAAAATCCTGCTACAGGCAATAGAAGTCAAGAGAGTCCCAAAATAACTAAACCATACAAAAATCTTCACCTTTAGCAGAAGACAAGTCCAAGATACCCCTCCACTCCAATGCATAGAGCAATATCATAGAAGAACACCACTGCAATGGCGTAGGAGCGTCTGGGGTAAGCCAGTGCTGGAGAATATAGCCTTTTTGACCAACAAGACTGTACGTTTGAGAAAGGAGCAGAATCCTTTAGGTGGAGAAGCTGAAAAGGTAAAAATGTTAAACAAAAGGCATGACACTACATGCCAGGTGAGATGCCAGAGACTAGATACATGTGCACCAAATTGCTTCCAAAACATGAGAATGGCTGTACATGGCCAAAGCATATGACCAAGATGTGCATTATTACCAGAACATTTCAAACAGACACCATCAGAGCGAAAGGTCGTCCGAAAGGCCAGACATACATTCATGTAATAAAGTTATAATGCAAGTCACTCAGTAAAACACTGTCAGTCACTTTTGAGATGCCCACAAAACAGGCAATCTGCTCACATTCAGTAGATTGCCAAAACCTGTCGTTTCGTTCTCTATAACGCAGCAAAATCCGTCCCTTCCTCTCTGAGCACTCTACCCTTATCCACACTCTTATCACCTCTCGCCTAGATTATTGCAACTTGCTTCTCACCGGCCTCCCACTTAGCCATCTCTCTCCTCTTCAATCAGTCCAAAACTCTGCTGCGTGACTCACTTTCCGCCAGAATTGCTGTGCTCACATTAGCCCTCTCCTCAAGTCACTTCACTGGCTCCCTATCCATTTCTGCATTCAATTCAAACTTCTCTTACTGACCTATAAGTGCATTCACTCAACCTCTCCCCAGTACCTCTCCACTCTTGTCTCTCCCTACGCCCCCCCCCCCCCCCCCCCCCGGGTACTTCGTTCTGTGGATAAATCTCTCTTGTCTGTCCCCTTCTCCTCTACTGCTAATTCCAGACTCCGTTCCTTTTATCTCGCTGCACCTCACGCTTGGAATAGACTTCCCGAGTGTCCCGTTCCGGGTCTTTACCTGCGCTCCCGCGGCGGGGAGCGATGATCGACGGGGGCCGCGGGCTCCAGTGCGGCAGAGACAAGCCACCGACGGGGCCAGCGCTTCCGCGGGTCGGCCCGAGGCTGGCGACTCGCGGGAGCGAACGCCGGCCTCAGGGAAGGGAGGACGCCGGCCAAGATGGCGGCGCCGGCGTCGTTGTCTCCCCGGCCAGAGCTAGGTAGCAAGCCCCGTCCACTGGCGCCGGATTGGCGCATGGAAGAAGGAACTCCGCCTGCGAGGCGGGTCCACCAATCCAGGCCCTCCTGGCCTGTCAGGGCTGAAAGGATTGGCTCCTCTCTAGGGAGGGGATGGACTGGCGGGGGATTTAAACCCCGGAACAAGAAGGGTTCAGCGCTTCTGTTTCTATTGCCAGGAGCCGACACAGTGGAGTGCGGAGCGTGTCCTTCAGAGACTGTGTTCCTCTTCAAGCTAGCCGTCCTTGCTAGCCACCTTCAGAGACTGTGTTCCTCTTCAAGCTAGCCGTCCTTGCTAGCCACCTTCAGAGACTGTGTTCCTCTTCCAGCTAGCCGTCCTTGCTAGCCACCTTCAGAGACTGTGTTCCTCTTCCAGCTAGCCGTCCTTGCTAGCCACCTTCAGAGACTGTGTTCCTCTTCCAGCTAGCCGTCCTTGCTAGCCACCTTCAGAGACTGTGTTCCTCTTCCAGCTAGCCGTCCTTGCTAGCCACCTTCAGAGACTGTGTTCCTCTTCAAGCTAGCCGTCCTTGCTAGCCACCTTCAGAGACCGTGTTCCTCTTCCAGCTAGCCGTCCTTGCTAGCCACCTTTAGAGACTGTGTTCCTCTTCAAGCTAGCCGTCCTTGCTAGCCACCCTCAAACCTTGAGTGCCTCTCTCAGCTAGCCGTCCTTGCTAGCCACCTTCAGAGACTGTGTGCTTCTTCAAGCTAGCCGTCCTTGCTAGCCACCCTCAAACCTTGAGTGCCTCTCTCAGCTAGCCGCCCTTGCTAGCTGCCCTTTAGAGACTGAGTTGCTGACTACCAGCCAGGCCGGCCGTCACCCCGTGGTTCCAGCAGTCCTGCTGGCCGCCTGCAGCTGAGGGCTCAACCCTCGGTGAACGGCGGTCGCCGCGGGTGAAGATTCGGGGTGCGCGGCGGTCCTCGGAGGTCTTACCGGGCCTCCAGGAACCTAAGGGCTCACCAATAACCGCGACAGGACACCGAGCTTGTACATCTAGCCCCGTCTTTGGCCGTTTTCAAATCCAGGCTAAAAGCCCACCTCTTTAACGCTGCTTTTGACTCGTAACCACTACTCACTTGCCCTGTACCCTTTTATCCCCACCTTTAATTCCCTTACCTCTTAGTTGTTCTGTCTGTTTGTATGTCCTATTTAGATTGTGAGCTCTTTGAGCAGGGACTGTCTTTTCATGTATGGTGTACAGCGCTGCTTATGCCTTGTAGTGCTATAGAAGTGATAAGTAGTAGTAGTTGACACTGGAGGGAAACACAATTCACTTCCCCATTTAGAAGCTAAAGCATCCATTCCCAACCCAGTCCTCAGGGCACACCTAGTCCCATTGGGTTTTCAGGATATTGACAATGTTTTCAGGATATTGACAATGTATATGCATGAGAGATTTGCATGAACTGCTTCAATAGCATGCAAGTCTAACTCATGAATATTCATTGTGGATATCCTGAAAACCCAGTGGGACTAGGTTTGCCTCGAGGACTGGGTTAGGAATAACTAAGCTAAAGTGTCAGTCATACTCCTTAATGTGTTCATACAAACTACCATGCTGGTAATTCAAGGGAATCAAGAGGTGAGCATCCAGGCCAAAAACAGTTAACTTATTCTATACTAGGGTGTAAGTGCATCTGCAGATAAGAAAGCAATGTAATTGCCAATCTACAGATAATAGTCTCTGTGTCAAACCATACTCCGTCTGCAGACAGTCCAGAGATTTAAGAGCCCATCGTCCTCAAATAGCTGATACAAATAAACTATCCCGTAAGAGACCCAGGTATGAAAATTAGGCGACATGATGCCAGCCACATTTCCTCCCCCTTCCCCCCTCCCTTTTAAAAAGGCAGTTTGTAGCTAGGGATTTTCATACATGAAGGGTACATATCCTGTTTGTCCTTGAAGAAAGCATAATTGTTTACCTGTAAAAGGGGTTCTTTGAGGACTGTGCAATGTTGGTCCTCCAGAAAAATCACCTCTTCTTCCTTGGAGTTGGCTTCTGCTGTTTGTAGCTATATATGGGACAGAGGTGACAGTATGCAACAATGCAAGTATAGTGCCCGTACAGGCACAGTTTACTGTGCTAGGAAGCTCTACAACGTTAATGAATGCTACTTTTTCCAGCCAGATCTGTGTCAGATAGCATCAACTACCTATTTATGAAGGTTAAAATCCTGCTGTCCTCAGAACACCTGTTAAGGTAAAGCAGTTTTGATAGACCATATCAGTTCTTAATATATAACTTATTTCAGACTCCTCAATATTAGGAATATATACCTTTGTTGAGACTAAGCAAAAAAGTACAGTTTTGAGGAGGGGAGAGGGATATAGCTGAATTGGGGAAAATACAGCTGTAGGTGAAAGGATTTTCAGAAAGGTACACCATCTATTACTCAGTTACTGTGTATACTTGACAGGTAAAGGCACTATGAAAGATAGAAATGACTTGTTTGGTTTGTCAGATGTGCCCAATCCCCTTTATATCTTTGTCCTGTCATAATTATGGCTCTTGATTTTATAGAATGGGGGAGGGGGCATTTTCAGTCTGTGCTCTTTGCCTTTAATTTGAAGCAGAAAATTTTGTATTTTTATTCCCATGATTTTGTGTTGGCTAAAATTTATATTTTTCCATATTTTTGCTGTTCAGATGTAAATGAAATTCAGTATATATAAGTCCTTTAAAATAAGTGATTTGCTCTTTTTTGTTTTTGTTTAATTTTGCCTGATGTTCAATCAGTCATTCATTTCTATTGTATTCATGTACATCTAGTTTCTCCGCGGGCAAGCTGGCTGCTTGTTCTCACATGTGGGTCGATTTCCGTGTTGGCCTGGGAACCGGCGTTTTGCAAGAGCAAAAAACAAACTTGCCAGATTCTTCTGGTGTGTGTGCTGCGCGCATCGCGCATGTGAGGATTGACGTTCCAGTTTTTCTTTTTCTGCAACGAGGTGTGGCAGGTTCCTCATAGGAGTCTTCGTTTTTGCGAGTTTCGCTGTATTGTTTTGATTTTCCAGAAAAAAGTAGTTCTCTTTTATTTTTATCATTAGTTGTTGATTCCCATAAATTTTAAGTTTTCTTTCTTTTTCGACGCGGCCAGCCTTTCTTCCTTTTTTTTTTTTTTTTTTTTGTGTCCTTTTCTTTTTGACACAATCGCGTCATTTGATTTCACCAAAGCCTTTTTTCCTCCCATGTCATCGAAGACACCCAGCGACTTCAAACGTACTCGGTGCAGCCGGTCCATCTCAGGTACCGATACTCATTCTTGGTGTATACAGTGCCTTGGGCCCGACCATAGCCCAGCCGCTTGTAGTATGTGTTTTCGTATGAAGAAATGGACTCAAGTGTCTCGAGAAGCCCAGCGACAGAAACTTTTTGGGGCTTGGTCCGGTCTATCAAAATCGGTACCGAGGTCATCGGCGTTGACATCGAGGGAGGCATTGACGTCGGGAGCAGAGGTAATGGCTGCTGAGAGACCAAGTCGCACTGGGAGCAGTGAAGCATCGAGTGGGTCTCCACCTGTCTTGAGGCCTCCTGTTATGCAGACCCCCGGGACCGACCATCGTCGGACCCAACCCCTAGGAGGCATGAGGATTCCACATCATCCTCTTCGGTACCGAGGAGTCTCGATGACTGGCATCGAGCAAAGGCAAAGAAGCACCATCATCGATCTCCTGCTACACACAGTGCCGGGAGCTCCAGGGGTCAAGGGACTCGGTACCCGAGAAACGTTGGCGCCGAGAGGACCGCTCCCCCTCTATACAGGAGGTGCCAATGCATCGGTCTCTTGGCAGCCCGGTACCTGCTCCCGAACCTCGGCAGATTCTGCCACCGGTTGTTCCACCGACCCCGCAGCTTTCTCCGAGGACGGCTCTCGAGCACATCCGGGCTCTGCTTCCAGGGCTTCTGGAAGGTGCTTGCACCTTCCATACCGTCTGCTGCAGCGGCGACTGACCCTTCGCCTGCAGTGAGGTCCCCATCCTCAGTGCCGCTTGCCACCCAGGTCGACTCCCCTTCGACGTTGGTGGAGGAATCTTCGCCGCAGTCCAGGCTGGTGTTGGCCCCTCGACATCGCCATCAAGGACGTCGATCCTCGGCATCGAGGCAGGCTCAGTCTCTGAGTGCTCTGAGAGAGGTCTTATCCGATACTGAAGAGGAGCGTTCGTGGGAGTCAGAGGAAGATCCGAGATACTTTTCTTCTGACCAGTCTTATGGGATTCCCTCTGAACCTTCCCCTCCACCAGAAAGGAGACTGTCTCCTCCAGAGTGTCTGTCCTTTACATCTTTTGTCCGGGAAATGGCTACGGCTATTCCTTTTCCTGTGGAGGTTGAGGATGAGCCTAGGGCTGAGATGCTCGAGGTCCTGAACTATCCTTCTCCACCTAGGGAGGCTGTAATGGCTCCTCTACATAAGATACTGAAGGAAGTCCTTATGCGGGACTGGTCGTACCCTCTGTCTGGCCCCATGATCTCGAAAAAAGATGATTCCCAGTATCGGATCCAGGTGAACCTGGGTTGATGAGGTCTCAGTTACCCAACAATTCCTTGGTGGTGGACTCCGCCCTCAAAAGAGCCAAAAGTACTAGAGACTATGCCTTGGCACCACCAGGCAGAGAAGCTAGGACATTGGACTCTTTTGGGAGGAAGACATATTAGGCCGCTATGCTCGCAACCCGAATCCAATCCTACCAGTTCTTCACGAGCGTCCACTTGCGGAACTCAGTGAGGCAACTGTCTAGTTTGGTTGACGCCTTCCCTCCGGAGTAGGCCGAGCCTTTTCACCAGGTAGTCAGGCAGCAGAAGGCGTGTCGTACATTCCTGGCCAGGGGCTCTTACGACTCTTTTGATGTGGCATCCAGAATCGCTGCACAAGTTATAGTGATGCGCAGACTCGCATGGCTGCGTGTCTCTGACCTGGATCATTCAGTCCAGCAGCGGATGGTGGATGTTCCTTGCTGGGGGAATAACCTTTCTTGTGAAAAAGTAGAGGATCTTGTTGACCAGATCAAGAAGCATAATGATGCTATGGATTCTCTCTCCCACCAGGCGTCTACTGCTACAACCTCCTCAACTAGGAGGTATTTTGGAGGGCAGAGGTGTGCTCCCTATTCCTATGTAGGCGTAGGTACACTCCTGCTTCTCGGCAGCCTGTCCAGGCTCAGCCCCAGCGTGCTCGTTCTCATCAACAGCGTGTGCATAAGGCCCCAGCTGCTCCCTAGCAAAAGCAAGGGACGGGCTTTTGACTGGCTCCAGTTCAGCAGAGCCACGGTAAAAGTGTCTGTCCAGACCACTTGCCGTTTGGGGGGGGGGGTTAATGTTTTTTTACCAAAGGTGGCTCTCTTAACCTCCGACCAGTGAGTTCTTCAAATAGTCCAGTTAGGATACACCCTCAATCTGGAATCCAAGCCTCCAAATTGTCCACCGGGAGCTCATTCTTACAGCTCCCATCACAAACAGGTACTTGCAGAGGAACTGTCCACCCTTCTAAAGGCCCATGCAGTCGAACCCGTTCCACCAGGGGACCTAAGGGCCCTGAACAAATATCTAGTCCAAGAAAAGTTCAGGATGGTTTCCCTGAGCACCCTTCTTCCCATGATTCAGAAGAACAATTGGCTATGCTCTCTGGACTTAAAGGATGCTTACACACACATCTCGATACTCCCAGCTCACAGGAAGTATCTTTAATTTCGGCTGGGAACACAGTACTTTCAGTACCGTGTACTGCCCTTTGGCCTGGCGTCTGCACCCAGAGTGTTTACAAAGTATCTAGCTGTAGTCGCAGCCGTCGCTACGCAGACTGGGAATGCATGTGTTTCCTTATCTCAACGATTGGCTGGTGAAGAGCACTTCGGAGGATAGTGCTCTGGAGTCCATGCGAATGACTATTCAGGTGCTAGAGCAACTGGGGTTCATAATAAATTACTCTGTCCCGTCTCACTCCTGTCCAGAAATTGGAATTCATTGGAGCACTGCTGGACACAAAGACAGCTCGGGCATATCTTCCCGAGACAAGGGCAGACAACTTCCTGTCCCTAGTGTCCATGGTTCGAGCATCTCAGCAGTTGTAGAGACTTCTGGGCCACATGGCCTCCACAGTTCATGTAACTCCCATGGCATATGAGATCAGGTTAATGGACCCTAGCTTCCCAGTGGTATCAAGCTGCGGGCGATCTGGAGGATATGATCCAATTCTCCACCGATTTTTGAAATTTTCTTCAGTGGTGGACAGTCCAGTCCAATTTGACGATGGATGCATCCCTCCTAGGGTGGGGAGCTCATATAGATGGGCTTCACACTCAAGGAACCTGGTTCTTCCGGGAAACAGGTCTTCAGATCAGCCTCCTGGAATTGTGAGCAAGCTGGAACGTTCTAAAGGCTTTCAGGGATCGGCTGTCCAACCAAATAATCTTGATTCAAACAGACAATCAGGTTGCAATGTATTACACCAATAGATGTGGCTTTGGGCATGACGTCACGGCATGTTTCTCCAACCTACTTATCTGGCAGGTGTAAACAACAGTCTGGCCGACAGACTGAGTAGGGTAATGCAACCTCACGAGTGGTCACTGAACATGGGCGTAGCCCGCAACATCTTCCAAGCGTGGGGCACTAGCATCAGATGCCTTTCTCCTTCATTGAGGAACAGACCTTCTGTATGCATATCCTCCCATACCTCTAGTAGGGAAGACTTTGCTGAAGCTCGAGCAAGACCTCGGAACCATGATAGATTGCTCAATTCTGGCCACGCCAGATTTGGTTCCCTCTTCTTCTGGAGTTGTCCTCCGAGGAACCGTGGAGACTGGAGTGTTTTCAAACCCTCATCACCCAGAATGAAGGGTTGCTTCTACATCCCAACCTCAAGTCTCTGGCTCTCATGGCCTGGATGTTGAGAGCTTAGAATTCGCCTCTTTAGGTCTTTCAGAGGGTGTCTCCTGAGTCTTGCTTGCTTCCAGGAAAGATTCCACAAAAGAGGTGTTACTCTTTCAAATGGAGGAGGTTTGCCATCTGGTGTGACAGCAAGGCCCTAGATCCTGTTTCTTGTCCTACACAAACCCTGCTTGAATACCTTCTACATTTGTCAGAGTCTGGTCTCAAGACCAACTCAGTATGGGTTCACCTCAGCGAAATTAGTGCTTATCATCGGCTTGTAGAGGGTAAGCCTATCTCTGGACAACCTTTAGTTGTTCGCTTCATGAGAGGGCTGCTTTTGTCAAAGTCCCCTGTCACACCTCTGCCAGTGTCATGGGATCTCAACATTGTTCTCGCCCAGCTGATGAAAGCTCCTTTTGAGCCACTGAATTCCTGCCATCTGAAGTACTTGACCTGGAAGATCATTTTCTTGGTGGCTGTTACTTCAGCTCGTAGGGTCAGTGAACTCTAGGCCCTAGTGGTGGATGCACCTTATACTAAGTTTCATCAGAATAGAGTAGTCCTCCGCACGCATCCTAAGTTCCTACCGAAGGTGGTGTCGGAGTTCCATCTGAACTAGTCAATTGTCTTGCCAACATTTTTTCCCTGCCCTAATGCCCACCCTGGCGAAAGTAGTTTGCACACCTTGGACTGCAAGAGAGCATTTATTTATTTTAGTTACATTTGTACCCCGCGCTTTCCCACTCATGGCAGGCTCAATGCGGCTTACATATACAGGTACTTATTCGTACCTGTGGCAGTGGAGGGTTAAGTGACTTGCCCAGAGTCACAAGGAGCTGTGCCTGAAGTGGGAATTGAACTCAGTTCCCCAGGACCAGAGTCCACTACCCTAACCACTAGACCACTCCTCCACGCCTTTTACGTGGAGCAGACTAAGCCCTTCAGACAGTTCGCCCAGTTGTTTGTTTCTTTCGATCCCAACAGGAGGGGAGTCGCCATTGGAAAACGCTCAATCTCAAATTGGCTAGCAGATTGCATTTCCTTTGCTTACGCCCAATCTGGGCTGGACTCTGGAGGGCCATGTCACGGCTCATAATGTAAGAGCCATGGCTGTTCAGTGGCTCACTTAAAGTCGGCCTCCATGGAAGAGATTTGCAAGGCTTCAACGTGGTCATCAGTCCACACATTCACATCTCACTACTGCCTTCAGCAGGATACCTGACGCGACAGTTGGTTTGGGCAGTCAGTGCTGCAGAAATCTGTTTGAGGTTTAGAATCCAACTCCACCCCCCTAGGCCCGTTTTTTATTCTGTTCCAGGCTGCACTGTCAGCTAGCTGTATATAGTTTCAAGTTAATCTATGTTATGTTCTTGCCGTTGCGAGGCCCAATTGACCAATGTTCATTGTTTTGAGTGAAAAATACAAAATCTGATTCACTTCTTTATATGGTTGTCAAACTAAACATAACATGAATGAAAAACACACTGAAATGAAAACACTGATATAAGAGGCAAATGAGAGGAAAAAGCTTCATACCCCGTTGCTCTACTCGGTATTCACACCGGAATCAATGTAATGAATTGGAGCAATGAGGACTCTTGATAAAGCCTACACGAAACGGATCCGTCGGGACCTCACCCCGTGAAAAGTAGCAGCGCAACAGCCCATAGCTGACAGCACAGATAAGTCATATTTTGAATTGAATTGTACTGTTTAGCATTATTGATACACTTTTGAGGCTAACACAGAGGGAGGTTTTTTAAGCTCATGCTCCAATTCATTACATTGATTCCGGTGTGAATACCAAGTAGAGCAACGGGTGTATGAAGCTTTTTCCTCTCATTTGCCTCTTATATCAGTGTTTTCATTTCAGTGTGTTTTTCATTCATGTTATGCATTGTTTTGAGTGAGCCTGGATGCCAGGGATACCCCACATGTGAGAATAAGCAGCCTGCTTGTCCTTGGAGAAAGCGAAGATACTTACCTGTAGCAGGTGTTATCCGAGGACAGCAGGCTGATTGTTCTCACAAACCTGCCCACCTCCCCTTTGGAATTATCTGTTATTTTATTTGCTTTTTGATTTAACTGAGGAGACGTGCTCGCACTGTGGGCAGGAAGGCAGTACGCGCAGCACACGCGCCAGAAGACTGGCAAAAGTTTATTTTTTGCTCTTGCAAAACACCGGTTCCCGGGACAACGCAGACATCCACCCACATGTGAGAACAATCAACGTGCTGTCCTCGGAGAATACCTGCTACAGGTAAGTATCTTCGCTTTACCATTTCTGCCTGCAAAATAGTTTGTTGAAACAAGTCTGTGTTTATCTAGAAAAATAGGAACTTGAACTCTTAATTTATTGCATGATAATTTAATATGCAAAAAGGGTTTGCTTTAATCTTTATGCAATCATATAAAAATCACATGAATATTGTATGAATATGATTAGCACTGGGCTTTGAGTCCATCAATTTAATTTGTACAGTCCTGACATATTAAACAATTATAGAATTTTATTAAAATGTCCTGACTTAAGGATGACAACAATGTACAATGTGACATCTTCACTAATCAGATTTTTTTTTCTTTCTATCAGCAACAACCCAATTGTGTTGGGGCCAAATAACTCCAATTTACCCAAAATATTCAGCATAATTGCAGACGGTGGCGTTCATGATTCTATTAAAAATGAAGACGCATGTGGAAAACGATTAGCTAATGTTGTTCGCCAAGTACAGGTGAGTACAGTTAAATTTGTTCAAAAATACAATTTTGTTTTTTCTTTCAATAAAAAGGTTAAAGTTTATGAAAACTAGACAATGGAAAAGTATATTTCTATCTTTTAATTTTTTAAAGTATGTTAATTTCTCTCCAGACAGCCAAAAGTTAAGAATTCTAAAAAATTGCAGTACTCTGTCTACTACACTGAATCTTTAAAGAGCCAAACAGCTGAAGTTGTGATATTGCCCTGATTGCATCCTCTGACAACTAAGGGTTTAAAAAAGATTTGGACAAGCTTTTGAAGAAGTAGATTTTTATCACCAGTCCTGGTTGAGAAACGAGGAATGGATCTCACCATTAGGATTTGCTGGGTACTCATGTTGATCACTGTTGAAAACAAGATGTGCTCAGTGAGCCACTGGTCTGGCCAAGCCATGGTCATCTGACATGACATCTGATGGTCAGATTGAATCCATGAGCACTTGTGCATAGCTCCCCAGCCTTAGGATCATTGTTGCAACAACCAAACCAGGAATAGTAGGGAGGAGGGGGTGTTGATTGATTAAAAAAAAAGGGGAAACATTCCTGGTTGCTTGTGAATAGTGGCTCAAGACACCAGATTCCCAACCTTGACTTCAGTTGATTGGAAGAAAAAGGAGGTTAAAAGAAAAAGAAAAAAACTTGAAAAATGCATGCTTAATATATTGTACAAAGGTGTACTTGCTGTTAAAGTGAATGGTTGGTGTTATATGAATGGATTGAGTGGGCAGTGGGGCTGTGAATGACCGAGTTCAGGGTTTAAAAAATTTCTCTTGCAGAGATGAAAATCGACTTGCCCTATAGAAACATAGAAAATGCAGGCAAATAAGGACCATAATATGACCTATCCAGTCTGCCCATCCATGCCATCTACTCTCCCTATCACTCCTCTAGAGATCCTATGTGCTTGTCCCAAGCTGTCTTGAATTCATATTCTGTTTTTGTCGTCTCCACTTCCACTGGGAGGCTGTTTCACCACCGTTTCCATAAAGAAGCATTTCCTCAGGTTACTTCTAAGTTTATTCCCTTTCGTCTGTATCCTATGGCCCCTCATTCCTGTGCATTTATGTCGCATAGGTATTTAAATGTGTTTATCATCTCTCTCCCTCCCACCTTTCTTCCGAAGTACACATATTGAGATCTTTTAAGTCTGTTGCTGTACGCTTCTTGATGAAGACCACTTGCCATTTTAGTATTTGCCCTCTGGAACAACTCCATCCTGTCCCTTCCTAATCTTTTCCCTCACCCCCTACTTCTCTCCACTACAGGAACTCACTGCCCATCCATCGACTTCATCACATTACCTTCTTCCTCCCTCTTGGTTTTTAATCTTCATCTCTTTCTTCCTTCCATTTTGCCTTCCCCATTCCACCTAAATACCTCTTGCCTTCGACACCTTCATGGCCACACCTCTCCTACTCTCCTCCGCTCTCTTTTACTCCTTCTCTTACTCTCAGCCGGTGACATCAATCCCAATCCTGGCCCTCCTCACCAACTATTATCCCAACTCTACAGATCTCACCGTGACCTCTCTAACCTCATCGCTATTCATCTACTCCCCTCCTCTTCTCTGCCCTTCTCTTGCGCCCTTTGGAATGCCCGCTCTATCTGCAACAAACTCCCATGTGTTCATGACCTCTTTATCTCACGTCACCTCCATCTGCTCGCCATAACAGAAACCTGGCTCTGCCCTGATGACTCTGCTTCAATCGCAGCCCTCTGCCATGGCGGTTATCTTTTTTCACATACTCCTCGCCCTGCTGGCCGCGGGGGCGGTGTTGGATTACTTCTCTCTCCCTCCTCCAGATTTCAACCCCTTCTTCCACCTCAATCTCACTGTTTTTCCTCCTTAAGTCCACTCTATCCGCCTTTTCTCTCCTCTGCCTCTTTGAATAGCGGTCATTTATTGTCCCCATGATAAGTCCCTTTCATCCTTTCTCAGTGACTTTGATGCCTGGCTTGCCTTCTTCCATGATCCTTCCTCCCCCTCTCTCATCCTTGGTGACTTTAATATTCCTGCTAATGATCCTTCTAACTCTTATATTTCCAAGTTACTTGCTTTAACGTACTCCTTTAATCTCCAGCTATGCTCCACCTCCCCCACTCATCAAAATGGTCACTGTCTTGATCTTATCTTCTCCTCCAACTGTTCACCCTCTAGTTTCCTTGCCTCTGATCTTCCCCTCTGATCACCATCTTATAACTTTCAGTCCCGTCCTATCTTATCTAATTTATCTAGGAATCTTCATGGTATTGACCCTTCATCTCTATCCTCCCATGTTTCAGACCTCCTCTCGACTGTGGCACCATCCACGTCTGTCAACAAGGCTGTTTTCTTCTTACAACAATATTCTATCATCTGCCTTAGACACTCTTGTACCTTTAATGACCCGCCCTATAAGGCATACAAAACCCCAACCTTGACTGACTTCTAATATCCGCTACCTACGTTCCTGTACCCGCTCCGCCGAACGCCTCTGGCGGAAATCTCGGGCCCTTGCTGATTTCTTACACTTTAAGTTCATGCTGACCTCCTTCCAATCTGCTCTTTTATGCGCCAAACAGGATTATTATATCCAACTGACTAACTCTTGGCTCTAACCCTCGACTTCTCTTCACCACATTGAACTCTCTCCTCAAGGTGAGCCCTCCCCCAACTCCCTCTTCATTATCTCCTCAGAACCTTGCTGAATTCTTTCACGACAAGGTTCAAAAGATAAACCTTGCATTCTCTACCTCGCCACCTCTCCCTCCACTAGTCCGTTCCCCTCTCTCTCCTTCCCCTCATTCCCTTTCCTGAAGTTACTATTGAGGAAACTACACTTCTCCTTTCTTCCTCAAAATGTACCACCTGTTCCTCTGATCCCATTCCCACCCACCTTCTTAATGCCATCTCTCCTGCTCTTATTCCTTTTATCTGTCACATTCTCAACCTCTCACTTTCCACTGCGACTGTCCCTGCTGCCTTTAAACATGCTGTGGTCACACCTCTCCTTAAGAAGCCTTCACTCGACCCTACTTGTCCCTCTAATTACCGACCCAACTCCCTCCTTCCCTTTCTCTCCAAATTACTTGAGCGTGCTGTTCACCGCCGCTGCCTTGATTTTCTCTCCTCACATGCTATTCTTGACCCACTACAATCTGGTTTTCGCCCTCTCCACTCAACCGAAACTGCGTTTACTAAAGTCTCCAATGACCTTATTACTGGCTAAATCCAGAGGTCAATATTCCATCCTCATTCTTCTTGATCTTTCCGCTGCTTTTGACACTGTCGATCACAGCATACTTCTCGATACCCTGTCCTCACTTGGATTCCAGGGCTCTGTCCTTTCCTGGTTCTCTTCCTACCTCTCCCTCCGCACCTTTAGTATTCAATCTGGTGGATCCTCTTCTACTTCTATCCCTCTGCCTGTCGGCGTACCTCAGGGTTCTGTTCTTGGTCCCCTCCTCTTTTCTATCTACACGTTTTCCCTTGGTTCATTAATCTCATCCCATGGCTTTTCCTACCATCTCTATGCTGATGACTCCCAAATCTACCTTTCTACACCTAATATCTCACCTTGCATCCAAACCAAATTTTCAGCATGCTTGTCTGACATTGCTGTCTGGATGTCTCAATGCCACCTGAAATTAAATATGACCAAAACCGAGCTTCTCATTTTCCCCCAAAACCCACCTCCCCACTCCCCCTGTTTTCTATTTCTGTTGATGGCTCTCTCATTCTCCCTGTCTCCTCAGCTTGAAACCTTGGGGTTATCTTTGACTCTTCTCTCTCCTTCTCTGCTCATATCCAGCAGATTGCCAAGACCTGTCGTTTCTTTCTTTACAACATCTGTAAAATCCGCCCCTTTCTTTCTGAGCACTCTACCAAAATCCTCATCCACACCCTTGTCACCTCTCATTTGGACTACTGCAATCTGCTTCTTGCTGGCCTCCCACTTAGTCACCTCTCCACTCTCCAGTCGGTTCAAAACTCTGCTGCCCGTCTCGTCTTCCGCCAGGGTCGCTTTACTCATACTACCCCTCTCCTCGTCTCTTCACTGGCTCCCTATCCGTTTTCGCATCTGTTCAAACTTCTTCTACTAACCTATAAATGTACTCACTCTGCTGCTCCCCAGTATCTCTCCACACTCGTCCTTCCCTACACCCCTTCCCGTGCACTCCGTTCCCTGGATAAATCCTTCTTATCTATTCCCTTCTCCGCTACTGCCAACTCCAGACTTCACTCCTTCTGTCTTGCTGCGCCCTATGCCTGGAATAGACTTCCTGAGCCCCTACGTCTTGCCCCATCCTTGACCATCTTTAAATCTAGATTGAAAGCCCACCTCTTTAACATTGCTTTTGACTCGTAACCACTCGCCTCCACCTACCCTCCCTCTCCTCTTTCCTCTACACATTAATTGATTTGTTTGCTTTATTTTTTGTCTACTAGATTGTAAGCTCTTTGAGCAGGGACTCTTTTTGAAGTTGCGGTCTCCAGAGTTGTGCTCAATATTCTAAATGAGGCCTTGCCAGAGTCTTACAGAGGGTCATCATCGCCTCTTTTTTTTCCTACTGGCCATTCCTCTCCCTTTGCACCCAAGTATCTTTCTAGATTTCACTGTCACCTTTTCTACCTGTTTGGTCACCTTAAGATCATCGTATAATGTCACACCCAAATCCCACTTCTCTTTCTTGCAGAAAGGTTCTTTACCCCTTAAACTGAATCGTTTCCTTGGGTTTTTGCAGTCCAGTTGCATGACCCTGCATTTTTTAGCATTAAATCTTAGCTGCAAATTCCAGACCATTTCTCTAGCTTCGCTAAATCCTTGTTCTTGTTATCCACACCATCAGAGGTGTCTGTTACCTACTGCAGATTTCGGTATCATCCAGAAAGAGGCAAATCAAAAATAGCAAAGCAGCACTTCTGTTCACAAATGCAGATTCACCACCGTACTGCTGAGAGTAAGGTGGTGAATCTGTGTGAACAAAAGTGATGCTTTGCTATTTTGGATTAGTTTTTAACTATTAGGGGAAAGCTGATTGCTCCATCCCTGGTCCTGGAGGCACACCAGCCAGTCAGGTTTTCAGGATAACCATAATGAATATTCATAAGAGAGATCTGCATGCAGTGAAGGCAGTGCATTCAAATTTCTCTCATGAATATTCATTGTGGATATCCTGTAAAATCTGACTGGCTGGGGTGCCTCCAGGACCAGGTTTGGGAACCACTGCCTTAATCCACCTATCCACCCCCATCCTGTTAGACTGCCACTGAATGCTTTGATGTTTCACTTGTATATACTGTCATCTACCAACATTTGCTTGTTTCCGATCTGACGAAGAAGGGCAACCTTCGAAAGCTAATCAAGAAATGTATTAAGTTATGTCCAATAAAAAAAGGGATCATCTTGTTTTCTTTTACCATGTTTTATTTTGTTTTATTTCTATTGATTAATTTTTAAATAAAACAGTGCTTTTTATAAACCTTGACGGGCAACTGTCCAAAAGTCAATGTGATCTTGAGAATTTACTAATAAGCTTGTTTATAGCTGACCATTGAATACATTGAAAATCACTCCAAATCCTATTACTAGTCTCTGTTGGTTATTTTTAGCAGGATTTTGTATAAATTGGCTATGGATATTCTCTATATTGTCTTTAAAATAGTTCCCCACTTGACAAAGCCATAGGTAGTGATTCCCCTGATAGATATTGTACATTGCTTCAAAGTCTTCTGGTATTTCAAGTATCTTCATCTATTAACTTGGTATAATAACATTTTCTAGTTTCATTTAATTTCCATTTATATGCCATAATTTTTCTTCATCTTTCTATTAATAGCAGATCCATCATTTTGCCAGTTTTACTCCAGTCTCCTACATTTTTGTTTGAGTTCTAATAATTCGTTAGTAAAACAATTTATTACTTAAAATATTTAGGAGCAATTTTATCTAAAAACTGTTCACTAACTTCATTCCAGTTTTCCACTTCTTTGAGAGAATCTTGATTTTTCACTATTTTAACTCAATTCTACCCTATCCCAAAACTACTTTTGATCTATTTTATGTCTAGTATAATATTGCAGGTTTTTGTTCTGCTTGACATTTGCTCAGTTTGGATTTGTTCTATCTAGGGGCAAATAGTGATAAATAGTGGTCTGACCACAAAACTGGTGACCATAAAAAAAAAAAATCTTCGAGAGTTTGCTTACTTATGATATGTAATTAAATCTAATTGATGACCCTTGTTCTGAGTAATCTGAGAAGGTGGTAATTTAAAATCCAAAACATCTAAAATTGAATATTAATCTCCTAAGTTAACATCATTTCAAATCTCCAAGTGCAAATTAATATCACCCAACAATAACGTATAATTAGAATGTAAAGTGTTTTTGTCTAAAATGATAAAAATCACTTTTTGCTCATAGCCACATACCAGGGGGATAATAAAGAATACATTGCAGCGTATCTAATAGAGAATTGTCAATTATCTTACAAGATAAAATTTCTAAAATTGGGAAGCAAAACAAATCCAATGATACAGAGGTAAAAATAGAAGATCCGGATGATGACCAAGCAGGATGATTTTGCCCCCAGAAATGAGTGCAGCTGATGGAGGAAAGCCAGCCAAAATCTCCTTCCGCTGCTCATCATCAATGAGGAGTGAAAACATTTGGTGCTGAAGAAGCCTGGACATCAGAACTTACTTCTACAAAGACCTTCATCTCCCATGGAGCAGCAAAAAGCTGGTGCTAGAATCAGCATGGAAGCTTGCCATTATGGCACACATTCCCACCATGTTGAGGGAGTGAAGGAGTAGCCTAGTGGTTAGTGCAGCAGATTTTGATCCTGGGGAACTGGGTTCGATTCCCACTGCAGCTCCTTGTGACTGTGGGCAAGTCACTTAACCCTCCATTGCCCTTGTTACAAAATAAGTACCTGTATATATGTAAACTGCTTTGAATGTAGTTGCAAAATACCACAGAAAGGCGGTATATCAAGTTCCATTTCCCATAAGAGCAATGCTGACCCTATCTCCACTACTGGGAATGACAATCCAATGTGTTGAAGAGACCAGAAGCCATTATAGTTCCAGAGGCAGATGAGGCCTCCCCTGGACCTTCAGAGCCAGCAGCATAACTGTATGGAGGTCATGTCACTTCTGAAAAGTGGGACAGTAGAGCAAGTCCCACAGGAAAAACTAGGAACAGAGTTCTACTTCATTTACTTAATAAATGTGAAGAAGTCAGGGGATGTGAGATGGATCTTGAACATCAAACCTGAAATTCTTAATGAGAGAAGCTCAATGAGCACCCAGTAGACAATCCCTTTTTATGTTAAAAGGGAAAGGGGGATTGACTACGCTTCCTAGACCTAAAAGACATCTGTGCTTGCAGCACTATTTACTCAAAGAATGGACAATTTATGCATTCCATGGTGGATGGAAAACTTAACTACCAAGATCCTGTTTGAATTAGTGGTGACCTGATTGTTTAGTGGATGCCTGTCTAGTGAAAAATTACAATTGCATGGGTTTCTAACTATCTGCTGACTATCCTGTGAGTTATCTAAGTCCTGAGGTACAGCTTGATCCAGCACAGGCACTGTTCTTTATCAAAAGTTTGATAAATAGGGTGACTAAAAAAGCCTTCCTTTTCTTGGGAAGGGCTGCAGTATTAAATCAGCTGGTGTATGGCCTCAGGTAGGATGTTGCACCTTGCTGCATATGAGACTGCTTCAGTGGGGATGAGCCCATGTTGAAACAGGTCACCACCACAACCTGGATGTGTCCATTTTCTGCTGATGGGTAACTTGCATGGTCATCATTCAGGATTTTGCTTCAACCTCTGCATCACCAGTTGTTGCTGACTAGTGGAGACTAGTACTTTGTCCTCATGGCAGAGGATAATTGATTGGCTCCTAGTTCCTCTGGAAAGAAGTACTGTGGATTTGGCACTAGGCTGTCACTAAATGACCTTACATGCAAGTTCAAGCATTTACTCAAACTAGATCTTATACTAAAGCGGTTGTTGCAGTAGTAGGTAGCACAGAATCTGTATGTGCAGTGGAAACAACCTGGAGATGGATCTTTCACCCCTCCAGTCTTGCTTGAATGCTGTTTTAGCATGGCTGACTTGTAACTGTCTAGCTCTCTGGATTGCAGGTGTTTTTTCCCCTACTATTGTTCCTTCCCTCTCTGGTGTCCTTTTTGGACTGATCAATTCCCTCAAATATGAGTCATTTTTGACCTTCAGCTTTCCTTTGTTCCTTATATCTCTGCTATTGTGGTCTTGTTTCTTCTCTCTCCATGGAATCTGTGCCACTCATAGTTTCATCGATTCCTCTTGCATTACACTTCTGTCTTCAGTAGCTTTTGCTTGACTTGACCATTGTAACATAGTTTATAGTTTATTGAAGTTTGATATGCCACCAAAAGTAACTGGCAGATCTAGGCGGTTTACATAGCTCCACTGCATGGGGCAGGGAGCTGCTATTTTGAAGATGATGCCAGAAACAGGCGCCTTGAGGTATGGGTCTGAGAGGCTTAGGGAAGGGTTTGAGGGGGGGGGGGGGGGGGGGGGGGTTGCCACTAAATACCAGGGTTTGTTTTTTTTAAATTGGGGATGAGGGTCTTGTCAGGGGGGGTCCATTGGACCCCCAGGGCACTTGTGTTGATGTTGGGGGGTGGTACACAAATTTGGAGGGGTGTGAGGGCCCAACTAATAGAGGATGGTACGTCATATCAGGGAGAAAGGCTGGCCACTAGATAGGAGCCCTACAGAAAACTGGTTCGGGGTGCTGGCAGTGTGGGTGGCTTTTTTTTTTTTGAGTGGTGATTGGCCCATGTACTAACAGTAAGAGTGATACATTCAGACACTGACAAGAAAGGTGATATTTATCACTGAGCTGCAAATTCTTCTGTGATTTTAACATAGTGGTAATTTCCATGTAAATTGATTATAGCATGCTGTGGTTTTTGTTGTGGGAGGGGGGTTGTATGTTTGTTTTTGTTGGGGGGTGTTGCAGTAGAGTGCAGGCTGTACTGCAGTTTTGTGCATGGGCCCCATTGTTTGCTTATTTTGACCTCCACTATACACTGAGCAGAGGTTTTTGAAGCCTTGTCCACAGTGCCTCCAAGTCGCTTTTCGTGGTGGTGATACCTAATAAAGAACCCCCAGCCTCCATCAATATATAGTTAAAATTATTTCTTCTTATGTACGTCGTTTTGCACTTGCCCACATAAAATTCAGTCTGCCGTTTAAATACCCATCCCCTGGTCTTCCAAAGTAGAAGTGCAGTTTGTTCTGTCTGTCTTTCCAGAAGGTTTTTCCCCAGGTAGCTTAATAGGTCACACCCAGGTACACATATTTGTAAGTTTGTGCAATATATTGAAACAAGCAGTTGAACCCATTAAAATGGGCAAGAAAGCGGTCGGAGCCCCGCCAGGTCCAGCCGAGCCCCCGCCCAGGAAAGCCGCCCCGGGGGATGGTGGCAGAGGAAAGCGCCCGGGTCACAGCGACAGCAGCTCATCGGACCTGTTGGAGTGCGCTTCGGAGCTGCTGTCGGACGATCCCCGCCCGGTGCTCGCTGGTCACCCGTAGCTCTGTTCCTGCCTCCTCTAACAACATTGGAAGAGATTTGTGACATGCCATGCATGCGCAGAACAGCTGCGCTGTTCTGCGCATGCACAGCACATCAGTCACTCTTCATTTATATGGTAGGATACAACATTATTTGAACATATTGATTCTTTTCAAAGCAGCAGTCATTGCAGTACAGACAGGGTGGTGGTGGTTTTCTGACACTGTATGAAACTACTGGCTGATATCAATAACACACGTGTACATGCCCTGTTAGACTGATTTAGAGATTTTTTTTTTTTTAAGGGGGGAGGGGAGTGATTAACTGGATCACTAAAACTTTGAAACCTTGTACGTTTTTGTTTTATAGGCATCTGGAGGATTGTGGACAGAATGCATATCACAGCTCAATGCTGCACAGCAGAAAGCCCTACAGGACCTACTGAGTACTGCTTGAAGGGCCTTATCACCTAACTCCAAATAAACTTCTCTTTAGTTTTCTTTGGTTTATTTTCTGAACGAAATGAACTGTAGTGCGTGTAGGATATTCTTCTGCAAACCAGAGACGGTATTGGCAGCAGGAAGCGCTGTTCTTGAGAGAGGTGTTTAAATGGATGCCCGTTACAAAAACTGAAGATGTTCCTTACAAAAGACTGCAAATGTCACCGAAAGAGTATTTTTCTATCTATAAAGTCACTTCTCCTAGTGATTTGATTGAAGTGATACCAGCTACATTTTATTAGAAATAAAGAAGTGTAAACCACTTTTAGACCTTAGTGAAGTCAACATAGAAAGCATTCTATTAGGCAAAACAGTCTGCACATCTAATGTTAATTATATTAATTGGGAGAGTGAATATTTTTTTAGGGTAGAAATGAGGCCACCTACCCAGGTAGATCAAAAATCGGGAATGGAAAAAGTATATCAAGCATGAAGATTCATATTGATGTCACGTTCAGTATTTTATTTCCCCCCCAAAAGGCTTGTGACTCAATGCGGAAAGCCGTCATCTTCAGGCCCTTGAATGTGAAGTGTCTTTTGGCATGTCTGGCAGTATCTCTTCACTCCTCAATAAACAAGGTTGATATACAAGATGCTGTCTGTGCAAAGGTTTAGTGCTCTCTGGATTTTATTTAGTCATGTGGTAAAAGCCAAGTGGTTGGTAAATCTTTTTCACTATCTACCATAGTTTTCAAAATTCATACTTTTTTTTTTTTTTGCCCTCTTGTGTGATTTTAAAAAAAATGTACTACTATAGAGAGTGAATATATTATTTGAATATGAATATTCAGAACATATTTAACAGAGGCACATAGAAAATGATTACAGATCAACCACATGGCCTATCCAGTCTAGAGGCTGACCAAAATTTTTTTTTTTTCAGTTTAAACCAAAACTGCAACTGAAACTGCAGCCAAAACATTTCACCTGATTTCGACCGAAACTGAAAACTAAAGTTTGTGTGAATGTGAACCAATGAATCTTACTGGGGATTGCCATGGTTTTCATTCATCAGCCCTTTGCTAAATCCACAGGAGATTATTACCCTCAAGTCCTGGGAATTGCAAGCACAGGCTGACAACTAGGAGAGCTTCTTTAACAAAGACTTCACAACAAGTTTTGGAATCCAATGGGATTACAGAACCCGAAGCAACATGGTTTCACTAGAGGCAGGTCTTGTCAGACAAATCTGATTTATTTCTTTCACTGGGTGACAAGAGAGTTGGATCGAGGGACAGCGCTAGATGTTGTTTATTTAGATTTTAGCTAAGCCTTTGACCTACAGGCGACTGATAAATAAACTTGCCATTTGAGGTGTGAATTTAAGTGTGAATGAATGGAAGGCGGTGTGTATGGAGGTGAAAAAAGCATCTATATGTGTTTTGATTAAAGAGAATGCATTTAAAGTTTTGAGTAGATGGTATTATACACCAGACAAGATTAAAGCTATGTTCCATGGATTCTTCAGATTTATGCTGGAGGTGTGGCGAGGGAGTGGGCACCTTTTTTTCATATCTGGTGGACATGTGACATATTGCAGGAATTCTGGCAAGGTGTTACTCAGTGCTTGTCTGCAGCCTTGGTTTCTAAGTGCCCTTGTGATCCTAAATGGTGGCTGCTCGGACTGTGCAATCATAGAAGTTTGAAGTGGCAACGCAGAATTAAACATCTCTGCTTTGCTGCGTCAAAGATGGTGAACGCTGCACACTGGAAGAAGGGAACGGGTCCCACCCTAAACAGTTGGATCCTGAAACTAAAGTTGATAGGTGAACTAGAGAAATTAACGGATTGTCGCTTGGGCCGTTTCGACCCTGCAGCTGAAGAATGGATATACGTGGTCATATTTTGCATAAGAACTGAACAAGAGGTGTGGGGGAAGGGTTAATTTTTGGGGGGGCGGTGGAAGGGTAGGTTGGGACTGTTTGGTTTAGATTTATGCAGGTACTTGAATTGTTTTTTTCGAATTTGGAGGTGTCATTAGGATGACAGTGGTTATATTGGTTTATATTCTCAATCTTCAATAAAAATGTATTGTTTAGATAAAAAATAAACTGAGGGCCCACATAGGCGACTGATAAATAAACTGAGTGCCCTCGGTATGGGCCCTAAAGTGACTGACTAGATAGATTAGGAATTGGTTGAGTAGAAGATGACAGAGGGTAGTGATAAATGGAGCTCAAAGGATGTTACCAATGGTGTGCTGCAAATTTTGGTTCTTGGGGCGGATGTTTTGAAAATTTTTGTAAGTGATATTGCAAGTTCCAAGTTTATTTATATTTGATATACCACCTAGGGAACATGCTGTCAAGGCAGTTTACAATGCATACAAAGTAGTAAATGAACAGAAATGGAACTACAACAATAAAAGGAACGCAGAGGGAGTCAAGAAAAGGAGAGTATAGGAGGTAGAAGGCTAGGGATTTAGTAAGAGAGAGACCCCCACTGTGTATATCCTGCAAACAAAACAGCAAGGTGAAGCGGAGTCGAAGAGCTGTCTGGTAAGGTCCACCTCTTTGCAAATAATACCAAAATCTGCAATAGGGTAGACACCCATTATGATGTAGATAACTTGAAGAAGGACTTAAGAGAAGCTAGGGGAATGGTCTGGAATTTGGCAGCTAAGATTTAATGCAAAAAAAATGCAGGGTCATGCATTTGGACTGCAGAAACCCAAGGGAATGATGCAGTTTAGGGGATGAAGAACTTTTGTGCACGAAAGAGGAGTGGAACTTGAGTGTGATCATATGCAATGATCTTAAGGTGGCCAAACAGGTAGAAAAGATGATGGCGAAAGCTACAAGGATGCTTGGATGCATAGGGAGAGGAATGGCCAGTAGGAAAAGGAGGTGATGATGCCCCTGTATAAAACTCTGGTGAGACCTCATGAAGAATATTGTGTACAATTCTGGAGACTGCATCTTCAGAATGATATAAACAGGTTGGAGTCAGTCCAGAGGGTGGCTACTAAAAATGGTCAGTGGTCTTCGTCATAAAGTGTATGGGGACAGACTTAAAGATCTCAGTATGTATACTTTGGAAGGAAGAAGGGAGATATGATAGAGATATTTAAATACCTATGAGGCATAAATACATAGGAGGCAAGTCTTTCAATTGAAAGGAAGCTCTAGAACTAGGGGGCATAGGATGAAAGTGAAAGGGGATAGACTCGGAAATAATTCTTCATGGAAAAGGTAGTAAATTCTTGGAACGTGCTGAAGATGAAAAAACGGTATCTGAATTCAAGGGAGCTTGGATCAAGTACATAGAATCTCTAAGGGAATGATAGAGAGAGAAAATGGCATGGATGGGCAGACTGGATAGGCCATATGGTCTTTGCTTACATTTTTCTATGTTTTTATGAGACAGGACCTTTGTGAGAATGTGTTAAAAAAATCATAATTACCAGCTTTTATGCATACCCAAACTGTGCACAAGTAACAAGAGAAAGTAGTATTAGATGTTTCCCGTTTTGTGTTTAGCTATAAAACTGATTAAGGACAAGCATGATATAGATTCTTCTAAAATAGGGTAAAGAAGTCCACTGGCTTAACTGCAGACATACCAGCCTGATACACAATCCAGAATAAAAAAGCCCATTGATGTTACTGTATGCAATATTACATGCTCTGAAATTTTAATCAAGAGCAATACATTTCTCAAATTATTATGTGCTCTGAAAAATTATAGTAAAGGGAATGGGACTTATATACCGCCTTTCTGTGGTTTTCCCAACTACATTCAAAGCAGTTTATTTATTTAACACATTTATACCCCACATTTTCCCACTAGTAGTAGGCTCAATGTGGCTTACACAAGATCATAGAGAAAATTACAGTTCATTATAATACAATTAAACCATGTAATAGTAAAATAGTAAATGATTATGTATCGTAAAGAACAACACAGATAATAGTGAATAAAAAATAAGGTCTATGGATTTTGTTGTAACAGTAGAAAAGGTAAGTTCTTGAACAAGGTGGTCTTCAGTGATTTCCTGAGATTTAGATAGTTCTGAGTTGATTTTAAGAATTTAGGTAGTGCATTCCAGAGCTGTGTTCCTATGAAGGAGAAGCTGGATGCATAGGTAGACTTGTATTCTGGATAATGTAAATTTAAATAACAGCGGGAAAGACTGGAACTGTTTCTGGGTGGTAGGTCAATTAGATTTAGCATGTAGCCAGGAACTTCACCATAAATAATCCTGTGAATCAAGGTGCAAACCTTGAAGGCAATATGTTCCTTAATGGGGAGCCAGTGTAGTTTTTCACAAAGGGGTTTGGCAGATTCGAATTTAGGTTTTCCAAAAATCAATCTCGCTGCTGTGTTTTGGGTGGTCTGAAGTTCCTTGATTATCTTTTCTCTGCATCCTGCATAGATTCCGTTACAGTAATCTAAGTGGCTCAATACCATAGATTGTATTAGTTTGCGAAAAACATCTCTGGAAAAAAGTTTTAATACGTATCAGTTTCCACATCGAGAAAAACATTTTCTTTGTGGTACAATTTGCTTGAGTTTCCAGGGTCAGGTTCCAGTCAATTGTAACGCCAAGAAGTTTTAAGCTGTCCAAAATGGGGAGTGAATAGTTGGGGATATTTAAAGTTGTAGGTTTAAACTTGTTGATAGGATAAGGCATTGAGTCTTCTCAGTGTTTAGTTTTAATTGAAATGACTTAGCCCATGCGTCCATTGTACTCAGGCCTATCCTGATTAAATTGGTAATTTCGGTCAGGTCTTGTCTGAATGGAATATAGATTGTAACGTCATCAGCATAAATGGATTTAATCCTAGTTTAGAGAGTGAATTATCCAATGGAATCATCATTGTGTTGAAGAGAGTTGGCGAAAGTGGGGAGCCCTGAGGGACACCACAGACTGCTTTCCAAGAAGATGAGATAATTGAGTTCGATTTCACCCTGTATGATCTGTATGAAAGAAAACCCTTAATCCAACTAAGTACATTTCCGCCAATCCCAAAATAATTGAGAAGATGTAGTAGGATGTCATGGTTGACCATTTCAAATGCGCTGGACATATCAAATTGTAGAAGTAGTATACTTTTGCCACCTAGTTGCTTGAATTTGGCCATAAGGGTAACCAATACAGTTTCAGTACTGTAGAGGGATCGGAACCCATACATATTATATTAATACTTATTAATATACATATTAATATAAATATATACAGGTACTTATTTGTACCTAGGACAATGGAGGGTTAAGTGACTTGCCCAAAGTCACAAGGAGCTGCAGTGGGAATCGAACCCAGTTCCCCAGGATCAGAGTCCGCTGCACTAACCACTAGGCTACTCATACATTTCTCAAATTGTTTTCTTATATATAAATATATATAGGCTTGGATACTATTTAGGTGATCCTATATATGTATATGCATTTAAATAATAAAAGACCATATTTTACCTCCAAGCAACATAGCCTCTGCACACTTGGACCTCAGCTAATGAAAACTGAAACTAAAGGTGCTTTTACAATGGCTGACTTTGCACCACATTTGGAGTGACAGCTGATGTTATATCTCCACAGAGATGAATTCTTAAGGCACTTATCCCAAATTTACAGACTTAAATTCCTGCTAAACGCTTGTATCAAAAGCATTTATTTAGAGCATTCTATTTACCATAAAAAGCTACTATATAAGTTCATAACTGCATTACTTGCAATCGCATTACAGAAAAAAAAAATGCAAAGAGTAGATTCCACCCCCCCCCCCCAGACTACCTCACAATCCCTTGCAGTCTAGTGGTGTAGTAAGAGCAGATCCGCAGTTGCTCTTGCCCATGTCAGCTCTGTTCTCAAAATGGCTGCTGTAACTTCTTGTGGAAGTTTTGCAAGATTTCCAGTAGATGTCATGGCAGCCATTTTGAAAGCAGAGTCATCATGGGCAAGAGCGACTGGGGATTACTCCTGCCCTGCCTTACCCCTAGACTACCAGGGATTGTAAGGTAGGCCTGAGGGGGAGCACCTACAAGTGTGATCAGGGGTGAAAGGCAAGTAGAAAATGACACTGGGACAAAGTTTGTCTCCATCCCCATGGATTCTGTCTTCATCTCCGCAGGCCCTGTCCCCACTCCATCCCCATGGGCTCTGTCCTTATCTGCAGAAGCATCGAACAATTATGATTTTATATTTAAAATTTTTTATTAAAGTATAAAAAGAAACAATATGCTGTGCAACTGTTGGGTATAAATATAAATAGAAAACCGCTATAATGACCATCCTCATCACCACTCTGTACCCTTCCAACCCCAACAATAACTGATTTCCACCTTCTCAAGGAATTCTAATCCACCCTGTTGTAAAATGTCCAGGGGTACAAAATACAACCCGTTCTCTATGCCCTAATGTGCCCTATGAAGCACTGTTAAGACCTTTTAATCTGGATGAATAAGAAGTCATCAACAATCTACTACTACTTAACATTTCTAGAGCGCTACTAGGGTTACGCAGCGCTGTACAAATTAACAAATAAGGACAGTCCCTGCTCAGAAGAGCTTACAATCTAAAGGACGAAACGTCAAGTTGGGGTAGTTTAGATTTCCTGAGAAAAGATGTAGTGATTAGGTGCCGAAGGCGACATTGAAGAGGTGGGCTTTGAGCAATGATTTGAAGATGGGAAGGGGGCCTGGCGTATGGGCTCAGGGAGTTTGTTCCAAGCCTGGGGTGAAGCGAGGCAGAAAGGGCGAAGCCTAGAGTTGGCGGTGGTGGAGAAGGGTACTGAAAGGAGGGATTCAGTCTAGCTCTCCTGTCTTCTACAGTCTTTCTGGCAATAGAACTTGGCTTCTTAGAAAGTGTGCTGGTAGCATGATGTACAGTATTCCCCATGCAAATTTTGCTAGTTGTGGCCAGCATGTCATGTTTGCTTGTTTTTCCAAAATATTGTCTGCGTCACTCAAACATAAATAACAAATCAGTTCATTAACAGGCTTCAAAGTAGAAAATGACAGGGGGATAAAGTTTGTCCCTGTGGGCTCTGTCCCCATCCCTGCTCCATCCCCACAAGTTGTCCCCATCCCTGCGGTTATTGCTAAAGGCAACTCCTGTTCAGAGAGGGAGACAAAATAGGCCAAAGCACAAATTTTCAGCTTCTACGGAAAACGCATGGTCAGTTTCAGATGCAATCAAAACCATGGCTGTAGCCTTTTAACCAAAACTGGGCAGAAAAAAGGATTTTGGGCATCGAAACTGAAATTCAGTTGGCCTCTAATCCAGTCTGCCCATCCATACCAACTACTAGGCTCTATAATCTCCTCTTCTGTCTCAGATATTCCATGCTTCTCAGTGCTTTCTTGATTCCATATTCCATACTCACCACCTCAGTTGGGAAGCTGTTGTCTTTTCCTTTCACCCTCATTTTATGACCCCTTGTTTCAGGGCTTCCTTTCATCTGAGAAGTAAGAAATGGAGGGGAGAGATATGGTAGAGACTTCTCAGATGAAAGGAAGCCCTGAAACAAGGGGTCATAAAATTGACTGTTCTTATTTTTAGCTCTTTCCTCTCTTTTTTTTTTTTTCTTCTCTCTGCCTTGCTGTCAACTCAAATTTTACCCTCTCACTGTTCTCCTCCGTTTTAGTTTACAGCTATCTTTTTCTCACCCACTAGCTTTTCCATTTCCCCATCTCACTCCTTCCTCAGCCCTCCATTCCCTTTCATTACCATATTTCTATCCTCTGTAATCACTATCTTTTTATTTATTTATTTCTTTGCCACCCTCTTCCTCTCCCTCCTGGCCTCTCCCACATGGTTCCACCATCTTCCTTCCCTCCACCCTTCTAGCCCAGCATCTGCTCCCTTCTGCCCTCTCCCACATGTTCCAACATTTCTCCCTCTCTCTTCCCTCACTCCCACTATCCGGCATCTCTCCATCACCCTTCTGCTCCTGAATCCAGCATCTCCTCCTTTCTCCCCTCTCCACCTCCTGTGTTTCTCTCTCCGTCTCATTCACCCCCAGGTTCAATATATCTCCCTCTCCCACTTTCTACCATTTCTCCCTCTCTTGTGCCATGGGTCCAACACTTCCCCCCTCCCCCCATGCAGCATTTTCTCTCTTCCTCCCTTCCACTGCCATGTCCAACATCTCCCGCTTCCCCCTACAACATCTCATCCTGCCCTCTACCATCATGTCCAATTTTTCATCATCTATCTTCCCCTCCTCACCACCCCCTGTCCAACATTTACCATCTCTCCCTCCCTCCCCACTACCCCTATGTCCAACATTTCTCCCTCTCTTGTCCCTCTCCCCTCCCCATGCAAGATTTTTTCCTTTCTTACCCCTCTCTACCCTATGTCCCACAATTCTCTCTCTTGCCCCTCTCCACCTCATGCCTCCCCATGCAGCATCTATCTTTTTGAAAGGAGACCTCCCCCCCAACTCTCCCTCTCTTCAATGGGGCACCAACCTTAACAGCCCCGGTATTGGAGTAAGCAGGCTGAGCTCCGATCCTGCATCTGCCTCCCTCTCTTTCTCATGGCAGCGCTTCCCAGACATGCCTACCTACCGCCGCCACGATCCTGCATCTACCTCCCTTTGTCCCAGCGATAGCGATTCATGCTGCCTCCTGCTTTGTTCTAATCCGGAAGCGTCTCCTCTGCTGCGTGCCTGAGTCCTGCTCCAGCAGAAACAGGAAGTTGTAATAATGGGGGCGGAACGCAGCAGAGAAGATGCTTCCAGGTTAGAATGAAGCAGGAGGCAGCATGAATCGCTACCGCTGGGACAAAGGGAGGTAGATGCAGGATCGTGGCGGCGGTAGGTAAGCAGCGTATGGGAAGCGCTGCCGTGAGAGGGAGGCAGATGCAGGATCGGAGCTCAGCCTGCTCCCTCCACTGCCGTTCTAATGAAGGTGCTCCGCTGCTGGGTGGGCCTGAACCCAAATTGGGTGGGCCTAGGCCCACCCGTGGCTACGCCCCTGGGTCCCGCCCTCATTTCCTGTTTCCACAAGGGTAGGACCAGAGCTGAGAGAGAGAGAAAGGCTGACCCTGCACACGTTTTACCGCTGCTGGTAAGTGAAGATGACTTTTAAAAATCGTAGGGAGGGGGCCTGGAACTGGAAGGGCGGTAGGGAGGGACAACGACACCCTCATGCGTGTGACGTCGCGTTCCTTTGCCTGGCAACTCTGCAGCGTTCCCTTCTCATTGTTCCGCCCTCAATGTCATCACGTTTTGACGTGAGGGCGGGACAGAGAGACAGGCAGCATGAACCCTTCAGTGCCTCGGGGAGTCAGCTTCAGAACGTTGGAGTTGGAAATTATTCATAGGATTATTGTAGTTCTTTTCAGCCATAATGTCTGAGATTATGGAAAATACTGCTGTCCGATTCAAGTGTAAATTCATATATGATTTCAGTTAATGCCTAATGGAAGGGCGTATATCTAAGGGAGAGTCAGGGAAAGTATCTTCTACTGGGATATCCCTCCTGCCTTTGGGTATCAAGTGACACAGATTCCTTAGACCACTCAGTGGGGTCTAATACTGGCAACTGTGATATTTTGAAGTTTGCTATTAGAGTGGACTGGTTGCTAAAGCCCTTTAAATAATAATAGAATATGGTGCAGCCTTTGATGTAAACTGAGTAACTAGTACATAGTAATATATATACCTCTTTTCTAAATTATTATTACTATTGCTCAGACAGAATTGCAGCTTAAAAGGATCACATATCATCAGACTTTTGAGCTGTCAGTCTGGTTTGAAGTATGACTAACTCCATGTTTTAGGCATTGCATTGGCCACTCTCTAATCTTCAGGTAATACAGACGATTTTAATGAAAGGTTACATATTACTAACATCAGCAATTTCATGCTTGAGTTCTTTGAGTACCCTTGGATGTATTTCCTCAGGTCCAGGTGATGATATTACAGTGTCCTATTGAGTGTCGTCTTTTCACCAAGTCTCTGAGATGCCTATTATATCTACTTCGTTATTTAGTGCTATATACTCTCCCATCTTCTAGTATTTGTATACAGTCACTTCAAATTGTGTTTTTCCTTGGAACTACAAGTTGCTTAGAAGTTGATGATAATGTGCATCCTTCATTCTGCTCTTTCATTAAGCACATCTGGCTTACTTTCAGTATTGTTGAAACCTCTCTACTGGGATTCCTTAGATGTCCTGTTTCATGCGCTCCTGGGTGCTTCCCCCCCTCCCCCCATTCTAGTTTAAAAACAGCTCAATCTCCTTTTGATAGCGCCAGCAGCCTAGTTGCATTCTGGTTAATGTGGAACCCATCTTTTTGGAACAGTCTCCTCCTTTCCCAGAATGTTGCCCAGTTCCTAACAAATCTAAATCCCTTATTCCTGCACCATCGTCTCAACCACGCATTGAGACTTCGGAGCTCTGTCTGCCTTTTGGGTCCTGTCCATGGACGGGGAACGTTTCAGAAAGAAATCTGGACTTCAGCTTTCTTCCTAAGAGCCTAAGTTTGGCTTCCAGAATCTCCCTCCCACATTTTCCTTTGTCATCAGTACCCATATGTACCAAGAAAGCCGGCTGCTCCCCAGCACTATCTAAGATCCCGTCTAGGTGGTGCATGAGGTCCGTCACCTTCGCACCAGACAGGCAAGTGACCAGGCGATCCTCACATCCACCAGCCACACAGCTATCTACATGCCTAATCATAGAATCACCAGCTACAACAGCTGTCCTAACACTTCCTGCCTGGGTAGAAGTTCTTGGAGACATATCCTCGGTGTGAGAGGATAGTGCATCCCCTGGTGGGCATGTCCTTACTACAGTTATACTTCCTGCTTCATCAGTGTGATGCTGTCCTACTAGGAGACGTCCATCCTCCAAGGCAGCAGGGGTGGGTTAATGTTGTAGGCTGTGGCAGAAAGTTTAAGTTTTAACATTATACTATGGAAGCTAAGCTGTGCTCCAAAACTAAACTGGGATTTCCTGTGACTTCTGTATTCCATATTTGAACTGGCTAAGCTGTGCTGCAAAACTAAAGTTAAAACTCTAAATTGGGGTTTTATGTGACTATCAGTTCTGCTCTACACTGATGCTATGACTCTAGAATAGTCCCTTAACTGCTAGACTATGAAACTATAATAGAGACTAAATGCTATACAAAGAAAACCCTAAATTCCTTAAACTGCCTTTGCTAAGTAGAGTAACTTAAAAATAAATACATTGAGATAACATATTTAACTCTAAATCTACCGTTCCCAAGTTTAAAAGCAATTTCCCAGTGGAAATTGGTGGAGGGGTAGCTTTGTATGTTAAGGAGGGCCTTGAATCAAATAGTTTGAAAATTCTGCAGGAAACAAAACACATCTTGGAATCCCTATGGATTGAAATTCCATGTGTAAAGGGGAAAAGGAGAATGATAGGAGTGTATTACCGTCCACCTGGCCAGGATAAGTAGACAGATGTAGAAATGTTATCAGAAATTAAGGAGGCTAACAAACTGGGCAACACAATAATAATGGGTGATTTCAATTACCACACTACAAAGTTAGTTCTACATGTACTTAACTTAGTATTCAAAGGCAAGTCTTGTGTATTTCAATGAAAGAATGGTGGAGAAAAAAAGACTTCAGTACTATTGGAGGCACCTCAGTTTGAAAGATACACCTTCATAAATAGAGAGGACTCCTTGTAATCATAAGTCTACAAAAAAAACTCCATTCCCAAATAAATATTCATGAAACAAAAGCAAGACCACTTTTCAAGAATACTGAAAGGATGAGATTCAATTTTATAGCGAGTATCTTGAAAAAATCATTACTTATCTTGGATGGCAGAAGTATTCCTTACATGGCACTTTACAAAATGGCGATTCACTTCTTGCAGACGCCAATGATTTATACCTTGCGTGCAATGTTCTACTTTTAAATGTCATTGTGTGCCAATTATGTAAATGATTACAGAAAGGCTTTCCATTCAATGGAAACATTCAAACCTTTTGATATCACTATTTGCAGTACAAATATCCACCTCTGTTCCTTTTTTTTTTAATTTGTACCCCGCACTTTCCCACTCATGGCAGGCTTAATGCGGCTTAGGTACTTAATTGTACCTGGGGCAATGGAGGGTTAAGTGACTTGCCCAGAGTCACAAGGAGTTGCCTGTGCCTGGAGTGGGAATCGAACCCAGTTCCCCAGGACTAAAGTTCACCACTCTAACCACTAGGCCACTCCTCCACTCTGAGTAAATGTCGTATGTCCCCTCTTCGTTCTGTAACTCTGATTTGTTCCAAAACAATGCAATGTAAATCAGAAAAGGCATGTTGTTTCTCCAAAAAATTAGACACCAGTGGTTCATATGTCTTTCGTGCCTGTATACAGTGCCTATGTTCTATGAGATGAGTCTTTAAAGGACGAGATGTTTGTCCCACGTAATATAAATTACGTGGGCAACACAAAAGGTATATCACATTTTCAGACATGCAGGTTGTACTAGTTGAGAGGATGCTCAATGGTTCCCACGAATGGGATGCAAGCATACCAGGCTATAATCTATTTAGGAAGGATAGAGAGGGTCGTAAAGGTGGAGGAGTAGATCTGTATGTGAGGAATGATATCACGGTGACTGAAATGACAGGGACCTGGGGAAAGGAAGAAGCGATATAGATCACCTTAAAAAGAGATGATAGAACCTCTGTCCACGTGGGTGTTGTCTACAGACCCCCGACACAATTAGAGGAACTAGATAAAGATCTGATCGCAGATATTCAAAAATTAGGAAAGAAAAAAGAGGTTCTGTTGATGGGAGATTTCAATCTGCCGGATGTCGATTGGAAGGTTCCGTCTGCCAAATCGGAAAGAAGTAGAGAGATCGTGGATGCTTTCCAAAGTGCTCTGCTCAGACAAATAGTGACAGAACCCACAAAGGAGGGAGCGACACTGGATCTGGTGCTCACAAATGGGGATAGTGTGTCAAATGTCCGAGTGGGTGCACACCTGGGAAGCAGTGACCATCAAATGGTTTGGTTTGATATGACGGCTGAAGTAAAGGGCGGCCACTCTAAACTCAAAGTCCTGGATTTCAAGCGTGCTGACTTTAGTAAAATGGGGGAATACCTGAGGAAGGAGCTGATGGGCTAGGAGGACGTACGAGAAGTGGAAGGACAGTGGTCCAGGCTGAAAGAAGTAATAAATAGGGCCACAGACCTTTATGTAAGGAGAGTAAGTAAAAGCAAGAGAAAAAGGAAACTGATATGGTTCTCCAAGCAAGTGGCTGACAAAATAAAGGCTAAAGAATTAGCGTTCCAGAAATATAGAAAATCTCAAGAGGAGGAACACGGGGAAAAATACCGGATGAAACTGAAAGAAGCCAAGAGAGAGGTACTTCTGGCGAAGGCGCAAGCGGAAGAACAAATGGCTAGAAATGTAAGGAGGGGCGACAAAAATTTCTTCAGGTATATTAGTGAAAGGAGAATGACTAAAAAGGGAATTGTGAGACTAAAAGATACTGCGAACCGCTATGTAGATAATGATGAAGAAAAGGCCAATTTGCTAAATAGATACTTTTGTTCTGTTTTCACTGAAGAAAATCCTGGGGAAGGACCGCGAGGGACTGGCAAAAGTACACCTGAGAATGGAATGGATATAGCACCGTTCACAGAAGAGAGTGTGTATCAACAACTTGGAAAGCTAAAGGTGGACAAAGCCATGGGACCGGACGGGATCCACCCCAGAATATTGAGGGAGCTCAGAGAGGTTCTGGCGGGTCCTCTTAAAGATTTGTTTAATAAATCCTTGGAGACGGGAGAGGTTCCGAGGGATTGGAAAACGGCGGAGGTGGTCCCTCTTCACAAAAGTGGGGATAGGGAAGAAGCTGGAAACTACAGGCCGGTAAGCCTCACTTCGGTTATTGGAAAAGTAATGGAAGCGATGCTGAAGGAAAGAATAATGAATTTCCTGGAAGCCAATAAGTTGCAAGATCCGAGACAACATGGTTTTACCAAAGGGAAATCGTGCCAAACGAATCTCATTGAATTCTTTGATTGGGTAACTGGAGAATTGAATCATTGACGTGCTATAGACGTAATCTAATTAGATTTTAGCAAAACTTTTGACACGGTACCCCACAGGAGGCTCTTAAATAAACTCGATGGGCTGAAGATAAGTCCCGAAGTGGTGAACTGGATTAGGAACTGGTTGATGGACAGACGCCAGAGGTTGGTGGTAAATGGAGTTTGCTCGGAGGAGGGAAAGGTGAGTAGTGGAATGTCTCAGGGATCGGTGCTGGGGCCGATTCTGTTCAATATATTTGTGAGTGACATTGCCGAAGGGTTAGAAGGTAAAGTTTGCCTATTTGCGGATGATACTAAGATTTGCAACAGAGTGGACACCCGGGAGGGAGTGGAAAGCATGAAAAAGGATCTGAGGAAGCTAGAAGAATGGTCTAAGGTTTGGCAATTAAAATTCAATGCGAAGAAATGCAAAGTGATGCATTTAGGGAGTAGAAACCCACGAGAGACTTATGTGTTAGGCGGTGAGAGTCTGATAGGTACTGAGGGGGAGAGGGATCTTGGGGTGATAGTATCCGAGGATCTGAAGGCGACGAAACAGTGTGACAAGGCGGTGGCTGTAGCGAGAAGGTTGCTAGGCTGTATAGAGAGAGGTGTAATCAGCAGAAGAAAGGAAGTATTGATGCCCCTGTACAAGTCGTTGGTGAGGCCCCACTTGGAGTATTGTGTGCAGTTTTGGAGGCCATACCTAGCGAAGGATGTTAAAAAAATGGAAGCGGAGCAAAGAAAAGCTACGAGAATGGTATGGGATTTGCGTTCCAAGACGTATGAAGCGAGACTTGCTGACCTGAACATGTATACCCTGGAGGAAAGGAGGAACAGGGGTGATATGATACAGACGTTCAAATATTTGAAAGGTATTAATCCGCAAACGAATCTTTTCCGGAGATGGGAAGGCGGTAGAACGAGAGGACATGAAATGAGATTGAAGGGGGGCAGACTCAGGAAAGATGTCAGGAAGTATTTTTTCACAGAGAGGGTGGTGGACGCTTGGAATGCCCTCCCGCGGGAGGTGGTGGAGATGAAAACAGTAACGGAATTCAAACATGCGTGGGATATGCATAAAGGAATCCTGTGCAGTAGGATTGGATCCTCAGCAGCTTAGCCGAAATTGGGTGGTGGAGCAGGTGGGGGAAGAGGGGTTGGTGGTTGGGAGGTGAGGATAGTGGAGGGCAGACTTATACGGTCTGTGCCAGAGCCGGTGATGGGAGGCGGGACTGGTGGTTGGGAGGCGGGAAATACTGCTGGGCAGACTTGTACGGTCTATGCCCTGAAAAAGGCAGGTACAAATCAAGGTAAGGATACACATATGAGTTTATCTTGTTGGGCAGACTGGATGGACTGTGCAGGTCTTTTTCTGCCGTCATCTACTATGTTACTAGAATTCCACATAACAGAGCACACTGAACAACGACCACAAGCCTAGTGGTGTCCCTGTCTATCAATAGGAAGAGCTTCACGATTCCAGGTTTCTGCAGTACATAACGTCATTTAAATTGTTGTTCCACTGAAACGCAAACAGGATTCTTAAATTCTGCAAACAGGGGTAAACATTCAACATTGAAATGTGTTTTTTGATGACCGTTAATATTGTGTTTGTATGTATATTGTATTTTGTCACAAATGTCAAAACTTCTTCTTTAATTCCCTGATCAATCCGTGGATGTAATAACCACTCTCTATGATTAACCTTGTTCACCAAATGTTTCGGATATCCCCTGGCCATAAGTTTCCCTTGTAAATTCTTAGCTTGATGTTGATAACTGGAGACAGAGGAGCAAATTTTGCAATACCTTAAGAATTGTGCAAAAGGTATATTAGATCTGCAATGACAGGGATGCATGCTATTAAATTGCGGTGTAGTATTTCTATCTGTGGGTTTAACAAACACAGAAATTTCCAATTTACCCTGGTTAACAGTAATCCACACATCCAGAAATGAAGTGCCCGAATAACTATGGTTTACATCAAATTTAATCGTGTCATGGCAGCTGTTCAAGTAATCCACAAATTGTGCCAATTGTTGCGGTGTGCCCTTCCACAACATGAAAATATCAGCAATATATCGCCACCAACATATTGCCAATTTGAACTATCTCGATGTATAAATCCATTTAGTTTCAAAAGACTCCATGACTAAATTGGCAATGGTAGGAGAGTAGACGCCCCCCATGGACACACCTGTTTTCTGGGTGTAATATTTATGATCACAGGTAAAGTAATTCCACATTAACGTTACCTGAATGAGAGCCAAGAGAAAATCAGTGGGGGACAAAATGTGGATGTTGTCTAATATGTTTTCTAATATTTGAAAAACCTCATCCTGAGGAATACGGGTATAGAGAGAACGTACATCCAAGGTAACCAAAAGAACTGTAGGATCAATATCCATATTTGATTCCAACAGACGTAAAAAATGGGAACTGCCCTGTACATAGGAATGTATTGAAGAAAGGCAGGGCTGTAAGATCTTATCTATATATTTGACTGGTTGTTCCAGTAACGAATCCTGAGCTGAGGTAATTGGACGTCCCGACCGACTGAAGAAACAGCATAAGGAATGGCAAGTCAAATGCAAAGCGCTGATACGGAAGGCAAAGAGAGACTTTGGAAAAAAGATTGTGTGTTGGATGCAAATCATAAGAATTTTTTTTTAGGTATATTAAAATCAAGAAGCTGGCAAAAGAATTGGTTGGACCGCTAGATGACAGAGGGGTAAAAGGGGTACTCAGGGAAGACAAAGCCATATTGGAGAGAGTAAATTAATTCTTTGCTTCGGTCTTCACCGAGGAAGATTTGGGAGAGATACCAGTGCCAGAAATGGTATTCAAAGCAGATGAGTCAGAGAAACTGAATGAAATCTCTATAAACCTGGAGGATGTAATGGCGCAATTTGACAAACAGAAGAGTAATAAATCACCTGGACCAGATGGTATTCATCCCAGAGTACTGACAGAATTGAAAAATGAACTTGCAGAACTATTGTTAGTAATATGTAAATTTATCTTTAAAATTGAGCATGGTTCCAGAAGATTGGAGGGTGGCCAAGGTAACGCCAATTTTGAAAAAAGGTTCCAGAGGATATCTGGGAAATTATAGACCGGAGAGCCTGGCGTCGGTACCAGGCAAAAAGGTAGAGACCAGTGGCATAGCCAGGGGGGCCTGGGCCCCCTCAAACTTGCTCTGGGGCAGTTTCATTAAAATGAGCATGCGTGGCACTAAAAGCAGGACGGCGCCAGCAATGTAAGACCAGCACGGGATAGACACCTTAGCCAGCCAAGGTACCCTCCAGCAGCGGCAGCAGGGGGGGGGACAGTGGCAGCGGCAGGGAGGCAGAAATGGTGGCGGGGGGGCAGAGGTGGCAGTGTGGGAGGGCGGCAGCAGGGAGGCGGGCCAAAATGTGCCCCCCCCCCACCTTGGGCTCTGCCCCCCCCCCTTCCCGTCAAGGTCTGGCTATGCCCCTGGTACAGACTATTATAAAGAACACAATTACTGAGCATATTCAAAAGTATAGATTAATGGGACAAAGCCAGCATGGATTTAGTGAAGGGAAATCTTGCCTCACCAATCTATCACAATTCTTTGAAGGGGTGAACAAACATGTGGATAAAGGTGAGCCGGTTGATATTGTGTTTCTGGATTTTCAAAAGGCAGTTGACAAAATACCTCATGAAAGACTCCAGTAGAAATTGGAAAGTCATGGGATAGGAGGTAGTGTCCTATTGTGGATAAAAAAAAACTGGTTAAAAGATAGAAAACTTGGGGGGGGGGGGATATTAATAGAAACAAATTATGGTTATCATGTTTCTGTATTCAAAGTATTCTCTTTACTCAATAAAAAAGATTGAACATAAAAGATAGAAAACAGAGAGTAGGGTTAAATGGTCAGTATTCTCAATGGAGGAGGGTAGATAGTGGGGTTCCCCAAGGGTCTGTGCTGGGACCATTGCTTTTTAACATATTTATAAATGATCTAGAGATGGGAGTAACTAATGAGGTAATTAAATTTGCTGATGACACGTTATTCAAAGTTGTTAAATCACAAGAGGATTGTAAAAATTACAAGAGGACCTTATGAGACTGGGTGTTCAAATGGCAGATGACATTTAATTGTGAGCAAGTACAAAGTGATGCATGTGGGAAAGAGGAACCCGAATTATAGTTATGTAATGCGAGGTTCCACATTAGGAGTCACCGACCAGGAAAAGGGATCTAGGCGTCATCGTTGACGATATGTTGAAACCCTCTGCCCAGTTTGCAGCAGCGGCTAAGAAAGCAAATAGAATGCTAGGTATTATTAGGAAAGGAATGCAAAACAAAAATGAGGACGTTATAAGCCTTTGTATTGCTCCATGGTTCGACCGGACCTCGAATATTGTGTTCAATTCTGGTCACCGCATCTCAAAAAATATATAGTGGAATTAGAGAAGGTACAGAGAAGGGCAACGAAAATGAGAAAGGGGAAGGGACGACTTTCCTATGAGGAAAGGCTAAAGCGCTAGGGAGCGTCAGCTTGGAGAAAAGACGGCTGAGGGGAGATATGATAGAGGTCTATAAAATAATGAGTGGAGCGGAACGGGTAGACTTGAATCGCTTGTTTACTCTTTCCAAAAATAGTAGGTCTAGGGGGGCATGCAATGAAGCTACAAAGTAGTATATTTAAAAGGAATCAGAGAAAATATTTCTTCACTCAACGTGTAATTAAACTCTGGAATTCATTGCCAGAGAATGTAGTAAAAGCAGTTAGCTTAGTGGGGTTAAAAAAAAAGGTTTGGATGGCTTCCTAAAGGAAAAGTCCATAGACCATTATTAAAATGGACTTGGGAAAATCCACTGCTTATGTCTAAGCAGCATAAAATGTATTGTACTGTTTCGGGACCTTGCCAGGTGCTTGTGGCCTGGATTGGCCACTGTTGGAGACGGGGTGTTGGGCTTGATGGACTTTCAGTCTGTCCCAGTATGGCAATAGTTATGTAAAGAAGATTTGTCCTGCCCTGGAAGTCCTCACTTCTGGACAGAGAAGAGCTGAAAAGTGTGGCTTCTTATGTGCCTGTTTTGTTTAGATGATAATAGGGCCCTTATCTTTCTTTTATCTTTTTTCAGTTCTACTCTACACTGATGCTATGGTAAACTCTAGAATAGTCCCTTAAATGCTAGCATATGAAACTTTAGATGCTAAACATACAAAGAAAACCTTAATTCCTTAGGGTTTTCTTTGCTAAATAAATAGATAAAGACAACTGGGATAACCTATTTAACTCTAAATCTTCCTTTCCCAAGTTTAAAAGTAATTTCCCAGCAAATAACTTACCAATGAAGGTGTGTCCTGCTCTGATGTCCTCACTTCTGGACAAAGAAGAACTGAAAGAGCAGCTTGTGTTTGTGTTGTTTAGATGACTCACACTGCAAACCATGTGATAATAGGACCCTTTTCAACTTCCCTCTTTAATCAGTTCCTATGACTTGACTGACAGATAACGGAAAACAATGAAGATTGGCCCAGCCAACATGGTAAAAGGTGAAATGAAAGAGGCAATTAGAGCCAAAAGAACATCCTTCAAAGAATGGAAAAAGGATCCAAATGAAGAAAATAAGCTACAATAAGCACTGGCAACCTAGATGCAAATCATTGATAAAGAAGGCTAAAAGATAATACAAAGAAAAATTTGCCACAAAGACAAAAATTCATAGTAACTTTTTAAGGTACATCAGAAGCAGAAAGCCTGTGAATGAATCCGTGGGACTATTAGATCATGAAGGAGCAAAAGAGGCACTCAGGGAGGACAAGGCCATAGAGGAGAGAATGAATTAATTCTTTGCTTCTGTCTTTATAGAAGAAGATTTTAGAGATCTACCTGTACCCGAAATGTTTTTCACGGGTGACCATAGGCGGTTGGTGGCCCAACTGTTTGGGGAGGCTAAAGGGGGTGGGGCTTACATCCATAATTATCTGACAACACAGAAAAAAATAAGTAAAAGTAAAATAGTAACAAGTAATACCTTTCATTAAATTTAGATATTAGATATGTATCATATGTCAAAGAATAAAGTGGTTGCTCAAACTGTCTGAGAGCTTGATGGCTGAACAGTATAGTTGGAAGGAAAGTGCATTTCTATAGAATAGGCAGTCAGAACTTTTGATGACACAAAAGCACCAGTGCTAACGTTCAATTTCCAGAGTGCAGAGATACCAAGGGTGTCCCATCCCAAATGTGAAAAGTACCATCCCAATTAGTGAGATTCAAGGTTAGCAAGTGAAAGTTGAGCTACTACTGAGAATGCTATGAGCTAAATTAAGACCAAATTCTAAAATAAGGCATACTGAAAAGTAATGCAGAACCTTAAAAAAGTCACTCAGGACCTATAAAGCAAATTGACTGTAACATAAGAATAGCCACACTGACGAACAGATTTAAATTTCAGAAACTGACACATTCCACTCACTAAATTAAAAAATGAATAAATATTTGAAACAAAAATGTACAATAAGGTGATGCCTTTTTAACTAATTTCATACATTTTTTGACTAGCTTTTTGGAGTTTACTAACCTGAGGAAGGAGGTTTAGACCTCTGAAAGCAAGTCAAAAATGTATTTAGTTCAATAAAAAGTTGTCATCTTATTTTACATTTTTTTAATTTATTAACCTGTAAAGTGGACTAACATGGCTACTTCATTCTACATTAAAAATAATTTTACCTTTGATATCTGGCATCTAATTTTTCAATTGTGCAGGTCGCAGTCTCTGGTTACTGCTGTCTTTTAACTCTTTCCATATCTCTTGTCCATTTATCATTTTTCTCTCTTTGCATGTCTTCTTCACATCTTCTACTACATCCATCTCCGACACTGATATTTTCTTTTCTGCTTTCTTCCATTTTTCTGCCTCTCTGACCACTCAGACTTATCCATGCTGCCTTCATTTTCCCTGTTTTCCATCTTTTTCCCTCCCCAGGGTGTGTGTGTGTGTGTCTGAACTCCCCCTCAGCCATATCGGATCTGTTTCTCTGTCTCCCACCCCAACATCCAGGATCTTGTGTGTGTGTCTCTCTCCCTGCCTGCCATAATCTCCTCTGTTTCTCTCCCTCCATCTAACTTTCTTCCCCCTCCCTGCCATGCAGCATCTCTTCTCTCTCTTCTCCTGCCCCAGGCACCCAGGATCTCCTCTCTCTTTCCCACCTCACCCTACCTCACATAACATACAGATCTCTTCTCTGTCTCTCTCTCTCCCCATACAATGCACCACTGCCTGTTTTTCTTTTCACTATCCAGCTTTGCTCCTCTGTCTCTCTCTCTCCCCCCCCCCCCCCCAATATCCAGCTTTTTGCTCCTGTTTCTTCTCTCCCCGTAATATCCAGCTTTGCCCATCTGCCTCTTCTCCCCCAAAACATCTAGCCTTGCTTCTCTGTCTGCTCCCCCTCCAATATCCAACATTGTGCCTCTGCCTCTTCCCTCCCTCATCATCCTCTCTGTTTCCTCCCTCCAGAATTACTACTACTACTTCTACTTATCATTTCTATAGCGCTACTAGACATACGCAGCGCTGTACACTTGAGCATGAAGAGACAGTGCCTGCTCGACAGAGTTTACAATCTAAGAACCATGGTCATCCTTCCTTAGTATACTTTGGCTATCAAAACTACAAGGTTAACTGATGGGTAGAAAAAACAAGAGAAACTTTGTTCATACATCTACTCTCTGACCTGCTGAGCTAGTACCTATAAGCGAGGTTGGCCCACGACAGGGCAAAGGAGAGATTTCAATAGCCAGATCATTTTCTCAGGGGGGGGGGGGTGGAAGTGACTCAAAGCCCTCTACCAACATAAACTTTTGAGTCCAGGCGGGTCCCCTCCTTCACAGAACCCAAATTAAACCCGACAAAAACTCAAAGTCTTCCCCGCTCCCATGCACCAGAGGGAGGAAGCGCGATAAGGGGTCAAGCTACACACTTCTTTCTTTCTTCCCCTCACCAGCTTCCAAAGGAAACATTTCACCTCAGGTCTGTCCTGCCTCGAGTCCGGTGGTTCAACACCACCTCTAGGAATGGCAACCGGTCACACACATCACCCCATTCCCTCCAATCTCAAGTCCACCGCTACGGCAGAATGAAGTAAAACGCTGCAGCTTTGAACACAAAGGGGGGCGGGGTGGAACTCTAACTATGTCCCCAGCTTGACGACGTGCTGCCCTGGGATAGGGATTACACAGCAATAAACCAATGACAGACTCACAAGCCAAGCCACGGTCCTGACTCCTACCCCTACCCAGCGGTGGATAAAGGCCCTAGACCCAGCGGTAACTCTTCCGGTCCCACCCTCTATGATGCAACATTGTGTTGCATCATAGAGGGTGGGACCGGAAGAGCTGTCAGCGCTGCCTGCCATGCGGAGCTCTATGGCTCCGTGCTCAGAGTGTTTGTTTGCCAATGGATGCCTGGCCACCGAATCGGAGAGGCAGCGGGTTTGGCGGCAGCGCCAGCAGGGCAGCATGAAAGGGAAGTTCCAGCTTGTTTTGGGCAGGAACCGGTAATCTGCCAGCGATGTGCGCTCCAAAAGAGGTTGCACTTGGGCTGGGGAGGCTTTTTCCCAGTGTGGCATTACTTATGTACTTTTAAATATGACACACAACTTTTCAAAGTTGTCAAAACACATGCGGACTGTGAAAAATTGCAGGAAGACCTTAGAAAACCGGAAGACAGGGCATCTAAATAGTAGATGACATTTAATGTGGAAAAATGCAAAGTGATGCACATTGGAGAGAATAATCTGGGTGTCATTGTAGACAATACACTGAAATCTTCTACCCAGTGTGCGACAGTGGTGGTGGCCATAAAAGCAAACAGGATGCTAGGAATTATTAGGAAAGGAATGGTAAATAAGTCCAAGAATATTATAATGGCTCTGTATCGCTCCATCGTGAAACCTCATCTTTAATATTTTGTTCAGTTCTGGAACTCGTATAAGGAAATGCTAAAGAGAGGGTAGGGCTCTTCAGTGTGGAAAAGAGACGGCTGAGGAGGGATATGATTGAGATCTACAAAATCCTGAGTGGTGTAGAACAGGTGAAAGTTAATTGATTTTTTTTCACTTTCAAGAAGTACAAAGACTAAGGGACACTCAATTAAATTTAATGGAAATATTTTAAAACAAATAGGAGGACATTTTTTATTTTCAAAGAATAGTTAAGCTCTGGAACTCACTGCAGAGAATGTGGTATCTGGGTTTAAAACAGGTTTGGACAAGTTCTTGGAGGAAATGTCCATAGTCTGCTATTGAACCACTGCTTCTCTGGGATTGGTAGCATGGAATGTTGCTTCTATTTGGGTTTCCACCATGTATTTTCATGACCTGGGGCCCTGTTTACTAAGCAGCGTTATAGGCGCGTTAACATTTTTAACGCACGTTAACCATGTACGTACCTACAATGTCCCTATAGGCGCCTACATAGTGCGTGTGCAAAGTGTAGGCACACTAAAAACACTAAGGCACCTTAGTAAACAGAGCCTCTGAATTGGCAACTGTTGGAAGCAGGATACTGGGCTAGATGGACCATTTGTCTGATCCAGTATGGCTATTATGTTCTTGTGTTCATAATAGTATGCATGAGAAAGATCTGCTTACAGTGGGGGAGGTAGTGCATGCATATTGATCTCATGCATATTCATTGGGATTGGGTGGAGAACCCTTGGTGTAGGAGATGAGAGAGATAGTAGTAGAGTGGCAGTGCATTCTGGTCACAGTGGAGAGGACAGAAAGAAATGATAGGGTGTATTAAGCATTAAATCTGAGAAAAATGGGATTAAACCCATTTATATATGCAGATGATGTTACCATCTATATACCCCTCAACAACAACATAACGGAGATACTGGATAAGGTTAAAAGGGCTGGACTTTATGGAAAATTGGGTGACAATTTTCAAACCTAAACTAAACCGAGACAAAACTAAACTGGTTCTTTCCAGCTCGTACAACCCCACTACTAGCCAAGATATCACTACAGACCAACAAATGTATTCTCAATAAACATCTGTTGAAAACCAGGTTTCTGCAGTCATATCAAAAAGCTTCAGGACACTGTGGAAACTGAGAAGGATTAGAGATTATTTCCCCAGACAATCATTTAATCTTATAGTACGGATGCTGATATTGTCCCAAGTAGACTATTGCAATGCAGCATACGTATGGTGCAAAGAAAACATACTGAAATTGCTGCAGACTGTCCAAAACATGGCAGCAAGATTGATATTCAAAAAGCTGAAATATGATAGAGTAACCCCATTACTTATAATACTACATTGGCTCCCAATCGAGGCCAAATTATTTTTCAAAACAAGTACAATAATTTTCAAAAAACTTTGGCATGTTTCCTGATTACACTGTCACCAAGAAATGCAAATTCAGGAACCAGGGGTTACCTACTGCTTCACCTGCCCATCTGCAAAAGCATAATGTACAAATTTATCTACATGGTGGGATTTAGCTACCTGGGCTCTAAATAGTGGAACTCAATTCCTAAGGTCATAAGAAGCATCATAAACTACCTCCAGTTCAGAAAAGATCTACAGACCTACCTTTTCAATAAATGTTATGGTTAATCTAGGTGGACTTTGTTAATTTATGTGATAACACTGTACTGTACAACTTTGTAATTGTAATACATCAATGTAATCTCCTATAACTGTTAAAAGTAAGCCACATTGAACTGAACCTAATTTTTGGATACTTGTGGGATACAAGCATGAATAAATACATAAATGATTCCTGGGGGTTTTTTTTTTTTTTGCATTATAGTACTTAACAATTCAGTTGTGTAACCCATCATTTTTTAATTTGCTTAACCTAGAAACTACAGTGCTTTCTACCTTATTGGATAGGAAACAGAGGGTAGAGTTGAATGGTAATTTCTCTCAATGGAGGCATGTGAATAGTGGAGTGCCACAGGGATCGGTTCTGGGACAGGTGCTATTTAACATTATATAGTAACATAGTAGATGGCTGCAGAAAAAGACCTGCACGGTCCATCCAGTCTGCCCAACAAGATAAACTCATATGTGCTATTTTTTGTGTATACCTTACCTTGATTTGTATCTGCCATTTTCAGGGCACAGACCGTAGAAGTCTGCCCAGCACTAGCCCCACCTCCCAACCACCTCCCCCCACCGGCTCTGCCACCCAATCTCGGCTAAGCTTCTGAGGATCCATTCCTCAGATGAGGGGCAATATGCAACCACCTATCCTCAATCTTTTAGAGATAAAACTGTTGGGCACTGAAGAAAGCAATGGGCAGGTGGCAGTCTTCCATGCTTCCTGCTCTGCCTGTTAACATGGGTCATAGGGACTCCGAGCATGCTCAGTACTGCCAATCTACGCACATGCTTCCAGTTTCAAAATGGAAGTGCACCAGTTAGGAAGAGGAGAGAGTCACAAGGATTAACAACCTCATCATGTGCTGAATACTCATTGCCTGGGCTTTTGGCTATAGGTAGGGCTGCCTTTATCTATAGGCAAAAGGGGGCAACTGCCCTGTGCCCTGCATGGCAGATATTCATAGGTAAAATCAGCCACATGTGCAAGGCCCACCATTCATAGCAGGCTAGATGCAAGTCCCAATACTGGCCCATGAAAGGGAGACGTGGGTAGGGGCAGGGCAGAGTGGGTCCAGAGACCCCCTTACTATCCCATGGCCTTCAGGTTCTGCCAGGGTAAGCAGGAACGGAAATTGCAGTGCAACCTGAAGTAGGTCTGGACCTACCTTCCCTGTATCTGTTTTTGGTCATGAAAAGAGGTAGCCTGACTATAATCTCATTGCTAACCATTAGTTTCCCTCTGAGTAAGTGAGAAAGAATGAAAGGGGGAGAAATGGGTGGAGGAAGGAAACAATGCGAAGAAATAGGGGAGGACAGAGAAAAAGAGAGAGAGAGAAAAGGCAAAAGAAAGGTGAAGGAATAAAGGCAAGACAGAAGAAAGCTCCAAGAGGCAAAGCTCTGAAGGGTAGGAAAGAGACAGGTCAGGAAAAAGGGAGGAAGTGGAGGTTATCAAGAAACACCATTAAAAAATAGGGAACTGTACTGGATTTTTATATGTCAGTTATATCAAAAGCTTAACGCAAACTGACACTTTACAAACAAAAAAAATGGAAAAATTGGATGGAATATATGAATGGTGATAGGCAGACATCTGATTGGTAGTCTAATTTGGCAATAATTTAAAATACTGTACAGTGCTCTTTTCTTTTTTCACAAACAAACTGAAGAAAGTGGGTCAGGGCCACTGCGCCTGTTCCCCCCTCCCCGTGGCCAGTCTACAAAAGGTGGGGGGCCACAGCCCAAAGTGGGAGAGACACATTTTGCCCCACCTCCCTTCCGCAACTCCACAAACCTTGGCTGCTTTCCCCCTCATGTCGCACATGCTCAAAACCAAGAAGCCCTGTGTCTGCTTTTCCCCAGCCTCATTTATAAATGATATGGAAATTGGAACGAGTGAGGTGATTAAATTTGCAGATGATACAAAACTATTCAAGGTTGTTAAAACACGTGCGGACTGTGAAATATTGCAGGGGAAGACCTTAGGAAATTGGAAGACTGGGCAACCAAATGGCAGATGAAATTTAATGTGGACAAGTGGAAGGTGATGCACATTGGAAAGAATAATCTGAATCATAGTTACCTGATGCTAGGGTCCACCTTGGGGGGGGGGGGGGGCACTCAAGAAAAACATCTAGGTGGTGGTGTAGATAATATGCTAAAATCTTATGCTCAGTGTGTGGCGGCAGCCAATAAAGCAAACGGGATGCTAGGAATTATTAGGAAAGGGATGGTGAATACGACCAAAAATACTATAATGCCTTTGTATCACTCCATGGTGCGACTGCACCTTGAGTACTGTGTTCAGTTCTGGTCGCTGTATCTCAAGAAAGATAGAAAAGGTTTAAAGAAGAGCGACCAAAATGATAGAGGATAGAACTCCTCTCGTATGAGGAACGGCTAGAGAGGTTAGGGTTGTAGCTCGGAAAAGAGACAGATGAGGGGAGATATGATTGAGGTCTACAAAATCCTGAGTGCTGTAGAACGAGTATTTACTCATTCCAAAAGTATAAAAGACTAGGGACACTTGTGGAAGTTATATGGAAATACTTTTAAAGCAAATAGGAGGAAATATTTTTTTCATTCAATGAATAGTTAAGCTCTGGAACTTGTAGCTGGAGGATGTGGTAACAGTGGTTAGCATATCTGGGTTTAAAAAAGGTTTGGACAAGTTCCTGGAGGAAAAGTCCATAGTTTACTATTGAGACAGACATTTAGAATCAGCTGCTTGCCCCAGGATTGATAGCATGGAATGTTGCTAATATTTGGAAACAGGATACTTGGCTAGATGGATGATTGGTCTGACCCAGTATGGCTACTTGTGTTCTTATGTTTCTTTGTTACTCATCCATCAGGTCCATGCTAAGGAGATGCAGCATCAGCGATGGAAAGTTACCCTGTTCCATGCTGGAGATTTTATGACCGTCCTGAATTTCTGACAACCTCATCCTTGTGCATTATGGTACTTACAATAGATTTCAATGGCCAGGATCAGGCATTACACCTACAACGGTTTCTGAATGTAAGGTGTTAATATGTGGCAGGCGGCCCAACAGATAGTGGAAGCGCAGACCCTTTGTCCCTGGAGAAGGGTATTCCTGGGGCGCAAAGAGGGCCTTTAAAATTTACAAAGGGCAAAACTAGGCCTGCCCAAAATTTCCAGCCTAGAGCTGGATAACTTGGCATCTCTGTAGCACGGTCATGTTTAAATATCAGTCTAATTGTTTATCTTCCTAAAGTTTCTCTGTAGGACTACCATGTTTGTTGTAACTGATTTCAGCTGTTGCTGACCTCATCAGGGCACTATGTAAGTCTCAGGAAGGCTAATGATGTGCATGAGTGTATTTTGTTCAGCTTTGCTGAGATAGTGCAAATGCGAGTTTATTTTAATACTGTATGTTTTTTTTTCATGAATATTTTGAACTCTTGACGGATTTAAACGTGTAGCTCTGACTAAAAACAAAAGAAAACGGCTGAACCCACGGTAGTATAGTTTGAGTATGCTTCCTAATACAAGTGTCACCTAATTTGCCACAGGAACTCGCTTTTGGATAGCAGCAAACGCCTATCCCGGGAACCGTTCCCTAAGCGTCTATTGCAGTTTGCAGGAAGTCGAACCCTCGTGGGGGAAAGGTTGAAAGACTGGTGGTGGCTTCTTCTCCGTCTTCGTTCTTTCTTTCCTTCTGTATCCCTTACAGCGTTCTTCCCCGCATCTGGGGTGGGGACTGGGGAGCGAGTGGGCGGATGAACTCTAGGCTTTTCCCTTTCCCGGCCAGCAGGTGGCAGCAGTGACTGCCATTTTCATCCCCCACCACCCGCTGCCGATTGTAGTCCTCGTCCTCGCCTCCAGCCACCCAGTCCCAGACCTCGCCGTGCAAGCGGTAGCCGAATCCGCCATGGTGACCAGCGGCAGCTCCCGATCCTCTCCTTCTGCTGCTTCCCGCTGAACTCCCTTTCATGGCTCATTCCCGGACTTCAGCCTGCGGTAGCAACTCCTGGGGGGGACGCTTTTCCCGGAGATTCATTTACAGCGGGGCAGAGAGACAGGACGTTGCCGGCAAAGCCAAGCAGGTAAAGAGGCGGAGAAGCGAGATCGGGGAACAATGCACCGCGCTGGGAGCGCGCTCTTTAACGGGAGGGGGGGGGGGCGGAGGTCCCCGACGAGTGGCGCAGAGCTGGGCCGCGAGCTTTTGTGCGGTAGCGACGAGCCGAGTCCCGGGGCTGATCTAGTCTTAATTCCCAAGCCCAGTTATTTCTCTAACCCAAGCCGAGCATGAACGGGAATTTGTACCCCGTGGGGGGGGGGGGGAGAGAAACATAACTTCGAGGGTCGATAAGCATTTCTAAGGTTCTGTAGTAGTTTGCTTTATTTATTTTTCTCCATATAATCTAATCTGGTTTTGCAAGCATCTGTGTTGAGATTTGTCTAACGTCTGAAACAGTTTGTGTAACAGGATTTCTTATTTTACACCCCTGTTGTTCAGTAGATTCCTACCCTAACCCCCCCCAGGACGCCCTATTTTCTTTCCCCACCGCTGACACTTAGGTAGGTCCCTTCTCCCTAGGCGGGATTATTCCACTCCTGTCCCATAACTCGTTCTTCCACAGGTCAGGGGGTTATTTTCTTCGGTAGCCCTAGTCTCTTCCATGCCTCCCTTTCTTCCTTCCATCTATCCCCAGCAAGATCATCTTTCTGTCTGTTCTCTTTTTATGGGCATACTCCAGGATTGCAGTTATTTCAGACTATTGAGCATGTTGTGGGGGAATTCCTAGAAGTGAGATGTTCTGGGTTTGGGAGGAATGCAGTGAGAAACTGTTGCTGCTCAAAACAGGTCCCCGAGAAGTTTTACGAACCTGCTTCATTAGCCCTGAAGGAAGATTTTCAAAGTGTGTGGTTGTTCACTCTGATGTGCGCATGCAGAATTCACTTATGTGTGGGTGTAATATGAAAATATTTTTTTTTTCTGTTGAGCAGTCTACAGTGTCTTGCAGTACACTTAAAACCATATGACCTAATTACAAAATCTTTCCAAATTTGCCCGTGGCAATTCACATGCATTGAGTTAGAATACTAATAATGTTATAATTATTCTTTTGTTATGGAATTTTGGGCCTAGCTAGCTTTATTTTTAGCCATCCTATTTATTTCTATGGAAGGTTAAGAGGAAGAGGTTGGGAAATAAAATCTATAAATTGCAATAGAAGTGACATGAAAAATGTATGAAATTGATATGATTGAAAGAAGTAATATACAGCAAGAACAGAATAAAATGTTACACAGTTGGAACTGTAAGCAGCTAATGCAAAACTTTTGATCAAAATATACCGTATTTACACACAGAACTTGATCTTGGCTATAACAAAGTATACATTTTGATTAGGACTTTATATCTATGCAGTTATAATACAAAAGGACTTATTTTCAAAGCACTTAGACTTACAAAGTTCCATAGGTTACTGTGTAACTTTGTAAATCTAAGTGCTTTGAAATACACCTCAAAATAACTAAAATGCTAAAACTAATATGCAGCAAATTGTTATTGCTTATTTGTAACAGATGTTTAATATGGGGGCATCAAAGTGGGTGACATTATCCCACCTTGCTGGGACAGAACTCTCTTCTGAGCAAGCACTGCCTTTTCCTATGTGCAGCAGGATCCTCAATTATATAACTCTTGGGGGATCAGGGATTGTGTGCCTGATCAGCCCTGCTGTCTATGGAAAATCAATTACAGGTAAGAAACAATGCTTTTTCCGTTGACAAGCAGGATGGAATCAGGCACACAGATGGGTAGCTCCCAAGCTCAGGGCTATGAAAAACATGGTGCCAATGTCTCTGTTGAAGACTTGCACAGAGTTTTCTATGAGAGGGATGAGGTGATAAGGGCAAAATAGTAGTTAAGAGCAGGGAATTATCAGGACATCCCTTGCCAGTCAGGCGAGAACAATAGGACAGCAGCCTTGCATTTTTCTTGCTGGCAAAGAAGTTTGTTTCAGAGATCCCTTAAGACACTGTGGGTTCTTAAATACAGAGATCAGACATGGGATTGAATAACTAACGAGCCTGTGAATTTGTAAAGATAAAAGCTTGTATTTGAATATGACTGACGATGACAAATTCCTCAATGTTGTTTTATTTTATTTATTTCTGCATTTATACCCCACATTTTCCAGTCTAGTTGTTGGTTCATTGTGGTTTACAGTTTAATTTGAATAAACCAGTTACAATGCTGTTTGGAGTAGACGCGAGCCTAGATTGGAATCTGTCATTGGTCAGTCATCGAGGTATGTTGGTTGGTGGGTCTATTTTATAGGTTTGTTGAAAAAAAAAGTTTCTGTAGAAGTGTGCTTTCAGGTGTTTGCGGAAGATTATGTAATTATTTGTGCACTTTAGGACTGTTGGTAATGTGTTCCAAATCTTGAGACAAATGTATGTGAAGCTGGTTGAGTATGAGGATTTGTATATCAGTCCTTGGCATTTGGGAAAGTGTAGGGTGAGATGCGTTGCGTATAGGTAATTCTGTTAGGTTTGACATGTATTCCGGTGCAAGGCCGAAAATTATTCTGGAGGCCAGTGAGCATATCTTGAAGGATATGTGTGATTTAATGAGTAGTCAGGGAATATTTTGGAGCAATGGTTTTGCACTTTCGAATCGCTTTATTCCAAATATTAGTCTTGCAGCTGTGTTTTGAGCTGTTTGCAGTTTCTTGCTCCCTGCATCCGACATGAACTATGTTGCAGAGGTCGGCATATACTAGGGAAGTAGTTTTTTTTATACGTTTTAGTTTCCACATGATTTGGAACATTTTCTTTGTAGTGTATGAGGTTTGTTTATCAAAGGATAGGTCGCGGTCAGTAGTGATTCCTAATATTTTCAGATTCAGTTATTGGAAGGGATGTGCTCATGATGGTGATTTTTGAGAAGGGATTGGTATTGTGTGGTGATGTGAGCATTAGGCAGTGTGTTTTTTTTTTTTTGTTCAGTTTGATCTTGAATGCTGCTGCCCATGATCCCATTTTGTTTATGCCATCCATTATCCTGGTTACGATTTCATGCAGATTCTTTTTGAAAGGGATATGGATTGATACATCATCATCAGCATATATAAGAGGGCTGAAACCTTGTTTGGATAGTGTTCAGGCAAGAGGAGCCATCATCAAGTTGAATAGCGTTGGTGAGAGTGGTTATCCCTGAGGATCTCTATGCCTTCCTTTTTGAGGCATAGGGATCCACTCTCTTCATGCTTGTTATAGGACGTGGCCACTTGGTTGTCCATTAGAACTAATGTTAGGCTGGAATTTCCAGGGGATTGGAGAAGTCTTTTGGACTTTGATCTCTTTCCTTGAGTAAAGGTGGGGTACTAAGTGAGCTCCTCATCCAGTGTTGGAAACCTCTGTAGATAGAAGAGGTTAATACTACAACGAGACAAAAGGACGCTTGCAGACAGGTTGGGTTTGGATATCAGCCACTGCAGAACAGTTCATGGTCTCACTGATGTGGAGAGGTCATCCTTGGATATTTTGTTTATTTATTTATTGCATTTGTATCCCACATTTTCCCACCTATTTGCAGGCTCATTGTGGCTTACAATATTCCATTATGACATTCGCCATTCCAGAGTAAGAAGATACAATTGGTGTAGCATGGAATACATGGATGGCAATGTAGTAAAAGATACAGTTGGTGTTTCTTGGAGTGCATGGATATCAATGTGGAAATTGAGCAAACAGATATAACGAGAAAGTGATCAGAGTATAGTTGAAGTGGTGATGTGTTATAATTAAATTATTGCTCATTATGGTATGCTTGTTTGAATAGGTTTTCAGAGATTTACGGAAATTGATTAGCTCGTAATTTGTTTTTAATTCCGTGGCAATGCATTCCACAGCTGCGTGCTCATGTAGGAAAAGCTGGACACATGTGTTAGTTTATATTTTAGTCCTTTACAGCTGGGGAAGTGTAGATTAAGGAATGTGCGGGCTGATCTTTTAGCATTCCTGGGTGGCAAGTCAACAAGGTCTATCATGTAGGCCGGGGCATCTCCGTGAATGATTTTATGAACTAGCGTGCAGACCTTGAATGCGATACATTCTTTAATTGGAAGCCAGTGTAGTTTTTCTCTTAGGGGTTTTGCACTTTCATAGAATATGAGTCTGGCTGCAGTGTTGCTGAGTTTGTATGGAATGTGATGGGTGAGGTACAAATGAGAGAGTGGTTATGCTGGTTTCTGTTGAACCCTGAGATTCCTTTGAAGGCTTCTCAGTTTTTGGGTAGATGAATCTGGAACAAATGAATCACTGTAGGCATCAGTGTCAGAAAACCTGAACTTCTTTTGAAGTGGAAAAGACGCACCAATGCCAGCATAGGCCCCCTTTTGCCACAGCTTGGAAAAAGGAGCCCTTACACTGTAAGCCCTTTGAGGACAGGGATATATCTACTGTACCTGAATGTTACTTGCTGTGAACAAAATAGTAAATAAAAATAGAGGATGTCACTTGGAAGTGTCAGTACAGATGGAATTACTGTGCTCCTGCACTCTTAAGGGGACTGAAGAAGTAGACAAATGTGCTTTTGGCCTGACAACCTCGAAAGAGCTTTTCTGCTGTGTAACTGGTGGTCTGTTTTGTTCTTCTGAAATTGGACCTTGGAAGTCACTGTGCAAGGCAGATGATGAATGTTCCCAGAAAAGAGAACTGAATCCAAGGGTAGAGGAGTCAGCAGATTTCTCACAGAGGAAGGTTTTCTCTCGTTCTGATGGGGCTGAGAACAGATATTATTTTACTTGCAAAGAGGAGACATGAAAGTATACTGGTTGGATGGAGTTCTACATGTGTCTGCTGCATTATGGTATTTCTGGGGAAATTCTGCACACAATATTTTAAAATTCTGCAGAGTTTTTTTTTTTTGGGGTGCAGAATTCGCCCATCATAAGGCTTGGCTCCTCTCTGGCCCAGGCCTGACATCCTCCCCCAAAAAACTTTCTCTTTGCTTAGGCTCGACCCTTCCCAGTGATCTAATTCTCCAGATTACACCATTTCCCAGCTCTTTCCCTCCAAAACTTTTTTTTTTTTTTTGTTGCATTTGTACCCCGCTCTTTCCCACTCATGGCAGGCTCAATGCGGCTTACATGGGGCAATGGATGGTTAAGTGACTTGCCCAGAGTCACAAGGAGCTGCCTGTGCCTGAAGTGGGAATTGAACTCAGTTCCTCAGGACCAAAGTCCACCATCCTAACCCTCCCTCTCCCCCTCCCTTAACAGGTTCAAGTAGCAATTTTCTCTGTCTCCTCTCCTGTGTGGACAACTCCCAACTTTTTCCTCTGTCCCCTAGTTCCTTCTCCACATGCCCCCCCCCCCCCAACAACTTTCTTATTCTCCCCACCCTTTCCAGTTTTCTCCTTACCTAGACTCCAGTTCTTTCTCCCTCCTCCCAACTCTCCCTCCTCTCCCTATTGAGTTCTCTTTTCCCCATCTTCAGCTTTTTCTTTATATCCCCAGGCCTACTCCCCCCCATAAGACACATTTTGCTGTCCATTGCCCTTGCGCCCCCCTAAACACACAGCAACAGTCTGCTCCTCCCCCCCCCCCACCCAATATACCTGTGTCCTGCAGCTAAGGGGCAAGAGAAGAACTGCACATCAGGCCACATTCTGCGCCCTGCTAGAATCAGAATTTACATTAGAGCTGTGTGGAGCACCTTACAACTCCTCAGTTCAAATCAGCATTCTGACACTAGGTGGCAGAGAAGGAGGCAGTCCTGTGGGTACAGTCCTCCTGTGTAATTCTGATGAAGTGGGGTAAGTTAGCACCCAACTCCTCCCCCGCACCAATCAGAATAATGTGAGTTGCTGTTGATGCCTACCTGTTAATTCTGCACAAATTTTGCAATACACATTTGTGCAGAATTCCCTTCTTGAGTGATTGTGGGTGAGGGTGAACCCCAAGTTTAGCTGGAATGTGTTGAAAAAATATAACGGAGTGGAAAAACTCAAAACTAAGGTGACTGCTGTGCATGAGAGAATCTTACATGCACAGAACTTTGCATTCATGTCTGAGCAGTTCTATCTCGTTAACATGATGTCACCGCTTGTGTGCCTGAATCAGTTCTGCTTATTAATGGACAAAAGTTGAACACAGCTTCAAATACATTAAAACCTTTATTGCTACTCCCACAAGATTAAAAAGTCACACTTCAAAATAAAACTTTTATCACTGCATAGATATACATAGGCCAATGAAACTATAATGGATGTTCCAATCATAAAATTAGTGTTCTGTTAACACAAGCCTTTCATTTCAGACTCCAGGCTCTGTTTGGGGTGTGCATGGCTTAACGGGATCTATGTCGTATACTTTCTGGTGTTTGGCCAGCTTGCTTTCTCTGATTTCTTGACTTTCAGCGTAGTACAGCCTACTTTAACCCTGTTCTTGGTCATTTCTGATTAGAGTTCCAAATCTGAAATATGAAACTGTGGTTTAAATCTCCTCTTCACTGTTATCAGTAGATGTTGATGTGAAGTGATGTCTGACTTTGCTCCATTCAGTACTATCCACCTAGTCCTTCAGTTCCACCCTTTGTTGGTCAGAGCAGGACCAGAGTATAGACAATGGCATGAAGTCAGTGCCTGTGAGGGATATAGTGATTCCTCAAGAGGTTCAGTTTCTATTGCAGGGGTCAGCAACCCAAGGCTAGAGGCACTTGACTCGTTATTTTACCTTTTTAATGTGAAACTTTATGCTGAGGTCTAGAAATGGGCTACAATTACACATTGGGATGGGAAGAGCTATGCATTTAGCAAGTTGGAGTAGGTACTGCTGTGTCCTAAGCCTCAGCATTGCTTAGAACGAATGTGTTTCCTAGTTGTACTGGGGAGGGTTATACTCACAGTCAGCAGTGAAAAGCCACAGATATTGGTGATGGAACAATTCCAGCAACAGTGAAGAGTCTGCAGAAGATTAATGTGTTGCATGATTCTGCTTGCATTAACATTCATGTGGGTTTGGAAAACAGCAGGTTACAGTAGAGGTGGATGAGAGCCTGCACTGATCTTTTTGGACAGTGACATGGTAGCTGGGTAGGTAGTAGGCCTGCTTTTCCCTTTTAGACTACGGTTTGTATAGCTAGTTGTGTAAAATAGTGCGTGTGAAGCAGACCTGGGCCAGAATCCTGACCCAGTTAGCTATCTAGATTCATCTAATTGAAAAGACCAGCCGTGGCAGCTCTATTTCTGAAATCTTTTGCAGTGTCCATATGGAATGACATCTTTTGGAAATTACCTCTTTATAAAGTTAAATTTAGGTTGAGGTGGCTAAAATTCTATGGTTAATCCTGGAGTACTCTGTGGTGAATAGTCATAGGAGCTTGTGAAGGTTGACCATGATCATTTGGTGTTTCAGCTCTTTCAAGTAGTTTAGTCTTTATGATGCTCCATGGCTGCCTTATTTTCTTTGGGTGTCTCTTACTAAGCCGCAATAGCATTTTTAGCTTGTGGTAGAAATCAGCTGACGGTAAACACCGAGATGCCCTTTATATTCATATGGGCGTCTTGGCGTTTACTGCCAGCTGATTTCTACCGTGGCTTAGTAAAAGACCCCCTTTGTGAGCTAAGCTTCTGGAATTTAATTGAACTTCATCTTCCAGACAATTGTTACATCTGATAAAGAGCTCTTTATAAGTAGCAGCATTACTAGATATGATCCTAGGGAGCCGAGAGGATGAAATGATATTCTAACAGGAATGAGACCTGTGGCAGTTAATTGTTTTGAAAATGGGTTTTAGGAGGATATACTTTATGCCTCCCCACCCAAAAAAAAAAAAGAAACAGGATGGTATTCAATGGAAATTAAGTTGTAATATTCATACCTGGGGTTGGTTGGTTTCTTGGCCTTTTAGCTGTGATTGAGAAACTGTTAATAGCGGGAGTTAATGCTCTGTCATTTGGCCATAAAGGGAGCACATTTGGACCTTATACAAATCTGTAAGGATTAAATCTTCTGTTCAAAAACATTGGATTTTAAAGTTCTCTTAACAGAACTGAACATAAATTTAATTTATGTAAACCCACTTGGCATGACAATAATGTTGCCCATTTGATTTGTCATAGCTGAGTAGCATTAGTAAAGAAAGGAAAATATTTGTAGCTACTCAAGGATCCACAAATGGTGACGGAATTCAAAAAGGCGTGGGATGAACACAGAGGATCTCTGATTAGAAAATGGAAGTTATAAAAAACCTAATCTTAAATGGCTGCATGTGCACGAATGTGTCAAGTGACTGCTTAGATGACGACTCCGGCTGTGATGAATTAGGGCCAGTACTGGGCAAACTTGTATGGTCTGTGTCTCACATATGGCAGTCTGGTTTAGGATGGGCTGGCAAGGGCTCAGGCAACAACTTTAGTGGTTGGAATATGAGGACAGTGCTGGACAGACTTTTATGGTCTGTGTCCCACATATGAGAAGATGAATAAGCGGAATGGGCTTTGATGGCAGCTCCAGTTGTTGGAACATAAGGACAGGGCTGGGTGGACTTTTATGTTCTAAGTCCCAGAGATGCCAATGAAAGACCATAATCAAGTATATAATATCACATTCATTGTTGATTTAATCATGAATTGATAATGAATGTAACTTGGGCAGACTGGATGGACCACTCAGTTCTTATCTGCTGTCACTTACTAGGTTACTATTAATCCTCTCTGCTCGTGGGCTGATATGCAGACCTCAGCTCTGACACAGGCACGAGCATCAGATGTCACCTGACTTAACTGGTGCATGCATGTGGCGACCTTTCAGCACACAATGTTAGTGAATCAGAGACAAGTCTTACATGTGCACACCAGAGTGTTCCAAGCTCCAGCATCTGTTCGCTGTGGCTGGAACCCAGAAAGAAACGGAGCCAACTGGAATTTTTTAAAATGTAGCATTAAATTCTTGCAGGGATAGGTACAATTTCTGTCCCTGTTCAACTCTCTAGTGTTAACATATTTTGGAGTTATCTGGAATTTTATCCTTGGTTTCAAGTTTTATATCTCGGCTACCTGACCAGAGAAGAGACATTGTTGGTTTTGATGGTGTTTTGGAAGTATAAACGAAACCTATTTTTGATCCTGGATTCTTAGCTTTGACATGTATACTGAAGAGCAGAAGGCAGCACCCCTATAAAAGGGGTGAAGTCAAATCTGAGCTTTTTCTGTCTCTATCTGCTGCTGCTGGCAGAGAGACATAACATACTTGTCTGGTCTGGCAGGACTTGAGACAAGGAAATTTAATAGGCAAGTTTTAAATGTCACCTTTCTCACAATCCTTTACTGTTTTAATGACTTTGAATAATTGTGTATCATCTACAAGGCTATTGTGAACTAGAAAAAGATCAGACGGGCAAAAAATAAAATGGATAAAGGGGCTAAATACTTCACTTTCCTTAAGAGAAAAGACTATAAATGGTTAAGTCTGTTCAGACTTGGATTATAGTACATTTCATGTTTGCTTCTAAATTACTCATCACTCCTTTTTCCAGATCATTTATAAATGTTAAACGGTATAGGTTCCCTTGGAACTCTAAACAATTTGGAAAATTGATCATTTAGTTGTCCTCCCAGTTTCCTGTTTTCTTAGCCAGTTTCAATAACAGTAGGGCAGTGCTTCCTATTCCATGACTTCTAATGGCCTTTAATTGTGGTCATTTGTTTTTTGTTTTTTTTTTCCTTTAATATTTATCCATCTCTCATTTAGCACAGTCATTGCAGAACTATTATTTTGATTTATGGTCTGTCAGTCAGTGTCAATGTTGGGTTATATCTGGGATTCCCTCTTCGGGGCTTGAAAATCAGGATCAAAGTTTGCTACTACAGATTTGAACACACATTAAATTAAAAAAAATATATCAATTTGATTACCTGTCTTATCACAACATACTGTTCTAGGTGGGGAGCAACAAACCTAAAAAGAGGTGCATACAAAAGTTAAGTAAGTATACAGCTCTAATAGCATAAAGGCAATATCCTATATAATAATTCTCACCTCCAACGTTCTATGCTTCTGGCTGCCTGTGTCTGTGACTTTCTTTAGAGTTGGTCTGCTAGGCTCCGAAGCCCTGGCTGATGTCACCGTTGCCATTTTGGCCACACCCCTGGGGGAGGGGCTGACCTGGGAGGGGGCGGGGCGCTTGACGTGGACACTGATCACAGCACCGCCGGGGAAGGCGATGCAAAAAAGCAGGGCAGCCGGCAGCAGCCAGGCCGCGGTGATCAGGAGCAGGAGCCCCCCATCAGCGCATCACCAAAGCCCTCCCCCCTCGGCCCCCACCCCTCCCTGCAGAGCTATTCCAGCACTGCCAAATATCCCGATTACAGAGGCTAACACAGAGAGAGGGACGGAGGGAGGGAGCTACCCTGAAACACGGAGGGAGGGGACAACCCTGAAACACGAAGGGAGGGAGGGAGGGGACGACCCTGAAACACGGAGGGTCAACTGAGCATGAGACACTAACGGCTGGACATCAAAAACCTCCAACAGGGATTGGACTGTACACCACAGCCACTTTTACGTCACTTTATCGACTGGGACCCCAGCAAGACAAACCAGTCATGACCGCAACAATCCCTCCATAAGATAAGTAGAGAGTTCATTCTAAGTTTAAATCAACAATGTTTCCTTCTCTGTATAAAGGATAAATCAGGAGGGGACGACCCTGAAACATGGAGGGAGGGAGGGGACGACCCTGGAACTCGGAGGGAGGGAGGGAGGGAGGGGAAGGACCCTGGAACTCGGAGGGAGGGAGGGGACGACCCTGGAACTCGGAGGGAGGGAGGGAACGACCCTGGCACTCGAAGGGAGGGAGGGAGGGAGGGAGGGGACGACCCTGGCACTCGAAGAGAGGGAGGCAGGGAGGGGGGGCCTGGCACACATTCTCATTCTCACATACACTCTCATTCTCACACACACACGCTCTCTCTCACAGACACACTCGCACCCAGTCTCTCTCACTCTCTGTCACACACACTCGCACATTCACTCTCTCTATCTCACACAGTCACTCTCACACACACTCTCTCAAACATACACACTCCTAGGAAAACCTTGCTAGCGCCTGTTTCATTTGTGTCAGAAACGGGCCTTTTTTACTAGTAAAATAAATAAATTTAAAGTATTCCTTGTACATTTATAACTGAATTCCCTTAATTTAGTGAAAGTATGTCTGGAGCAATTAAAAAAAAAAAAGAGCTGGCTTGGTTAAGAAAGACTTTTAAAGCCTTTAAACATTTTTGGTACCTACAAAGGGGAAATGGGACTTGATATACCGCCTTTCTTAGGTTTTTGCAACTACCTGTACATTAAAAGCGGTTTACATATATTCAGGTAAAGGCAGCATATTAACTACTTTTATTTTGCATTTATTTTGTACATTGCCTATATCAAGTTTATACTTGCTGAATTGTATTTCCACTTTGCCAGCTAGGGTTCAAGGTGGGTCATAATATATCAGCAAACACTTTCTATAAAACACTGTAGCTCAGTGAGTGCTTCAAAGATAATTTTGCCCCAATAGATTTTGCTAATGCTGATAGCAGTGGCTAGATAGACCAAGAGATTGAGGTGTGGTCTATAGAAGAAATTCCTTCTGTAGCTCAGGACCTTTGGTAGAGAAAGTATATAAAAGCATTGGCCAGTATAATTGAGGAAATATTAGATGTTGAAGCACAATGAGAGAGAGAATTTTGTAGTGATCTTGAGCTTTTTGGGTTGGTTGCTACTGGATTGGATAAGTTTAGAGTGATAATATTGCGTGGCTCAGAAAACACACCTCCAATAGGAGAAGAGTTCCTTATAGAGCCTTAAGTTCAAGGAAGATCTATTCTTTCATCATAACCTTTCCAGTTGCCTGGCCTACCTTTTAAAGGTAGTCCCAGGCCCTAATGATTACAAGGGTGAAGATGTTTAGTGGCAGTGTAGTAGGAACAAAGAGGACCAAGATTTGTAAGGCTAAGGTCAGAGTATCATTCCAAGTTGATTCTTGCTCCTGGAAAAGTAGCAGGGAATCTGTCAGAATGAGAGGCTAAGGCCCAGAGGTCCAACCCCCAGAGCTCCTAACCACTGTAGCAGCAGGAGAGGAGACAGATAGGATCCAGGCTAAAAAAGGTGGAGAAAATGATCCAGCCACAGGACAGAATGAGCAGTGCATACTGAGGCAGGGCAAGCAGTGGTGTTGGATGTAAAGAGAAGGCCTAGTACATGACCTCTGTATGAAAAGATGTGGTCATTTGAGGAAAACCCAGGCCACCCATTAGAGCTAAGAAATGCTTTCTTCCCTGACTTGCTGGAGTTTCTCAGCATGGTGATTAAAGTCAACTAGTATGATGATAAGGTTTAGAAAGTGTGCTGGTACTTCATAAATGAAAGAGCAAAGCTCTTCCAGGAGTCCTTTTATAAAGGTGCACTAGCATTTTTAGCATGTGCTAAACACTAGAGATGCCGATATAGTTTTTAACCAGGGGCGTAGCTACATGGGGCCACGGGGGCATGGGCCCCCACAGATTACGCCCTGGCCCCCTCTACATTTGACCCCCCCGCCGCATCAGGTACCTTGTTTGCTGGCGGGGGTCCCCAATCCTCGCCAGCCGAAGAGTCTTCTTCAGCGCCGGTCGACTCCGGCGCCTTCGTGGTGTGATCATCTGTTTCTGACGCCTTACGTCCTGCACTGTGCATGTAGCCCCGTGCAGGACGTAAGGTGTTAAGAAATAGATGATCACACCACGAAGGCGCCGGAGTCGACCGGCGCTGAAGGAGACTCTTCGGGTGGCGGGGATTGGGGACCCCCGCCAGCAAACAAGGTACCTGATGTGGCACGGGGGGGGGGGGTCAGCGGCTAAACAGTGCCCCCCACCTGGGGCTCTGGCCCCCCTCCCACCGAGGTCTGGCTACGCCCCTGTTTTTAACACGTGCTTATCAGCACGTGCTAAAAATGCTAGTGCACCTTTGTAAGGGACCCCCTAGTGAGGCAGTGATCTATGCTGGTGGACGATATAATCAGGATAAGTGAATAGTAACATAGTAGATGATGGCAGAAAAAGACCTGCATGGTCCATCTAGTCTGCCCAAGATAAACTCATATCTTGAATTTGTACCTGTCTTTTTCAGGGCACAGACCGTATAAGTCTGCCCAGCAGTATTTCTCGCCTCCCAACCACCAGTCCCGTCTCCCATCACCGGCTCTGGTACAGACCGTATAAGTCTGCCCTCCCCTATCCTAGCCTCCCAACCACCAACCCCTCTTCCCCCCAGCTGCTCCGCCACCCAATTTCAGCTAAGCTTCTGAGGATCCATTCCTGCTGCACAGGATTCCTTTATGCATATCCCACGCATGTTTGAGTTCCGTTACCGTTTTCATCTCCACCACCTCCCGCGGGAGGGCATTCCAAGCATCCACCACCCTCTCCGTGATACAGGAGAGATACAGTTGATTCAGCCATACAGACTCAGAATGTAGTATTTCAGTGGAAATTAGCTTAGTGGCTATAAGAGGAGACAAGAGGAAAATGACCACACTGCCTACCACCTGTTTTAAACAGCCTGTTAAAAACAAAAGAGAAATCAGGAAGGATATATTAATGTAAGTAGGTTACTTTGCCATCCCTAAGCCGTGTTTCAGTGACAGAGCATATTCAAATGATTGCGGTAAATAGGTTCATGTGTAAAGACATATTTGGATCTAATGAATTTGGTGTTAATTAAATAAACTTACCTTAACACTCCCCACAGATAGCAGGCCCAGAAGTAATTGAAGGAGGAGTATTTGAGCAAGGCTTAAGGTACTGAAAAGACGGCTTCTATAGATATCCACTTGTAGCAGTACACCAGCCCTAAGGTAAAGGGATTTGATGTGTTTAGACTATTAAGTGCAGCCCCAGAGGAGCAGGTCCCAAAGGATGTTAATACAGCACAACAAGAGACTAAAGAGATGCCCAAGGAGCCACCTAAAAGAGATCTTGCTCCTTTGACAATGTGTTGCAGGACTACATGGACTACTGAAGTGGACGTCGCTTCTGAGGCTGAAGTGGATTGAGCTAAAGTTAGGGGAGGGGCTGTCAGAAGGGGCAGTCTTCTGGTAGCCCCCAGAACTGGATCAAGTTCTGTAAGGCAAGTAGAAGAAAAACAGACAAATCAGCAGTACTAGCAAGATCAATAAAATACAGCAAATACAATGTGATGATGATCCCAAACTTTGCATATACTGTAGTTACTTATGGCCACATGAACTTTCTTACCCAACTTCAGGCATTGCCCCTGGTCCCCCAAAGATTTTCGTTTTCTCTCGGTTGATTTTAAAACTGTGTTCCCTTATCCATTCTTTAGACTTGGAATAACAAAAACCTTAAATTTTATATTCTTTCTCATTATAAATTTATTTTCTCTAAAATTTCTCCTTGACTTTATATAAGTTTCTAAGACTTGAGAATCACTCAGATTGACTAGTGTCAGAATGTTTACTGCTGATGTGCTGGGGTTTTTTTTTCCGTTAACATTACTCGTGTAGTCTTGTTTGAGCTTTAATGCTCTCTTGGTCTTATATTTTATTTTAGCCTGTAGTTAATAGGATGATGGTTACAGTAATAAAGCATGTATTAACTTTGTTATTCTCTTTGTCCCAAAAAAAAACAAACCACCCACGTTTTCCTCTAGTATAGGAAGCATACATATTGGACAAATGCTAGCATTAACAAAAAAAGTTTCATCCCCTAATGAAGCCAGCACCCATGCAGTGAAATGTTTTCGTATATACTATTTATAGAAAAAATTCTTAGAACTTCCAGAACCTTCTGTTGGTGATGAGTAGGATGGAAGCAGGTGTTGAGGTAGGATGGGTGCCAGTTTTTCTGAAAGATTCTTGAAATATTACTACGTGCTATTGCTCCTATAATCTGCAAGAAATCTTGATGACTAAAGATCCATTTATGCTGGGGATGAGGTGGGGATGGAAAAGAATTGACTGGGGATGGGTGGGGAATGGAGACAAGAATATGTTCCCGTGCGCACCTCTAGACTGTCAACTCAGTGGAACAGCAAGAACATTATGGACGTTGATAGTTAAGAAAACAGCTTACTTACTGGTACTTGTGTGCTTAACATAAAGTGGTGTATCTCAGGGTTCTCCTCTGTCTCCCATTTTATTTAATGTCATAATGGCACCTTTAGGTAGGCTTTTGGAGGCACAGGGTTCCATTCCTTTATTTGTGTGAATGATGTCACAATTTGCATCACTTTTACATGAGACTTTCAAGAAAGTCTGTTAGTGGTTAAATCAGGTTTAGACCTGATGGCATCTTGGGCATCTGATTTCAAATTAAATTGAATAGGGACAAAACAAAATTTCTGGTCCTCACTAATCCTTTTGATCATACACCTTTAGACAGTTTTACGATCAACCACACTGCTTATTTGTTGGAGTCTACACTAAGAGTACTGGGAGTGGTTGTTGATCGTCACCTAACTTTTGAGCCACAAGTATCCAATGTTGTGGCCAAATCCTTTAAAACCTTATGGGAACTGAGGAGAATTAGAGCCTTCCCTACTGTGTCCTTCAGACTCTTAGTCCTAAGAAACAAGATGGCAAGCGATCCGCAAAATCCAACGTGGAGACAAACAAAGCAGATCAATCAGTGATATGGTTCAAAACTTTATTTTCAGAGATTCGCCCGACACAGACTGTGTTTCGCCCACAAGGGCTGCGTCAGGGGCTAATAGTCCAAGCAGGACATGAGATTGAAACGTAAAAAACCAGCAGGGTGCTTTCCTCAGTCAAGATGAGGACATCAGCTCAATGCACAGGGTAAGTCTCTGGTTGCATCTCTCAGCTGCTGGAAGATGCGACCAGAGACTTACCCTGTGCACAGTCTGTGTCGGGCGAATCTCTGAAAATAAAGTTTTGAACCATATCACTGATTGATCTGCTTTGTTTGTCTCCACTTCAGACTCTTAGTGCAGACGCTTGTTTTATCACAGACTATTGCAACGCATTCTATGCTGGTTGCAGAGAACTGCTGTTAAGAAAACTCCAAATTGCCCAAAACACTGCAGCTCGGCTTGTCTGTAAGTTTTACATTTTGAGAGGGCATCTCCACTGCTATCTAAGCTGCATTGGATCCCAATAAAAGTAAGGGTCTCTTTTAAACTTTATACACTTATCTATCAATTTTTGTATGTTATTGTCTCTGGCTATATGTTATCTCTTGTTGATCTTCCACCACGTAATGCTGTTCCTGGGTCTAGTGCTTCATAAGTTGTGAGAAAATTGTTTACAAATCCGTTCTTGCAGCAGGGTTTGCATATCAGGGCATGAAATGTTGGAACTCTGTGCAGAAGTCAGTTAGGGGTCAGTGTGATTACATGATATTTCGTAAAATGTTAAAAATTTTCCTTTTTGAAAACTTTTTAGGTGTGGATACTATCTCCCTGCCTAGTAAATTTTTGGTAACTGTATCTTGTTTTCATTGTTCTGTTTTTGCTTTTTTTTAAACTTTCTATTTCAATGTATTATGTATTATAGTCTAGTAGTATATTCACTTTGTGTTCTGTATGATGTGATTTTAAATTGCCAAATTGAGCTTCTTCAATCCAACCTGGAGTCCTGCAGTGGGGGATGGTGCTTCAATATTGTGTTTTCAATCATTATGGACAGGCAAGGCTGCCTGGAGTCCTGCAGAACTTGCCTGTTCCCCTCACTATTGAAAAGTGATAATTAAACAGCCCCCCCCCCCCAACTGACAAGACTGTAGGTTGGAGGACTCCTGCTCAGCTTAGAGGGAACAGCACAACAGTGTTGCTTACTGTCTAAAAGATCTAGTGTAGTAATAGTATTTTTTATGATTGGTGTTGGCTTATTTTGATGTGAAGATTACAATTAACATCTCGTTGAAAATAATTGTTGAACAGACCTAGGAAGATTCATATTTACAGTGTAATAAGAGCACATAAAGTCACAGAGGTAGTGTTGCAAAGGCCTTCAAAATATTTAGTCCATCCATTTGTTCCTAGGCATGATCCATTATATCTTTATTTTTAACAAATGTTTTCTATTTATAGTTACGATGTCAATCAACAAAACATGATTTCTAAATACATACAAATTAATATCCTCAAACAATAATATATATGAGCCTGATCGAATCTTAAAGCACTCCAATACACAGTAAATGGTGGGAGGAAAAGCCTCAAAGAGATCTGGGCAAAAGCACTCTCAGAGCTAACAGACTCTTCATCAGCGGCAGAGAAACCTCTCCATCTCTTTAATCAATTTTATATAGCAAATAATGTGCAACAGATTTTTAAATGAACTATAGTGCACTTATCTAGCCTCTCTTGCCATCAGGATCATTCCCACACTGATGACAGCCAGCGTTTCGCATGTGCTGTTACAAGGTCGGGGTGTTCCATTGATAGTGCTGAACATAAGTCTAGCAGCAAAGTCATCTTCCTCAACCCATTTATTGAATATAGTTAATCAACAAACCCTGACATGGAAAAAGCAAGAAAAAAACCAGTATGATAGGAACTATGTCCTAAGTCATAAATTAATCTGTCACAACTGTGAGGAATGATCCGGAGTAGTGAGCCCGGCAGCAGCAGGTGAGCCACTCAACAGGAAGCGAGACTAGACATAGAGAGTCTGGTACAAGATTCAGGACTCTCAAACAGGCTTGTCTGGACAGAATTCTGGAATGGACTTGACTGGACCCGGATGCTGGAACGGACTTGGCTTGGCTCGGCTGGAACCGGATGCTGGAATGGACTTGGCTTGGGGCTTGGCTGGAACCGGATGCTGGAACGGGCTTGGCTTGGCTGGAACCAAATGCAGGAATGGGCTTGGCTGGAACCGGATGCTGGAATGGACTTGGCCTGGCTGGAGCTGGATGCAGGAACAGACTTGTCTCGGCTGGAGCCAGATGCTGGAACGGACTTGTCTCGGCTGGAGCCAGATGCTGGAACGGACTTGTCTGGAGCCAGCTGGACCTTGTCTCGGCTGGAGCCAGATGCTGGAACGAACTTGGCTTGGCTGGAACAGGATTCAGGATACTGGAACAGAATCGGTGGGAATGAAAGCTGAAAGCAAACAGGGCAGCCACAAGCAGGAAGGGAAATAAAGACAAACAGGGCAGCCACAAGCAGGAAGGGAACTGAAGCTTAAAGACAAACAGGGCAGCCACAAGCAGGAAGGGAAATAAAGACAAACAGGGCAGCCACAAGCAGGAAGGGAACTGAAGCTAAAGACAGACAGGGCAGAGACTAAAACTAAAGACAAGAACTAGCAGGGCTGGAATTGCAACAAACACTCACAGATGGAAACTCATGTGAAGACCTCTGTTGCAAAGGCAAGTCTGAAAGTTCCCAGGTGCTTAATAAAGGCAATTACAGATGAGGTCACAGGTGAGGCTTGACAGCAGAAACACCAGGGCAAGTCTGGAGTGCTGGAACATCAGGACTGGAATGAACTCTGGAACATGTCTGGGAAACAGGAAGAAAACAGTCCACAGCCATAGGCCTGGCCACCCTGAGGCGAGGTGAGTATAGGCATGGAATACAGTCACAATCGTGACATAATCAAATCCACAAATATAGAGGTAGAGAGTAGAGGTGAGCATGGGGATGGGGACAACGGGGAATCTGTAGTATTGGTGAGAATAGATCCATTTATGGTGGCAATGGAAAAAAAAATCGACTGGGGATGGGGACCAGATTATGTGCCATGCACACCTGTAGACTGTCAACTCAGTAGAACAGTGAAAAAAATTTGGACTTTGATGTTTAAGAAAACGGCTTATTTACCAGTACTTGTTTGCTTAAGCTCTTAACTTACTTGCTTAACATAAAGTGTTAAGAATATATTTTTCTTGACTTTGCAATACCGCTGAAATACAGGTTGAGTATGAGGAATGGGAAAGAAAACTGTGAGGATGGTGAGGGGAACATAGCAATATGATGAGGAATGGTGAAGAAGATGCGGGGATGGATCCAAATTGACTGGGGACCTTTGGGGATGTGCATAGGGACATAATCTGGTTCCCATCTCTAGTAGAGAGTCAAAATGAGGACATACGATGAAAAACTAGAAATAGAATAAAAGTCGATATAGTTATCAGTGGCTGGCCAAACCAAGATTCTTTCCATATAAACTAATTTACATAGAAATCTCTCTTTGTTGCATTGGCTCTGTTCCTAAAAAAAAAACACTTTTCGGTTAAAAAAAAATAGAGAGAAATTAATACACTTAAATGGAAATGTAAGGAAAAAATTTGTTCTTAGTGGCATAACTTGAGTTTGCATGGCTATAAATATTTTTTTTTAATTTTGAATCTACAGGAAAATCTCTACTTTGGCCATAACAGGAGATTCTTATTCTGAAAAAAATTTATCAAAGTCCAGTCCCTGTTGGGTTGTTGAACAAAGACAGCAGAGCTTGTAACTTTCCTTGAGTTGTCCGGTAGTTTCAAGACACCTTAGACTCCTGTGCACTTTCCCGCCTCATTAGTTCAGTGTAAAGTGAGGTGGGGGGGGGGGGGGGATAACTCAACCTGCCCTTGGGACACAGCCAGCCAGACTGTTTTTCAAGATATCTATGATGAATTTGCATGCATTGCTTTCATTGTATGCAAATCTATCTCATGGCATATTCATTATGAATATCCTGAAAACCTGACTGGATGGGTGTGTCTGGAGAACTGCATTAACTACTGTCTTAAAGTAACTTAGGTAGCATAACATTAGGAGGAAATTTGAGAATTTCCAACAAATCAGTGGGAATATAGTTAAAAAAAATTAGGAAAGGTTAAAAAATGTAAGATTCTTCTGTGAAAGCAAAGTTACTTAACTGTAGCAGGTGTTCTCTGAGGACAGCAGGACATGTATTCTCACATATGAGTGATGTCATCCGACGGAGCCCGGTGCGGACACTACCTAGCATAATCTCTTTAAGAGGCCTTTGGCAGTTTTCCACCTTTGCGTTCGTGGGACAAGCAGTACAATACTATAACTGAAGGGAATACAGCTTCAAGAGGAGGTAGGAGGGGTTGTGAGAATACATGTCCTCCTCCTCTTTTATATGTATGTACTTTTCACATTTTCATGTATATGTATGATTTATTAGTGTACCTTTTTTATATCATTGTTTTTTTAGATTCACAATAATTTATCATATATATGTCATATATTTATTTTACATATATATATATATATATATATAGAGATATATATATATACCGATCGAATATCACATGATTACTATTTTTATATATGTATATTCTTGGATATGAGTATTCAACTATTTTTTGTTCACATTGATTTTGATTTTTTAATTGTATGTTCTTGATTTTCTGTTTGCATGTTTTGATAATTGTATGTCTTGTAGACTCCTGAGGAGCCGAAACATGGCTGCTGTGTTGTTGTTTTTGCAATAAAAATTTTGTTTTCATCATCACGTCTCCTGCATTTTTTTGAGAAGAGCCACTCTTCCTACTTTTTGCTTCTGCATCCTTTGATGTAGGAAACTAGTGCACCTCCATCCTTGTGGGTGGTTATCTTTGGACTATTGAGTACATCTGCAACAGGTAAGTAACTTTGCTTTTTCTGAGGACAAAGAGGACATGGTTTTCTCACATACAGGATTACTAGCGACCAGGCTTACTGAAAACAACATTGGGCCAAGAGAAACTCGCAACAATGAGTCCCTGGAAAAACAGATAACCTGAAAATATATATATATATATATATATACTGGTATTGAAGGTGTAGCCTGGGCAGAAGAAAATGGACCTAGGAGGGTGGAGTTGGATTCTATACACCAAACAAATTCTGCAGAACTGTGTGTCCAACCTAGCTGTCGTACTGGGAACTCTGCTCATGGTAGAAGTGAGATATGAATGTGTAGACTGAAGCCTACTCTGCAGCCTTGTAAATCTGATCTGTCCGACCTCAATAGGGGAAATGACACAACCATGGGTTTTTGACAATCTGAGCTATGACGTGACCCTGTAGAGTCATCTCAACCTGTGCAGAAGTGAAATAAATGCAGTCTGCATTTACTAATGTCTGCGCCCAGTCTGTTCAGATTAAAAGAGACAAAAAATGGGGGGACTACCAAAAGGCCTTAATGCTCTCATGTTAAAAAGTGAAGGCTTATGAGCAGCCCCATGCGGGGATTGCGGGGAGTTACGGACCAAGAAAGGAATCTGGGTGTCGTCGATAATACACTGAAACCTTCTGCTCAGTGTTGTGCTGCGGCTAGGAAAGCGAATAGAATGTTGGGTATTATTAGGAAAGGTATGGAAAACAGGTGTGAGGATGTTATAATGCCGTTGTATCGCTCCATGGTGTGACCGCACCTTGAGTATTGTGTTCAATTCTGGTCGCCGCATCTCAAGAAAGATATAGTAGAATTGGAAAAGGTGCAGCGAAGGGCGACTAAAATGATAGTGGGGATGGGACGACTTCCCTATGAAGAAATACTAAGGAGGCTAGGGCGTTTCAGCTTGGAGAAGAAACGGCTGAGGGGAGACATGATAGAAGTATATAAAATAATGAGTGGAGTGGAACAGGTGGATGGGAAGCGTCTGTTCACGCTTTCCAAAAATACTAGGACTAGGGGGCATGCGATGAAACTACAGTGTAGTAAATTTAAAACAAATCGGAGAAACTTTTTCTTCACCCAACGCATAATTAAACTCTGGAATTCGTTGCCGGAGAACGTGGTGAAGGCGGTTAGCTTGGCAGAGTTTAAAAAGGGGTTAGACGGTTTCCTAAAGGACAAGTCCATAAACCACAACTAAATGGACTTGGGAAAAATCCACAATTCCGGGAATAACATGTATAGAATGTTAGTACGTTTCGGAAGCTTGCCATTCTTGTCCTGGATTGGCTGCTGTCGTGGACAGGATGCTAGGCTCGATGGACCCTTGATCTTTTTCCAGTGTGGCATTACTTATGTACTTATGAGGTTTGGGTCAGAATTTTGGTAGGTCGTATAACTGATTTAGATGAAGTTCGAAAGCGGCCTGGGAAGGAATTTAGGCTGCACAGGAAGAATAACCCTGTTGTGATGATATTTCAACTAAGGCAGATCTGCCACTAGGGCCTAAAGCTCATTGACTCCATGAGCTGAAGTGCCTGCCACAAAAAACAAGACCTTCCAGGTCAGGCACTCCAGATGACAGGAATGTAATGGCTCAATAGGTTCTTTGATCAGCTGGGTGAGAACGATGCTGAGATCACATGAAACGAAGGTTTGAGAGGTGGCTTTGATAACAGGAAGGATCTCAGGAAGAGAACAACTAAAGACTGTACAGACATGGGTCTACCCCCAAGACTGTAATAAGCATTGTTTGCACTAAGGAGAACCCGTCTAGAGTTGGTCTTCAAACCAGACTACTACTACTATTTAGCATTTCTATAGCGCTACAAGGCGTACGCAGCGCTGCACAAACATAGAAGAAAGACAGTCCCTGCTCCAAGAGCTTACAATCTAATAGACAAAAAATAAATAAAGTAAGCAAATCAAATCAATTAATGTGAACGGGAAGGAAGAGAGGAGGGTAGGTGGAGGCGAGTGGTTACAAGTGGTTACGAGTCAAAAGCAATGTTAAAGAGGTGGGCTTTCAGTCTAGATTTAAAGGTGGCCAAGGATGGGGCAAGACGTAGGGGCTCAGGAAGTTTATTCCAGGCGTAGGGTGCAGCGAGACAGAAGGCGCGAAGTCTGGAGTTGGCAGTAGTGGAGAAGGGAACAGATAAGAAGGATTTATCCATGGAGCGGAGTGCACGGGAAGGGGTGTAGGGAAGGACGAGTGTGGAGAGATACTGGGGAGCAGCAGAGTGAGTACATTTATAGGTTAGTAGAAGAAATTTGAACAGGATGCGAAAACGGATAGGGAGCCAGTGAAGGGTCTTGAGGAGAGGGGTAGTATGAGTAAAGCGACCCTGGTGGAAGACGAGACGGGCAGCAGAGTTTTGAACTGACTGGAGAGGGGAGAGGTGACTAAGTGGGAGGCCAGCAAGAAGCAGATTGCAGTAGTCTAAACGAGAGGTGACAAGAGTGTGGATGAGGGTTTTGGTAGAGTGCTCGGAAAGAAAGGGGCGGATTTTACGGATGTTGTAAAGAAAGAAACGACAGGTCTTGGCAATCTGCTGGATATGAGCAGAGAAGGAGAGAGAAGAGTCAAAGATAACCCCAAGGTTTCGAGCTGAGGAGACAGGGAGAATGAGAGAGTCATCAACAGAAATAGAAAACAGGGGGAGCGGGGAGGTGGGTTTGGGGGGGGGGGGGGAATGAGAAGCTCGGTTTTGGTCATATTTAATTTCAGGTGGCGTTGAGACATCCAGACAGCAATGTCAGACAAGCATGCTGAAACTTTGGTTTGGATGCAAGGTGAGATATCAGGGGTAGAAAGGTAGATTTGGGAGTCATCAGCATAGAGATGGTAGGAAAAGCCATGGGATGAGATTAATGAACCAAGGGAAGAAGTGTAGATAGAAAAGAGGAGGGGACCAAGAACAGAACCCTGAGGTGTGCCGACAGGCAGAGGGATAGAAGTAGAAAAGGATCCATCAGAGTGAACACTAAAGGTGCGGAGGGAGAGGTAGGAAGAGAACCAGGAAAGGACAGAGCCCTGGAGTCCAAGTGAGGACAGGGTATCGAGAAGTATGCTGTGATCGACAGTGCCAAAAGCAGCGGAAAGATCAAGAAGAATGAGGATGGAATATTGACCTCTGGATTTAGCCAGTAATAAGGTCATTGGAGACTTTAGTAAGCGCAGTTTCGGTTGAGTGGAGAGGGCGAAAACCAGATTGTAGTGAGTCAAGAATAGCATGTGAGGAGAGAAAATCAAGGCAGCGGCGGTGAACAGCACGCTCAAGTAATTTGGAGAGAAAAGGAAGGAGGGAGATGGGTCGGTAATTAGAGGGACAAGTAGGGTCGAGTGAAGGCTTCTTAAGGAGAGGTGTGACCACAGCATGTTTAAAGGCAGCAGGGACAGTCGCAGTGGAAAGTGAGAGGTTGAGAATGTGACAGATAAAAGGAATAAGAGCAGGAGAGATGGCATTAAGAAGGTGGGTGGGAATGGGATCAGAGGAACAGGTGGTACATTTTGAGGAAGAAAGGAGAAATGTTGTTTCCTCAATAGTAACTTCAGGAAAGGGAATGAGGGGAAGGAGAGAGAGGGGAACGGAGTAGTGGAGGGAGAGGTGGCGAGGTAGAGAAAGCCAGGTTTATCTTTTGAACCTTGTTGTGAAAGAATTCAGCAAGGGTCTGAGGAGATAATGAAGGGGGAGTTGGGGGAGGGGGCACCTTGAGGAGAGAGTTCAATGTGGTGAAGAGAAGTCGAGGATTAGAGCCAAGAGAGTTGGTCAGTTGGATATAATAATCCTGTTTGGCACGTAAAAGAGCAGAGTGGAAGGAGGTCAGCATGAACTTAAAGTGTAAGAAATCAGCAAGGGCCCGAGATTTTTGCCAGAGGCGTTCGGCGGAGCGGGTACAGGAGAGAGATGCTGGAAGTATTTAAGCAGTCTATGCAAGGCAAGTAGGAGGACCTTGCCTCCACACCAGATGGCAAACCCTCCTTCATTTGAATATAGGTTTAAAGCAGTTTTTATTGAGTAGCACAAGATAGAGCAACGCATAACTAGGTGCAATACACATAAGATGGAGCACAGCAACATATTAGAGAAGCGTGCCTTACTAATTTATAAAAGAACCCCAACAACATTCCCCCCTCCCATTAGCCACCCCTACCCGTCCCCCACACTCCATAGACCAAACAATGGGTAGGAACTAAGATTAAATATAAAACAGCTTAACTATTAAGGATACGGCTCCTAGCTACAGAAGTAGGAGTCAACCCAAAAGGTTCCCAGGTAGTCTGAAATTGAACTCCGGCTGAAGAGCCAAGATCGTGGATATAACAGTGTTCTATGGTTAAGATACCAAACATCTGGGAGTGCCATATCTGAGTAGTAGGTGCAAAAGGAGAAAGCCATTGCTGTAGTATGGTTTTCAAGATGAGAAGGACAGACCAACGCAGAAAACGCATGAAACCTTTCTTGAAGGGGCATAACTTGGGAAAAGCCCCCAAAAGCAGACCAGTATAAAGAATTGAAACAGTCCAGATAGTATGTAGAAATCATAAAACCCTCTCCAGAAGGTCACAGTGGATAACGTTTGGAACATTAGGTCAAAGTCTCAGTCTGTATGCGTTTTTAGGAGAGACATAAGTTTGCATTAACAGCTTATATTCCATCTCCTAGTAACTGACAGTATTTATTTATTTATTTATGGTTCATTTATATCCCACATTTTCCCACACATGCAGGCACAATGTGGCTTACAGAAAATTAGGAGGAATTTCAAATTATGAAGATACAGAGAAAGCGAAAAAAGGTGAAACAAGGGGAGCATTGACTAGCAGTGGATAACTAAGCAGGGTGGGGAACGTAAAGGGAGTATCAATCAGCAGGGGAACAAGGGGAGTAGGTTGCAACAAAGAAGTAAGTCTTCAGTAATTTCTTGAAGAGGGTGTGGTCCATTTGCATTTTGAGGTGTCTCGGCAGAGCATTCTGCATTTTTGGGCAGCAATAGCGGAAAGACGAGGAAAAAATCTTCTTGTATTTGACGCCCTTGCAGTTTAGGAAGTGGAGTTGAAGATATGACCGGGCAGCAGGCACAGAATTCCTGAGTGGAAGATCAATCAAGTTAAGCATGTAGTCCGGGGCAAGCCCGTAGATAATTTTATGGGTTAAAGCACAGACTTTAAGGGTGATACATTCCTGTACAGGCAGCCAGTGAAGGTTGTAGCGCAGAGGCTGCGCATGTGCGAATCGATTCTCACCCAAATCAGTCTCGCGGCTGTGTTCTGGACTGTCTGGAACTTTTTTAGGAGAGAGAGTTTGCAGCCCGCATAAATCCCACTGCAGTAATCAAGGTGGGACAGTACTAGCCAGTGCACAAGGGTGCGAAACAGCTCTCTTGGAAGGAAATGTCTAATGCGCCGGAGCCTCCACATAGCATTAAACATTCGTTTGCAGACCAGTTACACGTGGTTGTCTAATTGTAGGTGCACATCCAGATTCACACCTAAGAGACGCAAACTGTTGGAAATTGGTAGAACACAGCCTTGAACTAGAAGAGTAGTTTCAGGGAGTGGGCTATGGGGGCACGAGAGTATGATGCATTGGGTTTTGTCCTTGTTGAGTTTGAACCGAAACACCTGGGCCCAGTGTTCGATTGTGGAGAAGCTAGCTTCAGTGAGACCAACTATTTCGGATACGGTGGTATGAAAGGGGATGTAGATGGTTATGTCGTCGGCATAGATGAACGGATTGAGGCTGAGGTCCGCTAGAGCCGTGGCTAACGGTACCAGCATAATGTTGGAGAAAGGGGCGAACCCCGGGGCACCCCGCAGGAGGCAGTCCATGGAGCAGAGATGGTTGAATTCACGATGACCCGATAGGATCTGGAGGTTAAGAAGCCCTTGAACCAGCGTAGAACCAACCCACCTACGCCGAAAGTGTCTAGAAGATGAAGTAGTATGTCGTGATCCACCATATCGAAGACACTTGAATGTCAAATTGAAGCAAAAGTACTTTCCGACCAATGGATAGCTCTTGTTTGAAGTTCGATATGATGGTGACTAGTACTATCTCAGTGCTATAATGGGTACAGAAACCTGACTGCGAATGGTGAAGGATGTTAAAGTTAGGAAGTCATTCAACTGGACGTTCACCATTCTCTCCATTAATTTGACAACCAATGGTATGGAAGCTACTGGGCGATAATTGGAAATAAGATCAGATTTAGACTTACGGTTCTTTGTTATGGGAGTGAGTAGAATATTGCCATGTTCTGGCGGGAAAGTCCCAGTTTCTAGCATATAGTTTAGGTAGGAAGTCAGATCTTTAACAAGACTGTTCGGAGCAACTTTCAAAAGGTGATTTGGACAGACATCCAGTCTGCAGTATTTATTAGAGAACTTTTTTAGGGCAGTGGATACGTCGTCAAATAATAGAACATTGAAGGTGGTCCATGTATGGTCAGCTGGGCAGGAATCCTCGGACTTCGGCAAGGAGCCTAAGAATGCTTCCACAGCTGGAATACTACTAACTGATGTTGAACGTAAAGCTAAGATTTTCTCTTTGAAATGAGTCGCAAGTTGAGTGGCAGAAGGAAGGTCACCATCAGAGACTTCTAACCTTCGGGTATCAAGGAAGGAGTTTAGTAGTTGGTGCACCTTTTTAACGTCCCGGCCCGCTGACTGCAACGTAGTTGAAAAATAAGTTCGTTTTGCCTGCCTGATGGCGTATTTATATTTTCGATGACAGTCTTTCCACGCACTAAGTGCTAGATCTGTTTTCCGTTTATGCCAAGCTCTTTCAAATCTTCTGGTCTCTGTTTTTAGAGCCTTAAGGCTGGCAGAGAACCAAGGTGTGGAACTGCGGATGAAGGAAGTTTTGAGGCGTAATGGCACAAGAGTGTCTAGCACGGCCAGACATCTAGTTTCCATATCGGTAAGGTAGTAAGATGATTATTGAGCATGCTGTCAGCACTATAAAAATACTTCCAGAATAAAGAAAGGTTAGTGACGCCTCTAGAATAGTACGTGTGAGTCTTTCGAGGCTGGGGAAGTCCTGAGGTTCGCCAACGGAGGGTGAAATGCAGTTTATGATGGTCAGACCAGGACGTTTTGGACCAGCTAATGCCACGCAGGAGAAAATTGGTATCATGCAAAAATTTAAACGAGAGAAGATCTAATGAGTGCCCTTTGCGGTGGGATGGGCAAATGTCAGGGCAATTTAGGTCCCAAAGTCAAAGGAAATCAAAGAATTGAATAGTGTCGGGCGCACTAGAGTCATCTAAGTGGAGGTTAAGGTCTCCCAGCAGAAGGATGTTTGAATTTGCCATACAGATATGGAAGATAAAGTCCAGTAGGTCGGATTGACTACTATTCCAAGGAACTGGCGGTCTGTAAAACAACACACAAACTAGGTGATTCTGAAGTAATGAGTGATGCACAGTGATTGCAGCGATTTCCAGCGAGGCTGATAGGAGTTCTGAACTTGGCTCTACCTTGAGGTAGGAGTGGTGTATAAGTGCAATACCACCACCTCTTCTGCCTGTCCTGTCCCAGTGGATGATCTTATATCCTTTAGGACAGAGATTCAGAACGATGGGGTCTTGAGGAGGTGTAATCCAGGTTTCTGTAATGAACAACATGTCAAGTGCCTCAGAAGTAATCCAATAGGAAATGAGTTCAGGTTTGTTCACTACTGATCTTGCGTTGATATATCCAACTCTGAATGAATGGAACTGGGCTGTATGAGCCCTCTCGAGTGGGATGACTGTATGATGATAAAGCTTGTTCAGATAGGGTTTGGATGAGTCTTGGGGAAACGGCTGGTCAGAGCGGGGGTGCAGACGAGATGAAATTCGCCTGGTACCAGAGACGAGTGGAATGAGCATAGAACCCTGGTCTGTAGCAGTAAAGGAGAAGTGTATTAAGGTGGACAAGTAGAAAATTTGTAATGAGGTCGACAAGAACATGATTGCATCAAAGTGAAAGGTAGGTAAGGGAAAGTTGACGGCATACAGCTACAATGTCGGCTCCCTCAGCAGCGAAGGCATCTCCCTCCGTGCCAGCCTCCGAGAAACCGATGGGCAGTGGGATGCAACGCTCAGGAGAGAGGGAAGGCACGTGGTTGTAGCGAAGCAGGCAGTTGACCTGATTTGTTTGTTTGTTGATTTGTTGATATCCAGCGTGGTTGGTCGGCGGAGGATGCTTGCAATTGGTGGGTGCCCTGAGGTTTTGAGGTGAGACAGATCAGTTCAGGGCAGGCTTTTGGTCCGTGCACCAGTCTGCAGGAGAGAGCCTACGATCAAGAGAGAGAGGCTGAGTGCACACTGTCCAGTAATCCACAAGGTGGGGCAATACAACGATTCAGTGCTGGTACAATACCCACTCAGCTCGGAAGTCTATAAACCTCTCCTCAGAGCTAGTAGATTGAAAGATACAGCTGAGTGGGAGGGACTTAGTGGTCAATCAGCAAATCTCTATGGGAACAGAGGCTCTTAAGTTCAACAGTAAGCCACTTGGACTCCACTGGCACACCAAGATCAGCTGATCATGCAGCCACCAAGTTAGTATAATCCACTGGAGTGGTCTGATCCTGAAGATGATGGGGGAAAAATCTCAATGGGGCTTTTAAGTTGCAAATTAAGGATATAGGTAGGCTCCAGCTGATCATAAACATCAGAGCGCAAAGAGGCAGGAAGCATAGTGGCCATATAATGTCTCAATTGAAGATAAGCAAACACCTCAGTAGGAGCCAAACGATATTCCTCATGTAAAGCAGCAAAGGACTTCAGGTGACCATCATCTGTCAGCACTTGGAAAAGATATTTAATGACATGGCCTGACCTTCTCAGGCCGCAAACGAAGGCGAGTCAATTCCAGGTAAAAAGGCTCTATTATTCCAAATAGGCAGGAAGGGGTGTCCAGTTGCCATACTGGGACAGACCGAAGGTTCATCAAACCCAGCATTCTGTTTCCAACAGTGGCCAATCCAGGTTACAAGTACCTGGCAATATCCCAAAACAGTACAATACATTTTATGCTGCTATAAGCAGCAGATTTTCCCCAAGTACATCTTAATAATGGCTCATGGACTTTTCTTTTAGGAAGATATCCAAACCTTTTTTAAACCCCTCAAAGCTAACTGCTTTTACCACATTCTCTGACAATGAATTCCAGAGTTTAATTACACAGGTGAAGAAATATTTTCTCCAATTTGTTTTAAATTTACTACTTTGTAGCTTCATTGTGTGCCCCCCTAGTCCTAGTATTTTTGGAAAGAGTAAACAAACAATTCAAGACTACCCATTCCACTCCACTTATTATTTTATGGACCTCTATCATATCTCCCCTCATCTGTCTCTTCTCCAAGCTTAACAACCCTATCTGCTTTAGCCTTTCCTCATAAGGAAGTCATTCCATTCCCTGTATCATTTTCTTTGCCCTTCTCTGTACCTTTTCTAATTCCACTATATCTTTTTTAAGATGTAGTGACCAGAATTGCACACAGTATTCGAGGTGAGGTTGCACCATGGAGTTTTACAAAGGCATTTTAACATCCTAATTTCCATTCCTTTCCTAATAATACTTAGCATTCTATTTGCTTTCTTAGTCATCGCTGCACACTGAGTAGAGGTTTTCCACGTATCGTCAACAATGGCACCAAGATCCTTTTCCTGGGCTGTGATTCCTAATGTGAAACCTTGCATCACTTAGCTAGAGTTGGGGTTCCTCTGACCCACATGCATCACTTTGCACTTGCTCACATTAAACGTCATCTGCCATTTAGATGCTCAGTCTCCCAGTGTTGTAAGGTCCCCTTGTAATTTTTCATAATCCTCTTGTTTTCACAATACTCTTGGAAGTAAGATGATGAAAGTGGCTGACTGACTTCCACACCTGTCGCTATGGTTTGTACAGGATGTAGGAACTCACTCTGGAAGGGTAATCAGGTGGCACAGTATTTAAGTAAGCACTCAAATGTTCGTGCTCAAATAAAAAAAAGTTCAATAGAGGTAGCAGAAAACACGGATGTAGCCCTAAACTGATCATTGATATGTCACATTTGACAACTAATCATTAAATATCAAATATCGAGAAGGCCCAGGCCCCCCTTATCTTGAGGATAAAACAATGGTATGCATGGAAAGGCGAGCCCTCTTGTCCTGCTACAAATATGCCTGCAATTGTTTACATAACAATTTCTCATCTGCAACTGTTAGGCAGCATCTGAAATACATATATACAATCATTTAAGGACAATCAACATGTTTAAGTGAATACACCCCAGTAAAGTTATGTTTAAATCTGTTTTATTGGCAACAACATTAGATAACAGGCACATTCATTAATAAGAACTTCTCTGATACAAAATGTCATCATACACATGCAGTTCGTTATACATTTTCATGTTTTCTCCTCTCCCCCTCCCCCTCCATCTTCCCGCTTAACCTCCACTCTTATTCCATGCTCATAATTATGTTATTGTCCTGTGACTTATGTTCACATCTTAAAATTAACGCAGAGAGATCAATGCATGTGAACAAAAATTCTATAAATGAATACAAACAAGTACCTCAGCAATAAGTTTCTGCTTGCCTTTTAACACTCTTCAACTTATTCCCTCTCCTTACCACCCCCTTTTTCCCCAACCCTTCCCCATTTTTCGATTTTAATTTTCATTGGGACATGAAGGAGACAATAACTTGTAATATCGTCAATCTCACTCGAGAGCTCCGAGGCCCCCAATATAACATTAATGCACATCGGCATAGACCTATTAGTGAAATTAGTGTCCTTCCTCTTGATATTGTCCCTCTCCTCATCCCGGCTCGGCTCTCTCACCCGTCCTTTATCTGGTGTGCTCAGGACCTAAGACCACAGTTCCTCCCAGACACCCCAGTAAAGTTAAAGAATAGGCTTGCCAAGAATGAAGACGAACCTCAGTAGAACACAACAAGGGTTGTACATTTACAGAATACAACTGAGACAAATTCTCAGGGAGAAGGATTCCTAGATATTTCAAGGTCTGAGTGTCCCCGCTCCCCCCCATACTGATCCTGTAGTACAAGAGTAGATGGTAAAGCTAAAGACTTACTTAGATTTAAAGTGAAACCTGATAAGAACCCATACTCCTTTATAAGTTCAAAGGCAGCTGGTAGAGAGTTCTGAGGATTAGTCAAGAGTAAAAGAAGATCATCATCAAAAGCTAGGGTTTTAAAACCCACAGAGCCAACCGTAAGACCCTGCATCACTGCCGCCCGCCGCAAAGTACACAACAAGGGTTTTAAAGTGAGGAGGAATAACAAAGGGGAAAGTGGACAACCCTGGTGAGTACCATGCTCTATAGAAAAGGAATCAGTATGGACCCCATTAATTAACGAGGAAGCTCATTGTCTAGTATAAAAGGTATGAATTGCATCGAAAAACCACCCCCTAATTCCCATGTGGGACAATATTTTTAACATAAAGGTTCAACTAATTTGTTTGAAAGCCTTAGCTTCCTCAAGGCTGGCCAACAACAGGTGTATACCACGCTGTTGACTATATGCCGGAACTAAAATAGCTTTATGGACATTTAAGACCAGTTGCAGGCCACAAATGAATCCTAATTAGTGTTCATAAATCATGGAAGATAAGTATACTGAAAGTTGGTCCACTAAACCCTGGGAAAAAAGCTTGATGTCTACATTGATTAAAGAAATCGGATGATATGAGTAGGGAGAGTCACCTGGTTTCCCAGGCTTCAACAACAACTAAAGCCTCATTCACGAATCGAGGAAGATCCCCTCCATTCCACCGCTGCAGTATAATGCTCCAACAATGGGCCAGAAAGATGAACTGAGAACATTTTATAAAACTTGCCAGAGTAACAATCAGGCCCTGGCGATTTAAAAATTGTGGTTACTTCAATAGCTCGTTGAAGCTCCTTGGCCTGGAGGGGGCCATTCAGGGCCTGTACCACCTCTGGGGAAAACCCTGGCAAACCTGACTGTGGCAAGTATTTCAAAAACTGGTCAGGTGAAAACTCCACACCCACCTGATAAATACCCTTAAAGTAGTCTGTTAAGATATCTACCACCCTCTCAACTCGGAAATGTAAGGACCCATCCAAGGCCCTCATGGTCAAGATATGATTCTTTCTTTGCCATGACGTTTGTTGCCAAATCGATGGAATTAATACTTTCGATACATCAGGGACCGCTGGACACTCTCATGCAGCAAGGAATTAAGTGCTGCTTGAGTGGCTAGTAATTGCTCCTTATTATGCAACATGGATTAATGTATATATGCCCCCTTATCTTTATGCAATGCCCTTTCTAAGGTCACAATACCCTGGTACAACCATTTATTGTGGGTGCTAATGTACTTACCTAATATCCACTCAGATCATAGAATGATCCGAAATTTCAGCTGGACCAATATCAGCTGTCGAAACATCGGAGAAACAATTGGAGGACATGAAGCAGGAAGGACCCTGGGCCCACAGAAGATGAGTGTAATCTCTAATCTCGGGATATAACAGTCATCACAGATCAACAAGATCTAGGGCCTGACAGAAGGATTTTAATACACCCATCAGCTCCCGTGAGGCGACACTAGAAGGTGTTGACCGATCAAGCATAGGATCTGTAACTTTATTAAAGTCCTCTAGGACAAAAAATGGCATATCCAGATACCCAGAACAAAGATGCAAAGATGACATAAATGAACAAAAAATTGGGAATCAAATTGGTTGTCAGTAGCAGCAGGATCTTGAGGCCCTGCAAAGCAAGCTTTAGCAATAAATAGCAGCCATCACTGGATTTAGCTGGAACCTCAGCTGAACATTGGAAAGATTTCTTAATAAGAACAGCAACACCCCCATGTTGACCCCCCCCCCCCTCCCAAGGAAAAGAAGTATGCTTCACCCACCCACTGACGCTGGAATTTATGATGATCAGCACCCAATAATCTGGGCTTTTGTAAACAAGCTATATCTGCCTTAAGATGCTACAAGGCAGACAAAATTTTTGTTCTCTTAATATAGGGGAAGTAATGCCCCCTACATTCCAAGACACTAGGTGGTTACCCGGGGCACCCAGAAAAATCAAGACAAAGAGAAGAGCCAGGAGCCCAGCCCCCTCCCAGATCCGAGAACTTAAACTAAAAGGGCCAAGAACAACCAGAGAAATACACACAACCCATGAGGAACCATCAAATTGATCCCAACTCAGAAAAAAAAGAGATCACCCCAACTAGGACCAAATGCAACAAACACCCCTCCTACCCCCCCCCCCGACCCGCATTCAAATCCCAAAGAAGATCCCCAAGAAAAAAAACCCTGAAAAAAAATCTCTCAACATTCACACACTCAGCACCCTACCTCCCACTTCACATCCCCCCCAACCCACCCCACACACTCCCACCACCCAATCAGAGATCACCACATCCCTCGTACTGGGGAGCAAGTTGATAGGAATAACATTAAGTGATCAAAGGACCCCTGACCCAATCCAACCCAGAATAAATAAGACCCTTATAAAGACAAGAAAAAAAAAAGTACAGTCAAAAACCAACCTCAAACATAAGTACAGATCAGAATAATGGAGTTACACAATTAGTGTTCCAAGCTCTTACCAGTCCCCATGCCGTGCCACCAACCAAGGCATCCCTAAAGGTGAAATGGGTATCTCTGAGTACAAGCTGCGCAAACCACACACTCAAGACACAACAGCCGGGGGGGGGGGGGGGGGGGGGGGAGAGGAACGACAACAGCCTCATAGTATAAAACAAAAGTGAAAACCATCCAAGCAGCTGCTATAATGACAAAAATCAGTGTCCAGGTCCCTAAGCCACATCATCTAGGGTATTAATAATGTCCTGAGCTGCTGGAAGTATGTCTAATGTAAGCTAGCGATCTGAGTGAAAAAAACTTCAGGATCGTCAGGTACAACATAAATTGCTGGTCCGAGAGCTTGGGGGGGGGGGGGGGAGGAAGGTAAAGGCTCGCTGCTGCTCCAGAAAGGTGGTGAATTAATCCTGAAAGATTTGGACTGACACTGTTTCATAAAAAAGAGAGTCCTAATTTAAGTTCATATGCACGCAGCAGTGCGGACTTATGAAAGTAATTATGTACTTTGGTGGTAACCACATAGGGCCTGGTTTGATCATCACAACGACGTCCTAATCAATGGACCCTCTCCAACCTCACTGGACCTACTCCATCAGGTAGAGGCAAAGCTGAAGCTAACTACTGCTCCAAAACTGGGATGAGCCATACATCGGGGATAGTATCCGGAAGGCCAAGAAATTGGAGGTTATCCCTGCGGGAGCGATTCTCAAGGTCTTCCAGGATCACAGCCTGTGCGTGCACTTCTTCCGCAGGGCTGTAAATTCCACCAATGTCGTTATCACTGAGTCCTCTTGACTGTGACCCACTTAGAAATAATAATGGACTTAGTGGGATAGAAGTCCAGTGTAAAGTAAAGTAAATACAGGGTTAAAGATTACATCTTTTTGTAAATTTAAATGTATAATCATTATTTGCAGTGTTTTGCAGATTCAAAATAAGGAAATAATGAATATGTTCAGGTGCAAAAAATTGGACACCCTTAGGGTTGATTAATTTCTACTTTTTCAAAGTTGTTATTATGGCCAGGAAAGATTAGTGACTTATTAGACCTTTAATTAGTTAGGTGAAAATAATTCCACGCTTGAACTGCTATGCATGATTCTTCTAACAAAGGCTTAATATCTGGGGGGAATGGCCTGGAACACAATTCTATCACTTGTTTTCAGATTCTAGAACATCAGGGGTGTTTTGCTGTGGCCTCTCCCTTCTAGTTAGCCTGCAGGGGAGAGGAGTAATCCAATGCCTCTTCTGTTTCTGCTTGCTCATGGCTCCCTTCACTCCCCCTCTTGCGCTACAGTTTCAATTCCTTTTTGTGTACAAATTAACAGTGCTGTTCAAAGTACTAGGCCAAAGTATTTAAGTAAAAATAAATGTATAGCTTAATACTTAAGTAAAAGTACAGTGAAGAGCACATTAAAAAAATTACTTAAGTGAAAGTAAAAAAGTTATTTCCTAATAAGGTACTTTTTGAGGAAAAAATAAAAGTACCGTAACTACAATGAATACAACTATTGTTATTGTGAGTGGCATTCATGCGAGTGCACTTTAGTCATTAATCTAGCACTGCTAAAAAGGTGTTCAACAGCATTAGCAGGAAAGGAAGTAGGTTTTTCAGTCTGATAAAAAGTTCCTTCAGTTCAGGCAAGGCTTTAGTATTACTGATGTCTTCTGACTGGGTCTGCTGGTATTGATCAAGGAATCTGTCTGAAACCCTTGACTTTGTATAGCAAAGAATGCTTTTACCATTATTATCATGATCATCTGCATTACAAGTAGTGCTAATTCATCATTTGTATCTTCATTATCTTTGTCGTGCTGTCCAATTATAGAGAAGGCTTTCACAAAGTTAGAATCATTATTCTTATTCTAACAATGTTTTGTTTGGTGGCAATGTCTGTTTGAATATCTTCAAAAATTAATGCAGAAACATCAAATGTATGCAAACCCTTCAATCTTCTTCCTCTCTAAAGACTCTATCAATCCAGTGGACAGTCTGTTCATCAAGAATTGCAACCAGCTTCAGCTTCATCTCTACTTCAAAATGACCCACTTCATCATTGACAGGGCCGTGCCAACACAGTAAGCGCGGTAAGCACCGCAGGGGGACGCCTGCCTTCAAGGGCGCCGCGCCGTCAAGTTGTATTTTTTAAAAAAAACCTTACTCCTCCGCTCCATCCCTGATTCGGCGCTTTAAATTTACCTCGCTCCGCCTCCGACGTCTGCGCAGCGTCAGTGAAAGCGCTGCCTGTCTGACGTCTCTCCACCAGCCTTCCTTTCGCTCGTTCATTCCCTCTGTGTCCCGCCCTCAAGGAAATTACGTCAGAAGAAGGTGGGACACAGAGGGAACGAACGAGCGAAGGGAAGGCTGGTGGAGAGACGTCAGACAGACAACGCTTTCACTGATGCTGCACAGACGTCGGAGCTGGAGGCGGAGAGAGGTAGATTTAAAGCGCTGGGGAATCGGGGATGGAACAGAGGAGGCTCAGGCCAAACCCAACCATTTCCTCCATCGTGCCCCAGACGGCAGCTTGGGGGAGCAGCGCTCGGCTCTTTGGCATCGCCCAGAGCCAGGCAGGTCCGGGGGGGGTGCGCCAACTGATAGTCTGCAGGGGGGCGCCAGAGACCCTAGGCACGGCCCTGATCATTGATCTGTTTGGCTGGAGACCAGTAACCAGTTCTACAAACACAGAGAACTCTACTGATCTCACAGGTTGTATTCCTTGAATAGCAAAATTATAGATTTATTTTTTTAATATTTGTACCCCGCGCTTTCCCACTTGCTTGACAAGGTCTGACATAGCAAAATCCTGTTTCAGGTTTTGCTGTTGTATTTGTTTTACTGAGGAATCATCATTTACATCTCACTTCCACTTTTACTTTTAACTGGAAACATCAGATGTAACTAAGTAAAAGTAGTAAAAATTGCTGAAATTATGACCTCAGTAAAAGTAACAAATGTTATCCTATACTACTGAAGTACAGTAACTAGTTACATTTACTTAGCTACTATACAACACTGCAAGTTAAGTTCTGGTAACTGTTCTGTCTACTTTCAACAGCCATTAACTCATTTCAGCAGCTGTCTACGCATTTGAAAATGAAGATAATCCACTCTTACAAAGTAGGGGATGGCTTAAAAAAAAGTCCACAGTGCCAGCTAGCAATTTTAGCTGTCATAAATATTTTTTAAAAATAAACATTACATGGAATTATTGAAGTTAAGGCAAGATTTGGGAAATCAAGAAAAATCTCTGAAGGAGCTGTTTGAAAACTGGTCAGATTTGCAAAATGGAACCCTGTGATAACTGCAGATGACCTGCTGAAAAGTTTAGCTGTCACAGGTTCTCAGTACAGCATTGCTTACACAATGTACACAACGATGATCTGCATGGGAAAGTTGTTACGAGACCTTTCCTATGACCTCATCACAAAAATAGTCTATGGCCCAAAAAAAAAAAGAAGCCTTTGATAAGCTTCAAACATTTTGGAACAAACTTTGGAATGATGAAATGAAAATTGACTTGTTTGAGCACAACCACAGAAGGTACATTTGGTGAAGAAAGTGTGATGCATTTGAGGAAAAAAAACACAATGCCAACCAGTAATTTCAGGAGTGGATTTATTGTGCTTTAAGGTTGTGTAGCTGCCAGTGACCCCCCCCCCCCCCCCCCCCCCCCAAGATTTGGAGCTAGATGAAGAAAGGATTCAACTAAATATCAACCTATCCTACAAGTTAATAATCCCACACTTGGTGAAGAAATTGAAACTAATGAGAGACAATGATCTGAAGCATACCTCAAAATAGCCATGAAGTACTTGAGGAAGGAAAGGTGAAGGTTTTGGAATGGTCTTTGCTGTCCCCAGAATTGAATATTGAAGATCTTTGGGGAAAATGTCAAAACATGCAGTGCATGCAAGCAGACATAAGAATATTTCTGAGTAAGAAGAGTTATGTAAGTAAGAGTGGCAGATAAATGTCCAAGAACAAGAGTAGGAACATTTACAAACAGACCTTTTGCAGAGATGTGAAGGTGCTGGAACTAGAGGGCATGAATTGCTTTTCATGGAGAGGGTGGTAGATTATTATTCAGGCATATAGTCGCATCTGCCTCATTGAGAGTCGATCAAGAGCTTTAAGCTAATTGAACAAACTGAGAGGACTGTTGTGTGGGGAAAGGGCTGTGTATGCACAGAACTTTACACTTGTTCTGAGCTCTGGGAAAGCTGTTCCATCCCATTGGTGAGGGATGTCATCTGTTTCTTTTCCTGATTAATCCTGCTGTCTACATAGGCTACCTGTTATAGGTAAACAACTGGCCTTTCTTACTGGTATGTTCACAATTTTTTTTTTCTGTGTAGTTAAAATTGTATGTTGCCAGATGACGTTTGATCGTAAACTCTATAGGGGTGATCAGAAAGCAAAGGTGGCATTTCAGTTTTTTCTTTTGTGGCACATTTGCTCATTTTCATTTTTTTCGAATGGCTGCACCTTGTTGATAAACTGTAAATTACAAGTATTGTAGTCACTGTGTGTGTTCACTTGAGTGCTCAGAAATAATGGTTAATAATTAAAAACAAAACCAAAAAATCAGATAATTACAAGAAGAGATCATATTTTTTTTTTTGTTTGAAAGTTTCTTACCTTTAATTTCTGTGCATTCAACTAGACTAATATGGCAACCCCACTTTTTTCTTTTTTTGAGACAAATGATTGTATATGACAGCTGAATTAAAGCTGCAGAAGTTCTGATGTCTCTCTTTCCCTTCCTTATTTGTTTGGTGGTGGTTGTTTTTTTTATATACAGCAATTGTTGTGTTGGTAGAACAATATTTCTTTATCCAAGTTGAAAACTCCCATCCAGGAAGCTTAAATACATGAGAAAATTGCTTAGGCACCCGTCTTGACCCCTGCCTCTCATGCCCCAAAAAGGAAGTATGTCTAAAAAAGCATGAACAGTTTTTCTGTTCAAAATTATTCACAGTTTAAATAAAATAATGAATTCTCTTTAACTTAAATTCCCAAGCCACATCTCTGACTGTAACGGCAGGCCTTGTTCCTGGTAAGATGACTTGTTCTGGGTTTCACTGTGATAATTAAGGTCTATAGAGCAAGTTCAGGGCCCTTACGATGCCTCCAATCATGAGTGCCCCTTCCCAGCCATCCAAAGAGGGGGGGAGGGGACTCCTGCCTTTGGATGTTCTGCCATAAGAGTCACTGATTTCACAGATTGCATCCTTTCTACATCTTTGGCTTAGGTGCCTTGCCGTGCTGTGCAAATACTCTTCCAACAATCTTGCCAACTAGATAACATGACACTATTAACTCTTTATTAAACTTGCATCCAAAAAAGACTGGTTAAGTGTTACCAACTACTGGAATAGGTAATGGTTGTAGTTTGCCAACCCTTATACAAGGGGCGTAGCCAGAATGTAATTTTGGAGGGGGCCTAGGGGTGGACTGGGGGGGGGAGGGCCCAAGCATCCCCTCCCCTCCAGCTGTCGCTGTATCATACCTTTGCCAATTCCATGGTTTTCCCATGGAATTGGGCAGGTTTTTTGAGCTGCCCATGGGCACTTTCTGATGGTTGTGACTTATTTGGTGTTTTTTGGGGCGGCCGCTACAGTTGGTTCCTTCTGGCTGTCTCTACTGTCACCTTACTTGTCAAATTTGGAGCTGGAATGAGGAGTAGAGAGATTGTGGATGCTTTCCAAAGTGCTCTGCTCAGACAAATGGTGAACGAACCCACGAGGGAGGGAGCCACGTTGGATCTGGTGCTCACGAATGGGGATAGTGTGTCAAATGTCCGAGTGGCTGCGCACCTGGGAAACAGTGACCATCAAACGGTTTGTTTTGATGTAACGGCTCATGTGGACGGCGGCCACTCTAAACTCAAAGTCCTGGATTTCAAGCGAGCTGACTTTAACAAAATGGGAGAATACCTGAGGAAGGAGCTGATGGGCTGGGAGGACATACGAGAAGTGGAAGGACAGTGGTCCAGGCTAAAAGAAGTAATAAACAGGGCCACAGACCTTTATGTAAGGAGAGTAAATAAAAGCAAGAGAAAAAGGAAACCGATATGGTTCTCAAAGCAAGTGGCTGAGAAAATAAAGATTAAAGAGTTAGCGTTCCAGAAATATAGAAAATCTCAAGAGGAGGAACACGGGGAGGAATACCGGATGAAACTGAAAGAAGCCAAGAGAGAGGTACGTCTGGCGAAGGCGCAAGCGGAAGAACAAATGGCTAGAAATGTAAGGAGGGGAGACAAAAACTTCTTCAGGTATATTAGTGAAAGGAGAAAGACTATAAAGGGAATTGTGAGACTAAAAGATACAACAAAACGCTATGTAGAAAATGATGAAGAAAAAGCCAATTTGCTAAATAGATACTTTTGTTCTGTTTTTCACTGAAGAAAACCCTGGGGAAGGACCGAGAGGGACTGGCAAAAGTACACCTGAAAATGAGGTGGATAGAGCGCCGTTCACGGAAGAGAGTGTGTATCAATAACTTGGAAAGCTAAAGGTGGACAAAGCCATGGGGCCGGACGGGATCCACCCCAGAATACTGAGGGAGCTCAGAGAGGTTCTGGCGGGTCCTCTTAAAGACTTGTTTAATAAATCCTTGGAGATGGGAGAGGTTCCGAAGGATTGGAGAACGGCGGAGGTGGTCCCTCTTCACAAAAGTGGGGATAGGGAAGAAGCTGGAAACTACAGGCCGGTAAGCCTCACTTCGGTTATTGGAAAAGTAATGGAAGCCATGCTGAAGGAAAGGATAGTGAATTTCCTGGAAGCCAATAAGTTGCAAGATCCGAGACAACATGATTTCACCAAAGGGAAATCGTGCCAAACGAATCTCATTGAATTCTTTGACTGGGTGACGGGAGAATTGAATCATCGACGTGCTATGGACGTCATCTACTTAGATTTCAGCAAGGCTTTCGACACGGTTCCCCACAGGAGGCTCTTAAATAAACTAGACGGCCTGAAGATAGGACCCGAAGTGGTGAACTGGATTAGGAACTGGTTGACGGACAGACGCAAGAGGGTGGTGGTGAATGGAGTTTGCTCGGAGGAAGGAAAGGTGAGTAGTGGAGTGCCTCAGGGATCGGTGCTGGGGCCGATTCTGTTCAATACATTTGTGAGTGACATTGCCGAAGGGTTAGAAGGTAAAGTTTGCCTTTTTGCGGATGACACCAAGATTTCCAACAGAGTGGACAACCCCGCAGGGTGTGGAAAACATGAAAAAAGATCTGAAGAAGCTAGAAGAATGGTCTAACGTTTGGCAATTAAAATTCAATGCGAAGAAATGCAAAGTGATGCACTTAGGGAGTAGAAATCCAAGGGAGACGTATGTGTTAGGCGGGGAGAGTCTGATAGGCACGGACGGGGAGAGGGATCTTGGGGTGATAGTATCTGAGGACCTGAAGGCGACGAAACAGTGCGACAAGGCGGTGGCAGTAGCTAGAAGATTGCTAGGCTGTATAGAGAGAGGAGTGACCAGCAGAAGAAAGGAGGTTTTAATGCCCCTGTATAAGACGTTGGTGAGGCCCCACCTGGAGTATTGTGTTCAGTTTTGGAGACCGTATCTTGCGAAGGATGTTAAAAAAAAATGGAAGCGGTGCAAAGAAAAGCTACGAGGATGGTATGGGATTTACGTTCCAAGACGTATGAAGAGAGACTTGCTGACCTGAACATGTACACCCTGGAGGAAAGGAGGAACAGGGGTGATATGATACAGAAGTTCAAATATTTGAAAGGTATTAATCCGCAAACGAATCTTTTCCGGAGATGGGAAGGCGGTAGAACGAGAGGACATGAAATGAGATTGAAGGGGGGCAGACTCAGGAAAGATGTCAGGAAGTATTTCTTCACGGAGAGGGTGGTGGACGCTTGGAATGCCCTCCCGCGGGAGGTGGTGGAGATGAAAATGGTAACGGAGTTCAAACATGCGTGGGACATGCATAGAGGAATCCTGTGCAGAAGGAATGGATCCTCAGAAGCTTAGCTGAAATTGGGTGGCGGAGCAGTTGGTGGGAAGAGGGGGTGGTGGTTGAGACGCGAGGATAGGGGAGGGCAGACTTATAAGGTCTGTACCAGAGCTGGTGATGGGAGGCGGGACTGGTGGTTGGGAGGCGGGAAATACTGCTGGGCAGACTTATATGGTCTGTGCCCTGAAAAGGACAGGTACAAATTCAAGGTAAGGTATACACATATGAGTTTGTCTTGGGCAGACTGGGTGGACCATGCAGGTCTTTTTCTGCCGTCATCTACTATGTTACTATGATTCATCTCAAGCCTCATTTTGGCTCCAGATTTGACCAATAAGGGGGTGAGGTGGGTGATGTCATCAGTTGATGACTCATGTTGTGGAGGAGGAGTGAGGCAGAGAACAGTAGCAGGTAGCACATCACGTTGTGGAGGAGGAGAGTATAGCAGCACGTGGGAAGAGGAGAGGAGCCAGAGCAAGCGCGCTTGCACGGATGGGCCCCCTCCTTGCTCCTCAGCCCATTGAGTAGCTTGGACTGTCTTTGGGCTTCTTTGGGGCATGGGTTGGACTGAGGAATTTTTTCCCCTCTGAGCATGTGCAGAAGTGCCGGCATTGGTTGCTGGAGTATCCTTCTGACATCCTGTTGCTCAGACGGCAGTGACTCAGTGGGGAATCTCTAAAGATGGTGGGGCTTAAGCATCCCTGCCAGTCATACATCTGGTGCCAAAAGTTTAAAGGGGACCCAATCTCAAAGTGGGAGGGGGGCCAGGCCTCCAAGGGCCCCCCTTGGGCTACAACACATCTTGTACTAGAGCTAATCAAATAGTGGACCACGATTCACAATCCAGATCGGCGAGGTGCTGTTTTTTTGGCCCTGACACTGTGGCAGGGACATACTGACTCCTTCTTCAACCCCTTCCTCTGGCCCTCGATTTGGCGTGCCCCCTGTATCCAACCCCCCTCCCCCAATGTCACCGGGACCGGCAACTCGCTGAAGCCATTGCCAGTGAACCCAGAGTTTGCTGTCTGCTGCATCCTGCCCACTTCTGACCTAACTTCCTACTTTCACAAGGACAGACCACAGCAGAAAGCAGTCTCTGGGCTTAGTGACAGCTTGTGTGAATCGCTGCCACTGTCATTTACCTGTATAGAGAATCGCTTTAAGATAGATGTGGGGGGGGGGGGGGGGGGGGGGGGGGGGGGAAGGGTTTGGATACAGGGGGAGCACCAGACCTGGGGCCAGAGGGGAGAGAGAGAGAGAGAGATAGAAATAGATGTTAGATAGTGGCTGGACAGGAGGGAGGGAAGCGAGATGGAAAGATATATTGGAGCTGGAGGGGTAAGGGAGGTGAGGTGCAGTGACCTCTCTCTACACAGAAATATTTGGGGTGGGAACAGGGAGGCAAGCTAGGTGTGGAGAGGGGCAAACCAAAGCGTCATTTTCACACATTATGCCCACCACCACATCGCACATCCCTCCCTCAACCCCCTTTTTAAAAATAGAAGGCCATGATGTCTTACAGTGGGGGAAATAAGTATTTGATCCCTTGCTGATTTTGTAAGTTTGCCCACTGACAAAGACATGAGCAGCCCATAATTGAAGGGTAGGTTATTGGTAACAGTGAGAGATAGCACATCACAAATTAAATCCGGAAAATCACATTGTGGAAAGTATATGAATTTATTTGCATTCTGCAGAGGGAAATAAGTATTTAATCCCTCTGGCAAACAAGACCTAATACTTGGTGGCAAAACCCTTGTTGGCAAGCACAGCGGTCAGACGTCTTCTGTAGTTGATGATGAGGTTTGCACACATGTCAGGAGGAATTTTGGTCCACTCCTCTTTGCAGATCATCTCTAAATCATTAAGAGTTCTGGGCTGTCGCTTGGCAACTCGCAGCTTCAGCTCCCTCCATAAGTTTTCAATGGGATTAAGGTCTGGTGACTGGCTAGGCCACTCCATGACCCTAATGTGCTTCTTCCTGAGCCACTCCTTTGTTGCCTTGGCTGTATGTTTTGGGTCATTGTCGTGCTGGAAGACCCAGCCACGACCCATTTTTAAGGCCCTGGCGGAGGGAAGGAGGTTGTCACTCAGAATTGTACGGTACATGGCCCCATCCATTCTCCCATTGATGCGGTGAAGTAGTCCTGTGCCCTTAGCAGAGAAACACCCCCAAAACATAACATTTCCACCTCCATGCTTGACAGTGGGGACGGTGTTCTTTGGGTCATAGGCAGCATTTCTCTTCCTCCAAACACGGCGAGTTGAGTTCATGCCAAAGAGCTCAATTTTTGTCTCATCTGACCACAGCACCTTCTCCCAATCACTCTCGGCATCATCCAGGTGTTCACTGGCAAACTTCAGACGGGCCGTCACATGTGCCTTCCGGAGCAGGGGGACCTTGCGGGCACTGCAGGATTGCAATCCGTTATGTCGTAATGTGTTACCAATGGTTTTCGTGGTGACAGTGGTCCCAGCTGCCTTGAGATCATTGACAAGTTCCCCCCTTGTAGTTGTAGGCTGATTTCTAACCTTCCTCATGATCAAGGATACCCCACGAGGTGAGATTTTGCGTGGAGCCCCAGATCTTTGTCGATTGACAGTCATTTTGTACTTCTTCCATTTTCTTACTATGGCACCAACAGTTGTCTCCTTCTCGCCCAGCGTCTTACTGATGGTTTTGTAGCCCATTCCAGCCTTGTGCAGGTGTATGATCTTGTCCCTGACATCCTTAGACAGCTCCTTGCTCTTGGCCATTTTGTAGAGGTTAGAGTCTGACTGATTCACTGAGTCTGTGGACAGGTGTCTTTCATACAGGTGACCATTGCCGACAGCTGTCTGTCATGCAGGTAACGAGTTGATTTGGAGCATCTACCTGGTCTGTAGGGGCCAGATCTCTTACTGGTTGGTGGGGGATCAAATACTTATTTCCCTCTGCAGAATGCAAATAAATTCATATACTTTCCACAATGTGATTTTCCGGATTTAATTTGTGATGTGCTATCTCTCACTGTTACCAATAACCTACCCTTCAATTATGGGCTGCTCATGTCTTTGTCAGTGGGCAAACTTACAAAATCAGCAAGGGATCAAATACTTATTTCCCCCACTGTATATTGCTGTACATAAGAAGCCCTCCCTCTTCAACTATTTTCAGCTACCAGGTAAAGCCGCCATTATAATTGATAGCACCATTCAATAAATTCAGCTATGTGGTGTGGTCTGGATTCTCTAAACAATTGGTCAGAATCTCAATATAAACTCTGAAGCTCCAGTTCTGTATTACAAACTCCATAGTCCAGAACAACGTAGCTGTCTCTCTTATGATGCATCATACAAAAAATATTAAAATCGTGATTATCATCTCAGCAACCATACATGCTCCTTCTACTGCCAGACACTTCGATTACATCAGATGTGTTTTTGTTTGTGCGACAACTCTACAAGATGTGGAGATCACTAGTCTTGAACATTTTAATTTTGTGCGCCAAGGGCCTACTTTCAAATGTGACACTTAGCAAAACAGCTGAAAACCCTGCAAAGACACATTCAAAACTTATATAGCAAACTTACCAAACCATAACAGCCCTAGGCCACCTATGAAAAGGTAGTGCTACAAATATGCTGAACCCTAGAGCTCCAATACACCTACTGCTGGGAAACTAGTGTACTGTTACAGACTCCTGCATAGACACTACAAACTAGCAGAATCCTTCACCTTAGTCACACATGCAGAACATGGACAGACCCTCGACTAATATGGAATAGTGAACCACAAAGACATGCAGACAAAAACAAATGGAGAACCTTCTCCCCAAGAAATCTAGACTCTATAAGCAGGGCAATATTGGTAAAAGAGAAAAAAGAAATGCATTTTCTCCTGTAAACAAAATACAAACATAAAAGCAGACACATCCCAATCCTTAAAGAGCATTAAAGTAATGTTTTTCTTTTCTACCTTTGTTGTCTGGACGTTTCATTTTTTTATTGGGCTGGTCCCCATCTTTTTTCCACTTTCTTTGGTTCAGTCTTCTAAATTATTTTCCAGGCTTGCCTTTCCATTTCTTCTTTCTCCTTTTGTCTTCTTCCTTTCCTTCTGTACATCTATCTGGCACTGTTTCTTTTCATGTTTTTTTCCACTTTTCTTTTCTCTTCATTTATATTTGCCCATTTGATTTTACTCTCATTTACCCTTTCTGTCACCCTCTTCTTAGTCTCTTTTTTTACCTCTCATCTACCTACCGGCTTTTCCCATCTACCTCTCATCCCGTCTCCAGTGCTCCCATTGTCCCTCTATCTCTCTCTCCTTCCCATTTCCCTTCCCCCATGACAGATAAGGATGCAGAGCCTTTCAACCCTCATCTAACCTCCACTGCTTCATCCCCTCAACAGCCCATCCTTGTTTCTCCTTCCTTCCCTTGACCCCAGGACATTCTTCTGTTAGCTGCTACTCCATCTCCTATTACCTCTCCATTATCTTTTTAACCCCATTTCCACCCTCACTCAAGCCCTTCAGAGACTCCTCTTCCTCTCATACCCCTCTCTAAAGTACCCCCATCCCCTTTCACTGCCTCTCATCTTTCAGGTCTTTCATATTATGTTTCAACTTTTTCCTACACTTCATCCTTTTTCTCTTTCCCTCCTCCCCCCTCCATTTCATACCCTCACTCATTCTCCCGAACTGTCAACACACATCCACTCATAGCTACTAATTGCCAGGTCCCTCTCCATCTCTCCTGTCCATAATTCCCTGCTCTGCTACCCAATACTCTCACAGGTATTCACCAAGTCCCAGTCATCTTCTGCTCTGTTCCACCCCTGAGTCCCATCCATCTTCTGCTCTTTCCAGGGTCTGTGGTCCATTTGACATTTCTTCTCTTTCCATGTCCACTATCATTCCATCTGCGTCCCTATCTGTCCTGGCTAGTATTTCCCTTCTGTATCCCTCTCCCTATTCGTTTCTTATGTTCAGAACCTGCCCTCTTTGTCCCCATCCCTCTGTCCAGCATTACCCTCTGTCCCTTCTTCAGTCCAGCTTCTTCCCCTCTCTTCCCTTTCTCCTATACCCCAACCTCAGGGCTAGCATCTCTCCCTCTGTTTCCTCTTACCGCAGTCCAGAAGCTATCTGTATGCCTCTCTCCAACTTTGGGTGCTGGTCTCTTTCATTCTTCCCCCGTCTGGCCAGTCTCTCTCTTTTCCCTTTGCTCAAACCCCACCTCAATCCTAGCATATCTCTCTCTTTCTTACTCCCTTCCCTTCTTCTGTAGCTCAAACATCTTCCCCTCCAGTCCAGCATTTCTCTCCCTCCTTGCCACCCCTGTGGTCATGTCTCTGTTTTTCCTTGCAGCTTCTCTCCATTTTCCCCTACCCTCCCACCATTGCGGACTGACACCTCCTCTTGTTTCCCTTCCAGTTTGTATCCCCCCCCAGGCGGTCTTGCAACCTTCCAGTTCATTGTGAACATTGTCAGTGATTACCAGCTGACCCAGAAAGCCTTGTGTCACTTTGCCATGTTCTGCCTATGCGGGAATGGGAAGTAGCTTCAGCATAGGTGGGACGCGGCAGAGACAAGACTTCCAGGGTCGGCTGATGATCACTGTTCACGTGAGGTGAGATACTGGACAATGGAATGGGAGGGAAGGAAGAGAGATGAAGAGATGTCTGGACAGTGGCTTGGTGGGAGCTAAAAGTTTGTGGAGACAGAAGGGAAGAGGGCCCAAAAAGGCAGTGAGAGAAGAGATTGTATGCATGTGAGTGGGAGATCTGAACTGAGGAACATGACTATAAATATGTGGTAAACAATGGAGAGAATAAAATTATATGTTGGGGGACAATGAGAAGAGAGAAAGAGAAGCTGTGTTGAAGTTACATGATTAAATATTTAAAAAAAAAACCCCACATGAAATTTGACACCGGTCTCAGACAGTAGAAGTTTCTGGACCTCCACTCAAAATGTTTGAGTAGCTCTGCCTTATACATTCTCTTTTCCATTAGTCCCTTCTGTACCAGAAGTGGGAAATGTTTCTATTTCAATCTCTGAGAACAATGATTTACTGGCAGAATGGAGGGAAGGAGGAGAGCAGGACAACTGGAAAGGGAGTAGAGGATGTGGTATGCACCATCCCATTGTCTTGGGGCTTTCTTATTGTCCGAATCTCCCTAAGAGAGATCTGGTCAGAATGTGCAAAAGGGGCCTAAACCACAAATTTGATGGAACATAGTTGAGGCTTTGCACAGTGGCATATCCTTACATCCAGGTTCTACCTTAATCCTCCTGCAGTGGACTCCACCTGTAGCTTTATTAGGGCACGTTCTGTACTGCTAAGAGAGAGAGAGCGAGAGAGAGATAGAAGCTGTGCTTGTCTCATCTTCGTTCCATACCTATACTCCTTTGTTCAAGTCTGATGTATGTATGGTCGCTATTGGATTGGATTTGTTCATTTTATATACCGCTTTATACCGCAGTACCAAAGTGGTTTACAAATTATACAAAATAACAATTACAATACAGATTTTACAGATAAACAGTACCAAGCAAGTAGTAGCTGCAGCAGCAGCAGCAGCAAGTCAAGTAAAATACTGATGTAAAATCCAGGTCTTTAAAAGCTTACAAAACATAGTATATAAAGAAGCATTATGAAGTTCTTGAGGCAAAGAGTTCTAGAGAAAAGGCTCTGTGGTTTAGGGGAATAATTGACATGCTGTATTCCAGCTGTTCCTACCACACTGGAAGCCTCCATCTTCTCTACTCATAAGATAAGGGAGTCTGTGGGCCCTGAGGTTGACTCTAGGCATCATCAGGTACATCCTTTTCTTAGACTTCCTCTTGCATGTTGTTTCAGATGGTTGGTTCCAAATCCAAGTGTAATTTTGGCAGCAGTTAAGTGTTGGTTATCACTGTCTTGATCTGGCCTTTGTTGGTGGTGTTGAGTCACCTGTACTTGAGGGGTGGTAACAGGGCAGCAGCAGATATTCTCAAAATTTTGCCTATTTTATGCTTTTTTTTTTTTAAAGGTAACATCAGTGTCTATGTGCTTTTTATAAAGGAGCCTCCTACAAAAATTTCCAATAGTGCACAAATTTACATCTGAATCAAAGCAAATCTAAGTACATATGTGTACACTTTGCACATACACATAATGTATATGTCACAGTGTGTCCTTGCTGTGCCCAAAATTTGCTCCCAGGAATGCATATGTATATACAGATAGACTCGGTAAATGGTGTAAAAAACCCCCCGCTTAAGTAATATTCTATAATCCTAAAATTTGGTGCAGTTTATAAAATAATGCCCAAGCGTTACGGTTGTGAATAAATTTAGTTGCGACCATTTCCACCAATGAAAACGTGGTATAAATGCCCATGCCTAAAGTTACAGGCAGAGCATCATTATTCTTTAATTATGCTTGTAACTAAAAGCCACGCCCTTTCTGCCACCCCTTTTTTTTTGGTGCTGTGTGTAAAGTTTAGGTGCATAACACCCAATTACACGATGTGATACCCGCAAGCGAGCCTTCTCCGGAGTAGCCTCCACACTCTGGAATACATTGCCTGAAAGGCTCCGCTTAACACAAGACTACCTCTACTTCAGGAAGCAGGTGAAAGCTTGGCTATTCAACCAAGCCTTTAACGGAAGAAGTAACTAACTTGTTAGCCTCACTCACACACACACACAAGGATTGACTTGGGCTGCACATACTGCAGCGGGACATGTTTATCCACTCCTACCCTAGCTGAGATAATATTTAACCATCTCTCTGACCTCACGTGCAACTTTCTTCAAATCAATCACCTTACTTTCTAATTCTTCCTACTTTCTTACTTATCTATATGTTACAACTTTGCCTTACCCTTCACTACCAATTAATGTTCTAGTACATATTGAGGTGTATTTTCAAAGCACTTAGACTTACAAAGTTCTGTAGTAACCTATGGAACTTTGTAAGTTTAAGTGTTTTGAAAATGAGCTCCATTGTGTTGTCATTGCAAGTAGTATACCATGCCATACTTTGTATTCGAATATTTTTTACTGCTCTAATTGCCTACTGCTCATGTTCGATCTATTCTTACTGTACACTGCCTTGAGTGAATTCCTTCAAGAAGGCAGTAAATAAATCCTAATAAATAAAATCTAATTAGTGCCCATAATTGCTTTTGGCACTAATTGGCTCACTATCCTATTAAATTGCGAGCACAAATCGAGACCTTTCCTAAATTTGCACGCACACTTTTTGGTGACCTTTATAGAATCAGGGGGATACTGTATAAAAGTGAGTGCTAGATTGTTGTTTACTTCCTTTTATGCATGTATATCCCGTTCAGTGTTGTAAGAGCATTTTCCATGTGTAAAACGTGTGTTAAATGAAGAAAATTCTTCATAAAAATACCCCAGAATGTTCCAGAGAAGGTTTTAATCTGGTCTTAAGAACTACTAGTGATAAAGTTTTAAGAGTCGATGAGATGACTGGGCTCATAGTGTTGTATACTATGAGGTGAAAGATTTTATTCTAAACATGGGTATAAAGCTTTGTGCAGAGTTCCCAGGATTGTTAGTTCAAGAAACTGTACTGCTAGTGAAAACTGCTGGCTGGCTTAGAGTTGTCACTGTGTTTTGGAAGGAACTCGGCCTCACCCATCCATCTGGAGGAAGCCACTGCAACTCCCTGCAATAAAACATAGTAGGAAGGAAAAGGGTCTGATCATTGCTCCTCCAATCAAAAATGAAAGTGTTAGAGCGAGCTGTGAAGCCAAAACAAGATAGCCAATAAAGAATGGCTTTTCAGTTGCAAAACTGAGGAATAATGCACACTAACAGAGAGCCTTAGGAAGCCCCAGTCCTTGTCTCCCTCTTTATAATGTGATGTAACCACCATTACCAAAATCAACACACAAATGAGTATGCTACAGTCAGAGCCATTGGGTTAAACCTCTCCACTGTCTTAAATTTTGCTTCTTTGGACCTGTGTCTCCCCCCATCTTACCTGTACCGTTGAAAAAATCCAGTCATAGACACAGTGCCGCTAATCACCACCTCCTGGTTATCAACAAGTTCCTCCCCAACCCCTTTTCCAGATCTCTCCACTTTCCCAGAGGAATACAGGGGTAGATAATCTTTTCAGCCTTGAGGCTGTCAACCAATGCTGCACCCCCTTAGTGCAGACAGTGCCTATGTGTTGAGATTAATATCTAATTTCTTCCACCTTTTGTCCCACTGGCTTGGTTTGTTTCACCCCCTTTCTGCGGCAAAGTACAACTTTTGCATCAAACTGCAATTGGACAACTTTTCTACAACCCGAATAAATAAGGAAAAAGCATAATTGTTCCACTGATTCTCAAGGGTGGGAGGAAGGGAGAAAGTACAGCCAACTCAGGAAATGCAACCGCCGCCTCTGAGCTCCCTGAACTCCCTTCCAGGTCTTACAACTTCAGCCAGTCAATCAAGGGTTTGAATTGTCCCTGGGCACATAGAAATTTGCTGGCTGAGCCTCTGGCCCCACCCCCAACACTGCATCACATTTCTTCTCCCCTCCCTCCCCCCCCCCCCCCCCCCAAGCACTCAACACACTGGATGGGGAACTGAACCAATGCTCACATCAGCAGCCCTGTTAACTTAAGGTTGCAGGATGGGCCTGGCGGGCTTCGCTCTATCTGGTGGGCAGAATAGATAGAACCATCCAGAAAATGGGCTTTATTTGCTGTCACTTTCTGTTCCTCTGATTCAGTGCCTTATTTATCTCCTGCTTTTTATTAAAAAACAAAAACCTACCATTCTTATGCACCGTGTCTGTCAACCTGTCAATAAACAGAATAAATTTGAAGTGGTGTTTGCTGTTTCTAATGCAGGAGTTCTTCAACTTAGTCCTCGGGACACACCCAGCCAGTCAGATGTTTAGGATACCCACAGTGAATATGCATGAGATAGATTTGCACAAAATAAAGGCAGTGCATGCAGATCTGTCTGTGCATATTCATTGTGGAAATCCTGAAAACCTGACTGGCAAGGTGTGTCCCAAGGACTGGGTTGAGAACACCTGATCTAGTGGAATAAACAGTGAATAAGATCCTTAGACTCTGACTAAAACGGTGCCTCTCAGAGAGCTAGCTACACGCTCTTCTAATGCTGATGATGGCAGAGCTGCTAAACTTAAGGATGCTGAATGGTAGAAATGATGCCCTCCAAGTGAAGAAATTGAAGCTAGAATTATGTGGGTATCCTTAGCCAGGGGCCTGACCTGTATAATGATGAATTCTACTGTGTGAATACATGGGATCATGTGGAGCAGTTTGCAACTGATAGAACAGTGGAATCCCAGTTTCTCAGAACAATTGTTTTTTATTTGTTACATTTATATCCCACATTTTCCCACCTATTTGTAGGCTCAATGTGGCTTACATAGTACCGGAGAGGTGTTACAGATTCCGGTGTAAACAAATACAAAGTGATGTTGTGGTAAGATAAGTTCATGTGGCACAGCTGAAGGGTTGTGTTATGTCCATTACGTTCTTTAGTTTTGTTGTGGTGCAAAGATCAGGCATTTATGTTGGATCGGTAGGGTATGCCTTTTTAAACAGGTAATTGATATTGAAATAGGCCTGCAATTTTGCACCTGTGTTTGACCCCTCCCAGTTTCTCAAGAGCTATGATAAGCTCCCCTCCCCATCTGAATTTCACACTATATTATGTTGATATACTTGTATTCACAGATCAGGCTGGCCCTGAAATTAATGGGTGTTAGTGACAGTGATGGCACTGATGTCCATAACAGATGTCATTTTTCAGTATCTTTTAATGATTAAGAAATGCAGGTATCTCTGTGTTTTTGTTAGGGGTTTTTCTGTTGGTCTGTTTCCTTTCTCTTGGATCCTCTGTCCTGAGACACTAGTATTAAAGTCTATTCCAGCACTTGTTTAGGGATAGGCCTGTGTCAATCATTGACCAGCCTAGCAGACACTACTTATTTGTAGAAGGCTTAAAGCAGGGAGGCTGGTTAGAGCCAGATGTTTTTCTCTGCTGTACTTTTGATCTATGAAAAGTTGCAAGCTAATGATATGTTCTACAAGGCTCGTTATTTTTTCCCCACCTTGTGAGCATGGTTCATATAAAATAAGCTTGAAAACTATTTCTTAAGAATCTATTTCTATAGTTCTACAGATAAAGAAAGTTGCTGGATATTTTTCTCAAAAATGT